>NW_006299389.1:201445-213069 GCF_000327345.1 Myotis davidii | reverse complement strand
CCCCCCCCCCCCCCCCCCCCCCCCCCCAAATGGGAGAGAGTATGAATAAACTACTCTTATAGTTTATTAAATAGTAAACTATCAAGCCATTGCCCCATGGTTTTAGAATTTCACATCTCTAGGTTTGACAATGAAATAATCTATATTTCATAGAAAGGCTCATAAAATTAGTCATCTGAAATGGAAAGCTTTTTGCTGCTATTTTGGCACTAAAAACAGCCAAGAAAATTGATTCAGCAATCTGTGAAGAAAGAGCTTGAGAATTGTCTTTAATTCTACAATGGTTTGCTATCTTTTGTTTCCAAGGAAAATAATATTGAGCCATTTTTAGTAAAAAGTGAATTATTTCTCTAGTAAGATTGATGGAGCCATACCAATCCTTTTCAAACATAAAGGTAAAAGTACAACAAAATGATTTTTCAATGTTAATTTTTATAGGCCTGTATGATATGTTTTATAGATAAGTTTTTGAAACTTGAATTTAAAAAACAAAGCCATACCCTTCATCAGGTCTGGGTTGTTTGGGGAAGAAAGAAATGAGATTATAATTGCTATAGATCTAGGAATGAATAGGGATTTGTACCACTGCCAACAGGTATAAACATTTGACATCTTTTGTTATAAAAGATCAATATGGTGCTTCCTGATTATATCAATTTATAAAATAACCCACATTTGTGGTTTTAGCTGCTTCTAAAGAACTGACAGACCTGGCCAGGTAGCTCAGTTGGTTAGAGCGTTATCCTGATATGCCAAGATTGTGGGTTTGATCCCCAATCAGGGCACATTTTTTCCTCTCTTTTCCTTTCTCTCTCTCTCTCTCTCTCCTCTCCCCTTCTCCCTCTCCCCATTCCTTTCTCTCTCTAAAATGAGTTTAAAAAAATTGACAATTTACCCTGCAGTCCAGTAATTTGCACTGCTAGATTTAACTACAGTGGGTTCTCTAGGGCTTTAACACTGTTATTACAGAACTATTACCATAAACATTTTGTTCATTTTAGCTGAATACTAGGAAAAATGTTTAAATATTTAATTGAGCCTGAAAACAAGTCATATAGTTGAAACTCTAATCCAGTCAGAATGTTTTAAGAGTAGGAGGAGAAAATTGGTAGTTGGGGTTTTCTTGTGGAAAGTGAGAATATTTTATTTGATTTTTATTTTCACTATAATCTCATATCATAGCCCAGCTCCACCAAGAATATATGCAGTGAGTCACCCTCCCATAGATATCCTTCAGCATGAACTGGAATATTTGTAGCAGCTTACAGCTACTAATGGAAAATTCAAGTTTTTTTTTTTGAAGACTATGACCATTATGGTAGGTTTGCAAGTGTTATTGCTAGCAATCCTCATATTTCAGTAATTAAGTTGATCTTTGTTTAAGACCAGGATGACATTTTCTTTTTTTTTAAATATTTTATTGATTTTTTACAGAGAGGAAGGGAGAGAGATAGAGAGTTAGAAACATCGATGAGAGAGACATCAATCAGCTGCCTCCTGCACATCCCCCACTGGGGATGCGCCCGCAACCCAGGCACATGCCCCTGACCGGAATCGAACCTGGGACCCCCGAGTCCGCAGGCCGACGCTCCATCCACTGAGCCAAACCGGTTTCGGCGGCCAGGATGACATTTTCTTGCAGCATTCCTCCTACATGGACCAATTAGCGTTTTTTGGTGTGTGTGTGTGTTTTTTTAAATGATTAGGTATATTATAGAATAGGATTTTTCTCTCTGAAGCCCAAACATACTATCAGGATATTAAATTGGAGCTTAATACTGTTATTCACTCTCTTTGGTGGTGTATATAATTGTGGGAGGAGTCCCCAGAGGAATCTGGTTGAATCTGAAGAACTAGTGAACCCCGGCCCCCAAGTATTCATTTACATGAGTTGATGTGTATGGATGAAGGGGTTTGTAGTTTTGTGTGTACAGATCCTCAGAGGTAGAAGAGGAATGACAGGGAGATGAAGACATGAAGAGGGGGGAAAGGAAAATTATCAAAAGATGTAGGACTTCCCTATATTAAAAATGAAGATTCTTCTTGTTGGAAACATGATGGGCTGTATATATAAATGCCTTGCAAAGGGTCGTAAGGGCTCCTTAAACACTGTGTTTTGTTCTAGAAGAATGGACTTTTCCTTTGATGCTTGCAGAAAAGCTAGTGGTTCCAGACTGAACCAGAAACAGCTCTTAATGCTGAAAATGAAATACAAGGAAGCCCATGAAGTACATATTAAAGCCCTTGGGCTCTATTTAGGACAATATGGACAAACTTTAGGGGAAATTTCACAATGGAAGTTGTTCTTATTCCTTTTTTTTTTTTTCATTTGGATGAGGAAAGTGGGGGAGAACTTCCTAGAAATTTTGATCTTTTTACATTTTGGAGGATAGCATGTTGGAAGATAAGTTCTAGTGGCAATAGTGGGGAATCACCTAAGAGAAGAAAGTAGACAAAGCTGGTACATGAGCCAGAAATGACATGGTCAGTTATATGCTGATGGATGTAGATGGTCTGTGTTCTGTCAAGGAACCTAGGGCTTGACTTGTTTCTCTAGTCAGGATCTAGAAATTCAGAGGGTGCCTTAAAAGGGAGCAGGGGATTGCAAAAAGCCAAGATTGAAACTTGCTTCTCACTATCAAGCTCCTCTTTGACACTTCCTGAATTACATGCAGTTTCAACAAAGACTAGACTGCTGCTAACATGTCTGCAGGGGACCAGGATTACTTGACCTTTAACCAAGCAGAAAAATTTAGCAGGAAAATTCATCTGGAGAATGTTTAGATTTTGAGTAGTAGTAGATACACCTTCCCTCAAGTGACTGGGCACAAAGTGGAGACGTCTACAGAGAGTGTAGAGCAGAAGCACATGGAAGGGACTGAGCATAGAGGACTCCCAAAAGTAACTAGGGAGACTTGTAGGTGGAGTGTTAAATCCTGAAGCTTGACACTGAAGGTTTAGAACCAGCAAAATGTGGGGCCAAAGCAATTGAACTCTGCAGAGGTCTGGGGAAAATCAGACTAATAATAGAAAATTCATGTTTTTTTCAAGGTTATGACCATTGTGGTATTTTGCTGTAACACAAAAAACCTGAGGCCTGAACTCTACTCTCTGGTTGCATAGCTATTTTTGTTTAAAGCTGTCATGCCTGCTATAGCGACAGCATAATTATTTTATTTCCTTAATTCTGAGACACAATCAATTGTAAGACATCTTTTAAGTAAAAGGTTTCTAGGAGGAAAACCTATACCAAATTGTACATTGATTTTAAGATGTAATCCTAATTTTATAAGCATTAAAATTTCACATAATAATAAGCATTTTAGAATTGAAGAAACACTGTAGTAATGCAGCAAACTACAAACTGTAATGACTGCTTGATTTTTCTACTGGAATTCAGAATGGACTGTAGAGTTTCTTCTTTCCTTTCTGAATGAAAAGACAGAAGGAAATTAGCATTTATTACATATCTTCTATAATAAAAATAATGGAAATGTCTAATGTTTATTGACTGCTTATCATGTGCCATGAATTGTTCTAGGTGTTTTCACATTTTATTTTATTTAATCCTCATAATATTCCTGAAAGGTAGGTATTGGAAATATTGTTACCCTCTGTGAGACTCAATTTCCCCATTTTTGAAGATTAGGAAACCAAGATGCATAGAGAATAACTTGTCTGAGGTCACATAGTTGTTAAGTAAGAAACTTAGGAGATTAATCTATAAACTCAGGGCTACTTAGGTTGTTTTTTATAAAGTTCATGTTTAGCTCTTTCTTAAAACTGAAATAAATCATGTGAACAAAAGTATATATGTACCTTTAAAAATTATAAATGTAAATAACTAGGAACTCACCACTCACGTTAGAAATAATATGTTTCCAAAATATTTTTTTTTTGTTTCCAGTATTTTTGAAATTTACTGCATGTCCTTCTCTTTCTATCTCCCCAGTTAGCCTCTACTCCAAATTTTGGGGAAGTCATTTCTTCTCTTCTTTGTAAGTTTTTAACACCTATGTATGTATCTATAAATAATGCATTATTTAGTTTTGCCTGTTTTGGGACTTATTTATATATTTTAACTTAGGTATAATTGACATATAACATGTTAGTTTCAGGTGAAATGATTCAATATATTTGTATATATTATGAAATGATCACCATAATAAGTCTAGTTAATATCTGTCACCATTTTAAAAAATATATTTTTATTGATTTCAGAGAGGAAGGGAGAGAAAGATAGAAACATCAATGATGAGAGAGAATCATTGATTGGCTGCCTCCTGCATGTCCCCCACTGGGGATCGAGCCCACAACTTGGGCATGTGCCCTGATTGGGAATTGCACCGTGACCTCCTGGTTCATAGGTTGAAGCTCAATCACTAAGCCATGCTGGCTGGGCTGGGGCTTCTTCTTGAGCTAACAAAGGGGGTCCCCTCCTATTATTTCAGAATTTAGTCAGAGTTGGTTTTTCAAAGTCTAATATATTACTGAATAAAATTCCATGTTGCACTTTCCAGCCTGGAAAGACTGTATAAAAGGTCTCTTTTGTATAGTAGTAACTGTAATGAACAGGAAATATGGAAATGCCGCTTAGAATGATCAGAACTGAACTTTTAAAATGTCCTTAAGGTGAGGGTACGGCACAAATCACATCCTTGTTTGATAAAGAAAGAGATGGATAAATTCATATTATTTTCAGTTGCCTTAAGGACTTTTGGCTAGACTCCAGAAGACTTCGCCCAAGATCAACAAGATAAAATCCATCCTCTTTGCCTGGAGTACCATAAGTCCTCTGGCATGGGAAAGAAAACCTTTTGTTTGGTCTCCTCTTTGTGTTTTTCTGACATCAGCTGCTATTTTGTTCAACATCTCACCAATAAATACCTCAAGGGATGGGTGGTGATGGGAAGTAAATATCAAATTACTTTGTTACATACTTTATAAAAAAAAATCCTTACCGGAGAATAGGTTTATTGATTTTTACAGAGGGAGGAAGATAGAAAGAGAAACATCAATTGGTTACCTCTCATACTCACCCCCTACTGGGGATCAAATTCACATCCTAGGTATGTGCCCTAACCAGGAACTGAACCCACAACCTTTTGGTGTATGGGACGATGCTCCAACCAACTGAGCTGTCCGGCCAGGACCTTTGTTACATACTTAAAAAAACAACAAAACCTTTTGATTTTAACCAGTTAACTGCCATGATATTTTGAATTTAATTATAAAAGATCCGCCCCATGTGTCTATAGACACTTATGGTGTACAAATGGTTAAGTATCTCATTATATTTTGTATTTTATATTTAAAATCCAGGAAGCATAGCATGCCCATTATATTCCCTTTCCCCTCTACTTCCCCCACAGGCCCGTATCTCCTAAACTCCAAGGGACCCCACAGGACTTGCAACCAGGGGACCAATGGGCAGTGGCAGCTCATCCCAGGATAATCCCCTGAATCTGTCTCCGAGGCACTCTTTTTTTCTGACTTCTCAGAAAGTCAAAACAGCCCAGCCTAGACTCTCCTGTTGCTTCTTCTATGCCCTTCCTTGTTTCACTGTCCTAATTGTGTTTTTGTTGTGGTCAGTAAATTCTTGCTTGCTTTTCTAACTGACTAACTAAATTAATTAAATAAAATAATTATTTATTTTTCAATTACAATTGACTTCCATTATTATAGTAATTTCAGTGTACAACCTGATTGGACATTACTAGTATGTAACTTACTAAATGATCATCCCAATAAATCTTGTGCCCATCTGATACCATACATAGTTATTAGAATATTATTGACTATATTCCCTATGCTGTACTTTACATTCCTATGATTATTCTTTAACAACCAATTTGTACTTCTTAATACCATGACCTTTTTCACCCATCCCTCCAACTCCCCTCCCATCTGGCAACTGTCAAAATGTTTTCTATACCTATTTGTATGTTTCTGTACTGCTTATTTGTTCGTTATTTAGATTCAATCGCTGATATCTATTGCCATTTTAAACCTTTTTTTCCCTTTTTAAAAAATGTGTGTTTTTTTTTCCCATTGATTTCAGAGAAGAAGAGAGAAGGAGAGAGATAGAAATGTCAGTGATGAGAGAGAATCATTGATTGGCTGCCTCTTGCACACCCCCCACTGGGGATCAAGCCCACAACCCAGGCATCGAATGACCTCCTGGTTCAACCTCCTGGTTCATAGGTTGAGGCTAACCATTGTACCACATCCTGCCAGGCTCTGTGTCCTTTTTAATGCTGTTGAAGTTCTCACTAAATTCCTTGAGCATTCTTATAACCATTGTTTTCAATTCTGTATCTAGTAGTTTGCTTGCCTCTATTTCATTTCATTATTTTTCTGGGGATTTCTCCTGTTCTTTCATTTGGGACTTCTTTCTTTGTCTCTGCATTTTGGCTGTTTCCCTGATAGTGGCAGGGCTGGAATTCAAACCTAGATCTAGGTCTACTTGGCTCCATCTTTACCATTGCATGCTCTTTGGAACATCCCCCTTATTCTTTTTTCTCTTAAGATATGGCATATATAACTCTCATAATATCTTTGTGTGTATATTGTAGAAATAATATCCCTCTAGACTTAATTTTACAAATAGAGATATAACATAAAGTGGCCAAATCTTGCATATATAACTCAGGGTACTTGTACATATGTACACACTCGTGTAACACCCCCACCAGATCAAGACAGAGTATTTCTGACACTCCAGAAGACTATCTCATGCCCCTTTCCAATCACAGCCATTTCTCCCCTTATCCCCCGCTACACAGGTAGCTGCTGGTCTGGCCTCTATAAACATAAGTTTTGCCTGTTTTTGAATAGTCTGTAAATGGAATCATATAATAAGCACTCTTTTCTGTGTGTTTGTGTGGCTTCTTTTTAAAAGAAAATGTTTTTATTGACTTTCAGAGAGAGAGCAAGGGAGAGAGAGAGAGAAATACCAATGAGAGAGAAACATCATTGATAGGCTATCTCCTGCACACCCTCTACTGGGGATTGAGCCTGCAATCCTGGGCATATGCCCTGACTGGGATTCAAACCAGCGACCTCTTGGTTCATGGGTCAGTGCTCAACCACTGAGCCACACCAGCCGGATTGTGAGTGGGTTATTTAAAATCATGTCTGAGATTCATTTTTGTTGTTATGTGTTTATTTTGTTATATCTTTTTATTGCTATGTATGTCCTTTTAAAGCTAACATTTCCTTCTAGTTACAAAAGTAATACATTTTCAAAGCAGAGAATTTGGAAAATACGGAAAAGCATAGAAAGGAAAAGAAAAATGACTGGTAACTCCACTCTCCAGAGTTAATTATAGTTAATGCTTTTGATTTTACCCTGCCAGATTTTTTTCTATGCATATATGATTACTAGGTTTGGATTATATATTTCTGCTTTATAACCTAATATTTTCTCTTAACAGTTTATCATGAACATTTTCCATGTTATTAAAAATACATTTGTTGCCGGGCTGGCGTGGCTCAGTGGTTGAGCATCAACCTATGAACCAGGAGGTAACAGTTCAATTCCTGATCAGGGCACATGCCTGGTTTGTGGACATGATCCCCAATAGGGTGTGTGCAGGAGGCAGCTAATCAATGATTCTCTCTCATTATTGATGTTTCTAGTTCTCTCTCCCTCTCCCTCTCTGAAAATCAATAAAGATATATTAAAAAAACATTTTTTACAGTGATTTTAAAACGTTTAAACCAATTTTATTTAAAAATGTTTTTTGGTTGTTGTTGGGGTTTTTTTTGGCAATGAGGGAGTATGTGAAGCATTCACAAGACAAAACTCAAAAGGTGAAAAAATGTGTGTAATAAAAAAATATCTCTCCTATCCTTACCCTAGTTTCCCCACCTTGCTCTTCCACCCCCCACCCAGAATTCAGTGTTACCAGTTTCCAGTATAGTCTTCTGGAGTTATTCTGTGCACATAGAAAAAAATACGTAAACATGTTATTTTTTAACCCTTCTTATGCACAACTCTTTTGTGCACTATTTGCCCCTTGCTTCCTTTACTTAATAAGGTTTCTTGGAGATTATTTCACATCAGCATTTCTATAACTGTATCAAGAACTTCTTTGTCCTTTAAGATATGATAAAATGCTTACTTTGCTCATATCAAGTGAAATACAATTACACTGAGAGACCATTTTTCTTCTGATTGGCAAAAATAAAATGGTATTCTTTATTATCAAGGGTATAGGAAATAATAATAATAATAGTAAAGCACTAATTTGTAATAAATCATTTAATCCTCACAGCAATTCTGTGAACTAGGTTCTATTTTTACACCCCTTTTATAGAAGAGAAAACTGATGCACAAAAATTTAAATAACTTACTCAGAGCACTCTTACACAATGCGGGGGGAGGAGCATAAACTGATATAATCTCTATGAAGATAAATTAGGCAATAGCTATCAAAGTTATATATTACTCTTTGATCATAATTGTACTTCTAGAAATTTATCATATATTCTCACATGTGAGAAATTATACACATGTAAGGTTAGTTTTTTGAGCAATGTTTATAGTAAATTGTAAAGAGCTGAGCTGGAGAGAGCTGAGCTGCCAAAATAAAAGTAACAGTCAGGCTTTCATTACTTACTGCTCTAGTATAAAGCAAGAGACTAACCAAAAGAAAGCCAGGCTCCCCTAGTGTTTCATTCTCCCCATGGATCTTCCCCGGTGAGGATCAGGTGTGAAGACTTTCTCACTACCATGAGAGCGCCAAACAAAAGGCTCCTGCCATTTTATGGACCCAGGAGCTGGGAGGAGGGATTGAGGAAGGAGGTAGGAATGGAAAAACAGTACTCGCTGAGTCCAGAGTCAGAGTGGAGAAATATGTCTTCAAAGTTCCTCTTCCTCCCTCTCCTAAGGAGGTCTCAGCAGAGATATCTGGGAAAGTCCCTGACAAAGAGGCTTCCAAATGGAGGTGTCTGGGCTAGGAATACAGATATGTGTAAGAGCATGGTTGGCTGGGAGGCCTGAGTCTTTGACTACAACTCCTTCTGAGACTGCAGTGCACTGGCTGGGCCCCAGGTTTTATGTTGGAGGACAGCTTTTCCCAAGGAACCTATCAGGTAAAGTCTTTGTAATTGCTTATGGTCTGGCCTGAGAGATCACACATAGATTTTCTGCCAGGAGTCAGACTCCTCACTAAGATTAGAAACAATTTAAATGTTCTTCAGGGTGTTGGTTGAATGAATTGTGGCAAACCCATAGAATGTCTTATAGGAGTGACACATGATTTTCAGTGGAAGTGGAGTCAGACTCTTGGTTGGAAATAGATGATTTACTTAAAATGAATAATTAAAGAACGTTCACAATGGGTTGAGAGATAGTGCAGCAGTCAAGGGTAGCAACAGGGAAGCAGTTACTATTCCAAAGCCTAAATGGGAATAGGAGGGAATGGTTGCAGAAACCCCTTAAGACCCCCTGCCAACTATGGCCCTACAGGGAGAGAACAGGAGGAATAAGTACCCTGACCTCTTTCCTTCCACCCTTTGATCAGAACAGTCATCTCTTCTGATGCTTTCTGTCTGCCAAACATAACTTGAAGCCAGGAGGTAAGGGAACCTGTTTGATGCACTCTATAAAGATTAGCTTTCAGGGAACAAAATAGGGAGGAAAAGAGTAGAGAAGGGTGGAGATTAAAGCTACAGAGGCAAACGAAATATCTATCTCAATGATATTGTATAAATATATGTAATTGTTTAATCTAACATCTCTTGTTGAGAAGTTAGTTTGCTCCCATATTTTCTCTTTGCTTTTATAAACATTCTTTATTTAAATCTCTGCATGCCTATTTCCATAAGCCACCATACACACACACACACACACACACACACACACACCCTTGACTGGAATCAAACTTGGGACCCTTCAGTCTGACTGGAATCAAACTTGGGACCCTTCCGTCTGCAGGCTGACGCTCTATCCACTGAGCCAAACCAGCTAGGGCAGATAAGGTACATTCTTAGAAGCAGAGTGGCTGGACCCCACTTTTAAGATTTTTGGTATATATTTGACTTCTGGAAAAATTTAAACTATTTACCCACCAGCGGCAGATTGTGAGTTTGTTTTCCTGTATTCTCCTTAACACTAGGTATTATCATTAGTCTTTGCCAATTTAATAGGGAAATATTACATCATGCTCTTTTAGTTTATATTTCTTTGATTAGTACTAGTTGAACATAAAATATCTTCATTGGCCATCTTCGGCTTTGTTAAATCTTATCCCTGTTTTAGTACAAATTCTTGCTCTCATTTGTGCCTACTGCCCTTCAATCATAGCTCCTCTGTTTTATCCCCCAAAGATTAAACCTTCAATATTTTGTGATGATCTTTGCCACAGTTACTTGACTAGAGTTGGGGGAGAGTTATAGAGGTGCCTAATGCCCTAAATAGTTTTTTAACCAATCTTCATGTATTTAGTACTATTTTCACACTACCACCCTTCTCTTCCTACTTCAGGAGACATCTGGTGCTGCCAGTTACTGAGCCTTTTAGTGGTTATGCAGTGTAATTTGCTTCGATTCTGGAATTTTTCCACAGCCAACTAGGATTCAAATTTCTCAAGTTAAGTTATCACTCTTCCCTCTGCTTTCCATCTTTCTCACTTTTGTGGTGGTTATTTCTTCTCCTGATTTCTTTGCCCTTATGTATTATGCCTAAAAAATTTCCTCTACTGTCGTTTTAGTGAGTTTTTTTATTGGAGAACATGGAGTTTGAACAGGAAGTCCCAAGTTGGATTTTTATCTTAAAGTTGAAAGTATTTTACTGGGCCTTGTTAGGTTGGTAAATACTACAGATGACTCATTGACTCAGAAGAGATAGCTGTTTAGAATAGAGAGCCTTGAAGTTACTTCACACCAGTATGAGGAAGGTTCCTCTATTGATGAAAATTCTTTACATGACCTCTTAGAATACCTCTGCACTCACATTCATAAAGATATTAAATATGGGTTGCTCATGTAAAAATATTTGTGAACTTGTTCATTTGCATGCACATTTATTATATTCACAATTCAGGTTAAGCCTCAGGAACATAGCAAAATATTTAATAACTGATGCTGCATGAGCACTGATAATCAGAATGGATAGTGGCTGGAATAGAGTCCAGGAGGCCTTCTGCTGGGTCATTTGTATGCTGGATCAAGAGGTGATCTATGCCACTGGGGAGGTTTAGGAGAGAGAAGGGAGCAGGAGGGGGACCCTTTAAGGACTCAGTGTAGCTTCTTTTTACCAACTAGTATGGAAGTATTTTCATATTTTATGGTAGGTATGGCCACAGTGGTACATTTAACTAATTGTTAGCCCAGAGTTGTTCCCTTTTGTTCCAACCATGTTGCCATTATGTGAATAATTTATCCTCTTTGGTATGTTTTAGATGTTAATTTAAACTATGTTTTTACCTGTGTTGTCGGTCACTGCCTTATTTCTTTTACTCAGTATTTTTCCCAGCTTTCTATAGATAATGGATCCCATTTATTAGAGCAGACCCTCACTAATTCCTGAGCCAGTCTTGAAGGTAGTGGAAGTCTAATTAATAACATCAGCAACCTAGTGCTTGCATTCCAACAAGAGCCCTGGCTGTCTAGGTAAT
>NW_006299389.1:200457-201151 GCF_000327345.1 Myotis davidii | reverse complement strand
TTGTGACATTTTTCCTTTTGGTCCATTCTACTTCCTTTGAGTTCTCCCTCTCCCTAGTCACTTTCTGTAGTCTTGCTGCAAATTGATGTGTATAGCCTGGAATCATGATGTAGCTACCTATGTAGCTTTGATCATACCTGACACCTCTGTTCTGCTCTCTGCCTCTGGACTGCACTCCTTTTGTAATGATGCTTGCCCAACCCACAGCCAAGTATAACTGTACTCTTCGTGTGGCTTACCATATTACATACTGACATTAGAAGTCCCCAACTAAACAGGCCATCCAAAATATCTAAGGATGAAGCTCAAGTGCCTCCCAGGTACTCAGAGCTTCCAATTAGCTTTGTAACTATGAGAAGATAATCAACAATTATCAGACACTTGAGGATAGAAATATACCAAAGCATGCAATCACACACACACAAAAATAACTTAGAGAAAACAGAGAAAATGTAGGGAGAAGAAAGAAAAGTTTTAAAATTATTAAAACTTACCCACTGTGAGCTTACCTCTGCCTTGGCCCCCATTGCCACGGCTTGGTAATGACGTCTGGAAGGTCGTTTGGCTGTCTGGTCTAATTAGCATATTAGGCTTTTATTATTATAGACTAGAGGCCTGGTGCACAAAAATTTGTGCACTCGGGGGGGAGGGGGGTCCCTCAGCCCGGCCTGTGCCCTCTCACAGTCTGGGACCC
>NW_006299389.1:189488-198379 GCF_000327345.1 Myotis davidii | reverse complement strand
CTCCCTGTGGGCAGCACTTTCCTGCTCTCTAATTGCCATGGTGTCCCGGCTGAGGGCGGAGCTTACGCAGCACGGGGCTTAGGCAGCACATGGGGGTCCCGGCTGGGGGCAGGGCTTAGGCAGCGTGGGTATTAAGTGGCACATGGGGTCCGGCTAGGGGCAGGGTTTAGGCGGTGCAGGGCTTAGGCGGCACATGGGGGACCCGGCTAGGGCTGTACACAGGGCCTCCTGTATGCTCCATACCGAGGACCAAGCCCACAACCTGGGCATGTGCCCCGACCAGGAAATGAATCCTGCCATCTTGGCTGGCAGTTAATTTGCATATTGCCCTGATTAGCCAATGGGAAGGGTAGCGGACGTACGCTAATTACCATGTTTCTCTTTTATTAGATAGGATAGGACTAGAGGCCTGGTACATGAAATTCGTGCAGTGGGGGGTGGGGTTCCCTCAGCCCAGCCAGCCCCTCAGTCCAGGAGCCCTCAGTGGATGTCCTACTGATGGCCACAGTCCGCCAGCAGAGGCTCGGAGCAGGCAGCCTGTGTGTGTGTGTGTGTGTCTGCTGGGGGCCTGCCCCCAGCCACACCATGGAGGCTTGGATCAGGCGCCCCTCTCTGTTGATCTCTCAGGTTCCTGGCCTCCACTGCGTGTTGTACTCTCCCTTGATCTGTGGCCAGGGTGGGGTGCTGCCTGCAGGCTGCGCTTTCCTGTTCATGGATCGCCATTGCGACCCAGGAGAAGGTGTACATGGGGGCTGCCTGCAGGCTGCCATTTCCTTCTTTGGGATCGCCATGGCAACCCAGGAGCAGGCCTTGCTGGGTGCTGCCTACAGGCTGCACTTTCCTGCTCACCAATCGCTGGATCGCCAGGGCACCTGGGGTCAGGCCTTGCTTGGTGCTCCCTGTGGGCAGCACTTTCCTGCTCTCTAATTGCCATGGTGTCCCGGCTGAGGGCGGAGCTTACGCAGCACGGGGCTTAGGCGTATATCTGTGTGTGTGTGTGTGTGTGTGTGTGTGTGTGTGTGTGTGTGTGGTTTTAAATGTATTTTTATTGATTTCAGAGAGGAAGGGAAAAGAAAGAGAAATAGAAACATCAATGAGAGAGAATCATTGATTGGCTGCCTCCTGCATGCTCCACACTGAGGACCAAGCCCACAACCTGGGCATGTGCCCCGACCAGGAAATGAATCCTGATCTCCTCGTTCATGGCTTGATGCTCAACCCCTGAGCCACACTGGCCGGGCTACCCAGGATTTTTGATGGAATTCAAAGGGGGATGGGGCAAATATATGGCTTCCATGCATTGTTATGGACTGAATGTTTCCTCTCCAAATTCATATATTGAAGCCCAAACCCCCATTATGATGGTAATTGAAGGTTGGGGGCCCTTGGGAGGTAATTCAGTTTAGATGAAGTCAAGAGGGTGAGGCCCCATCATAGGATTAAAATCCTATCTAATAATAGGCCCTGCTTGGTGCTCCCTGTGGGCGGCACTTTCCTGCTCTCTGATCGCCATGGTGTCACGGCTGGGGGTGGGTCTTAGGTGCCTTGGGGCTTAGGCAGCACATGCGGGTCCCGGCTAGGGGCAGGGCTTAGGCAGCGTGGGTATTAAGTGGCACATGGGGTCCGGCTAGGGGCGAGGCTTAGGTGGCGCAGGGCTTAGACAGCACACAGGGGACAATTACCATCATAATGGGGGTTTGGTCCTCAGTGTGGAGCATGCAGGAGGCAGCCAATCAATGATTCTCTCTCATTGATGTTTCTATTTCTCTTTCTTTTCCCTTCCTCTTTGCAATCAATAAAAATATATTTAAAAAACCTGGCTACAATCACTATGTACTTACTGATTGATTATCTCAGGTCCAACTATTTATAGTATAGCACTTCTTAAACTATAGTGTCCATATGGTTTACTTGGGGCAATTTTGTTAAAATGCAGATAATTCAGATTCTAGGGTAGGCTTTGAGAGTCTATTTCTAACAATCTCCTAGACAATGCTGATGTTGATGGTATAGGGACTGCACTTTGAGTAGTAAGGATATATGTAACCACTAATATTCATAAGTATTTATTTGGAAATTTGGAAGAAAAAGGATATGGCCTTTGTTTAAAAGTATCAAGCATGACTATGTGCATATGAGCAATTTTGTCTAGTATCTGTTCAATATAGTCTAATATATTAAAAATCAAATTGGTCTCAGGTCATATGTTAGATATTATAGATTTTATGTCTGGAAATTTCTGGGGCTTCCATTGGCCTAACTCTCTCTAGATATTAGAGATCTGTTCTCTTGAGATGGATATAAGCAAGGATTATCTCTTTTTGGAAGAGGTAAATGGAGAAAAGGACGAGATAGCACAAAGAATGTTAGGATGGATAGAGATCAACAAAATTACTTGCTAAGAACTTTCTCCTTGGAAATGTCATTGAAAATTAAACTAGTATTTCTCAAACTTTAAGGCACATAGGAATCACCTACGTTTACTTGAGGGTAGTGCAAATTACTGGACTCCTTGCCTCAAGGTTCTGATTCAGTAGTCTAACAGTGTGATAAGGAAGCAAAAAATTTTATTTTAAAACAAACATTCCTAAGGCATTTGATTCCTGGATCATTATTTTGAGAAATATTGTGTTAGAAAGATTGGTAGAAGTCTCTGGAGAAAGAAAATAAAACAGAACACATAATAAAACTAGGCAAATATTTTTATCTATTTCAGTCAGAATCTTAAAAAAATTTTTTTTATTGATTTCAGAGAGGAAGGGAGAGGGAGAGAGAGAGAGAAACATCAATGATGAGAGAGAATCATTTACTGCCTGCCTCCTGCATGCCCCACAATGGGGATTAAGCCAACAACCTGGGCATGTGCCCTGACCGGGAATTGAACCATGACCTCCTGTTTCATAGGTCGATGCTCAATCACTGAGCCACGTTGGCCAGTCTTTAAGTTACTGTGAGAGAGAAACAAAGCCATCCCGCTGGTCAGCAGACAAGTCTATTGGATATCAGATATAAATTAAGCAGGTTCAAACCCTTATCAGTATTTGGAGTCAGGACTCCTGGCCACAATTCATAGACAATGGAATTGAGAGCTTAAAGGAATCTTAGAGACTTTCTAACATTTTTTTTTCTGTGGCCCATGGTAACAGATACATTTTATGTTGTGCTCCTGGAAACATACATATATGCAGAGACATACTCAAGCAACACATATGCATACATTTATTTACTTCATCAAATAACCTCTGATGTAGTTTTTTTGTTATATTTGTTATATTTAAATTTTTAAAAATTCTGATCATGACTTATTAAATCTATTGTATAACTACTGTGTTATAACTTGCCACTTGAGAAACACCAATCTAGTGCAGTCACTTTATTTTACAAATGAGAAAAACAATCTTGGAGAGGTAAGACTTGTCCAAAATCACAACACTATGAAGAATAGAAAATCAGATCTCAGACTTTTAATCTAATGATTTGTCCACCATGGTCTACTGTATACATAGGTGTTTGTTTTATTGCTCTTAGCCTATTTTCCCTCAGAACAAAACGACCTATTTCTATACACCAGATTGCCTATCTAGATGAAGCATTTTGAAGGAAACAAATATTTTTTTTTCCCTAAAAGAACCACTAGATGGTAGTGTAAACTCTTCTGATAGTGGACTATTAAACTGAACCAAGGCGTATTCAGATTTGTATATTTGCACCCTTATCTTATGCTGCTTCATAGACTTTGTGGATAAACTGAGCTTTATGCCCATCCTAAAGAAAATGTCTTACATAATTTTATAAGCAGGATATATTTTGTTACTTGTTTTTTGTTTTTTTTCATCTATGTGGAAGGGAGATTTAGAAAAACACACACATATGTCTCCAGCATCCCCAAAAGGGCCCTCTTGTGTTGCATTCAAAATTATTTTGTCCATATTTTTATTTTATAGGACTTTAAATAATCATTTTCTGTTATTTCTATTAATCCAAATTGAAAATTAAATTTCTTTTAGTGTGGGAAGTCTATGTAAGCCCTCTTGGGCTTGAAGTAAATGAACAAAACCCCCAGACAGCTTAATATTTACCATCTCCTAAGAAAGAAAATCAATACTCTGCTACATAAAATTTTTTTTACCCCTCCTTAGCTGCAGCAAGGTTGGCCAGGCTAGAGTCTTCAAGTTACTGTAAGAGAGAAACAAAGCCATCCCGCTGGTCAGCATTAGGAACTTATAAGGGAGGTCAGCATGAAACGTTTGTTGGGATTTCGGTTCTGTTTCTTTGGAGAATTGTGACTAATAAAAGAAGCAAAGGGATAAGATAGGGAACTTCACAGCTTAAAAATTAAAAAACTCAATTTAAAAAAATGGAAAGACAGTTATAACATTGCTATTCTTCCCTCTGTTTCTCTCCCACAACTTCCTCTTCTCTGAACCCCTGACAAGTGAATGGACTAATTCTGTTTTCTGTACCATTATATCCTTAGTGCTTAATTATTTGTTGGTTCACTAAATGAATGGTTAGAGGAGTCTTAATTGTGCAACAGGGGGAAGAACTGAATACTCTGTCACAGTAGCATCTATCTATATAAAATCCTAATATGCAATCGACCGGCCAAGGGACCAGTGGAACGACTGGTTGCTATGACATGCACTGACCACCAGGGGGCAGATATTCAACACAGGAGCTGCCCCAACCCACAGGTCCCAACTGGTGACAGCGGTGGGGGGTGAGGCCAGTGAGCAGGTGGCAACAGGCCAGCTATGGCAGGTGTGAGCTGGGGGCCCTCATCACTCTGCTGGTTGCCCCACAGATCAGCCCTGATTGTCTGCCAGGCATAGGGACCCTACCTGTGTATGAGTTTTGTGCACCAGTTCTCTACTGAAAATATATAACAAGTTTGGGGAATGATGAATTGTGCAGGGATGAAGGTATTTGGGGATAGGATTGCTAGAAATAAATCTAGAAAGGTTGCCTGCTGGGTATTGGGACTTTATCCTTGTGAGCAGTGAGAGCCATCTGACAATTTTATGGAAGGATCATATCCATGCTTGCCACTCTGAAAGAGTTCCAGGATTTTCTGAAGTCTTAGCAAAGCTCGAAGTTTTGGTTTTTTTATTGTGGTTTAGATCTTCTTAAATCCAAACGTACTGTCTTGCCTCTGACTATTTTAAGCCTCACTAGTTAACTTTTTTCTCCACTGACAAATTGATTAAAAGAACATGGGTCTTCCAGTAATACCACTTCTAGGAATATATCCCAAGAAAACAGAAACACCAATCAGAAAAGATATATGTACCCCTATGTTCATAGCAGCACAATTCACCATAGCTAAGATTTGGAAAAGCTTAAGTGCCCATTAGCAGATGAGTAGATTAGAAAACTGTGGTACATCTATACAATGAAATACTATGCTGCTGCAAAAAACGAAAGAACTCTTATCATTTGCAATAGCAAGGATAGACTTGGAGAGCATTATGCTAAGCGAAATAAGCCAGGCAGAGAAGGCATGTGCTGGGGGGTGGGGACAGTCAGGGAGAGGTCAATGGGGAAAAAAGACATGTGTAATACTTTAAACAATAAAGAATTTAAATTAAAAAAATAATAAAATAAACATCAAGCAGAACTTCCCTGTGTCATTTCCCCATCGACCTCGATGGTTTTCCCTCCAGCCCCACTCTTCTGAATTTGTTGTTGCTCATTTCCATGCATGTCTTTCTACCTTCTCAGTCTATGTATGTGTTTCACTACTGTTTGACATGTTCCTAACTTCACATAATGATATGTATTGTGTGCCTTTCAGCAGTTTGATTTTGGCTCAATGTAATGCTAATAAAAATATTTTAATGTTGAAAAAAAAGAACATGGGTGTTGGATCAGTGTTGAATCCTGGGTTTATCACTTAGAGGCCTTACGATCCTGAGCCACTGCTTTATTTCTCAGCAGCACAGTTTCTTCAACTTAAATATTGGCAAACTCAATTTTGAAATGTTAAAAGCACTCACTTTAAGATCAGGAACAAGAGGAGATAGTATATCATTTGCTTTTTTTCAACATTGTATTGAGGTTCTAGCCACTGTGATATGGCAAGAAAAAAAGAATAAAATGTATCAAGATAAAAAATTAGTTAATAGGTAACTTATTTGAATTAATAACAAAGTTTAGCATGCCTTTTGGGCACAATATATACTAAAAAGTCATTACATTTCTATACAATAGCAACAGTTGGTCTGATTTAATAAAATTTACAATAGCATTAAGAAATAAATTCTAGGAAGAAACCTAACAGGAAGTGTTCAAGTACTTTATGGCAGAAATTATGAAACTTTATTGAAATCTTTAGAAAAGACCTAAATAGAGAAATATAATATATTTCTCTATATTTCTTCTAACCCATTCAATAATATGGGTTAGAAGACATATTATTGTAAATAATTTACTTTTCCCAAGGGATCTATAGATTCAATACAATTCCAATAAAAATTCCAATTGTATATTTAAACCTAATGAGCCCATTCTACAATTCAGGTGGAAATGCAAAGGACTAGGAAGAGATAAGCAAATCCTGAAGAAATATAAGATTGGGGGACTTGCTTTACCAAACTATTAGATATCAAGATTTATAAACCTGATAGTTCAAAGACAGACAAAAATGGAACGGAATAGAGAGATAAGAAGTAGATCTTTATATGGTATATGGAAACTTAAAGCAAATCAGTGAGGGGAAAAATGAATGTGTGATGCTGGGAAAATGGATTATTCATGTGATAAAAATAAATTTTAAAACATAAAAAGCAAATTTATGACATTGTTAGAAGCAATATAGAAAAATATTTTAATGACTTGGCATATGGAAGGATTTCTTCAATAAGATACAAAAGAAAAAAAACTGTGAAGGAAAATATTTATAAATTCAACTATATTAAAATTTCTGTTTACTCAAAGACAAAGAATGAGGATACAAGGCACAAATTGGAGAAGCCATTTGCAACTGATAAAACTGACAAAAGGTCATTATCCAGGATATATATTACTTGTACACATCAGTTAGAAAAAAATTCAGTAGAAAAATGGACAAAAATTTGAGTAGGTATTTTACAGAAAAAATAAAGCTGAAGAGCCAATTAAGCTATTAAAAATGTTCTACTTCATTAGTAATTTAGGAAATGCAAATTAAAACCATAAACATATCCCTGGCCAGTGTTCCCAGTGATTAGAGCATCGGCCCATGCATCAAAGGGTCTTGGATTTGATTCCCAGTCAAGGGCACACACCTGGGTTATGTGTTTGATCCCTGGCCCAGTTGAGGCTCCTGGGGGAGGCAACTAATAGATGTGTCTCTCTCACATCAATATTTCTCCCTCCCTCCCTCTCTCCCTCCCTCCATCTCTAAAAATTAATGGGAAAAATATTCTCTGATGAGGATTAACAAAATAAAACAAAAGAAAACAAAAAGTCATAACCTTATCCATGAGACTGGCAAAAATAAAAAACTCTAACAATAAATAGTGTTGGTGGTCATATAAAGCAGGAGGAGTACATATACTGTGGATGGGAAGATAACTTGGTATAACCACTTTATAAAGAAAATAATAAAAATACCCCATGATTCATCAGTCCCACTCCTAGAGAAATTCTTGCATATTTATATTGGGAGACATGTGAAGAAAGTATAGGTATGTTCATAGCAGTGCCGTTTGTAATAGCAAAAAACAGAAAATGACTCAACTGTCCATTGACAACTATAAGCTTTACTGTTGTTAATGTAAAAACATTGAAACCTGTAAATAATTTTTGTGAGTTTATCTGAGGCAAACTGTCAGCAACTGCTGGGAAGCAGAACCTCAATGGATTGAGATAATTCTCCAGAGAATGGCAGGTTTTCATCTATTTTTATACATTGCAATCAAAGGAGGGATGTAGGTGGGTTACATGAAACCTATTGGTGATAGATTAGAGAGGTGGGAGAAAGCAAAGGGGGTGGTGAACCCCTGGGATTGGATAAAAAGTAAAATGATATTTTCATCATCATATCATTTGATAAAGACAACAGAAAGAAAGAGAATTAAAGGCCAATATCCCTCATGAACATAGATGCCAAAATACTCAACAAAATGCTAGCAAGTCGGATCCATCATAACATCAGAAAGATCATACACCATGACCAAGTAGGATTTATCCTGGGGATACAAGGATGGTACAATACCCACAAATCAATAAACATGATACATCACAGAAACAAATTGAGAGATAAAAATCACATAGTCATATCAATTAATGCAGAAAAAACATTTGACGAAATCCAACACCCTTTCTTGATAAAAACCCTCAGCAAAGTGGGAATAGAGGGATCATACCTCAACATAATAAAAGCCTTATATAACAAACCTACAGCCAACATCATACTCAATGGGCAAAAACTAAAACCATTTCACCTAAGAACAGGTACAAGGCAGGGATGCCCACTTTGACCACTCCTGTTTGACATAGTACTGAAAGTGCTAGCCATAGCAATTAGACAAGAATAAGAAATAAAAGGTATTCAAGTTGGAAAAGAAGTAAAACTGTCATTATTTGCAGATGATATGATACTGTTCATAGAAAACCCTAAAGACTCCCTCAAAAAATTATTAGACTTTTCAGCAATGTAGCAGGATACAAAGTTAATGCCCAAAAATCTACGGCATTTTTATACACCAATAGTGAACTTACAGAAAGAAAGACTAAAAAAGCAATCCCATTTACCATCACACCCACCCAATTAAGATACCTAGGAATAAACTTGACTAAGGAGGTAAAAGACCTATACATGGAAAACTACAGGACACTGAAAAAAGAGATAGAGGAAGACATAAACAGATGGAAGAACATACCACGTTCATGAATTGGAAGAATCAAAA
>NW_006299389.1:184470-185584 GCF_000327345.1 Myotis davidii | reverse complement strand
ATAGCAGCACAATTTACCATAGCTAAGATTTGGAAACAGCCTAAGTGCCCATCAGCAGATGGGTGATTAAAAAAAACAGTGGTACATCTACACAATGGAATACTACGCTGCAGTAAAAAAAAGGAGTTCTTACCATTTGCAGCAGCATGGATGGAAAGGGAGAGCATTATGCTAAGTGACATAAGCCAGTCAGAGAAATTTAAATACCATATGATCTCATTCATTTGTGGAATATAATGAACAACATAAAATGATGAACAAGGACAGATCCAGAGACGGAGAGGTATCGATTGGACCGTTGGGCCTTGGAGGGAGGGAGAGGAGAGAGTGGGAGAAAAGGTGAGAGATCAACCAAAGGACTTATATACATGCATATAAGCATAACCAATGGACACAAGACACTAGGGGTGCTGAGGGCACCAGTGGGCGGTGGGGCAACAATAGGGGGATAAGGAAACATATGTAATACCTTAATCAATACAGGAAAAAAAATAAAATGATAGACACATACTTAGGTGGGTGCAGAATAGTCAACAGTCAACAATTAACATGGTTACAATAACAATGAAAGACCCCAAGGGGTCTGGAAAAAGGGAAGTTACAAGTTACCCAGACATTTCAAGGATATGTCATCCTATGCAAAAAGATAGATAGGCTCAGTTAAGGTAAGTGCTGACCTTGTCAGTGAAGATACCAGCCTAGGACCTAACTACCCACCATTTTTGATTTTAGTTAAAGTTCAGTTTTAGACCATCCTTTGTGGTTACTTTGCATCTCTGAGTTTGCAAGACTACCATGCAGGTCGTCCCTGAGCTTGTCAGGTTCGCATGTGGCCCCTTTCGTCCACACTGTTCATGAATAGGGAAGAAGGATGGTATTTATTACTGTTGCAAGTGTTGAATAGTTAATGAACAGTGTCCGCATACCATCTAAAAGGAAGATTCAAAATAATTCAAATTATTTCCTTTTTTCTCCTTTTTATTCAATTTATTGGGGTGACATAGCGTTAATAAAATTATATAGGTTTCAAGTGTACAATTCTATAATATATCATCTGCATATTATATTGCATGTTCATTATCCAAAGTCAAGTCTCATTTCATCACCAATTATA
>NW_006299389.1:179339-183852 GCF_000327345.1 Myotis davidii | reverse complement strand
AGGAGGGCACTTGGAGGTGACCAGGCCTGCAGGGGAGGGCAGTTGGGGGTGACCAGGCTGGCAGGGGAGGGAATTTAGAGGCAATCAGGGTGGCAGGGAAGTGGTTAGGGGTGATCAGTCTTGCAGGCAGAAAGGCAGAAGCAGTTAGGGGTAATCAGGCAGGCAGATGAGCAGTTGGGAGCCAATAGTCCCGGATTGTGAGAGGATTCCCAGATTGGAGAGGGTGCGGGCTGGGCTGAGGGACACCATCCCCCACCAGTGCACAAATTTTGTGCACTGGGCCTCTAGTATTCAATAGTACCTTTTAAAAGCCTACTTTTACCACTATCATTGGACTATTTTAATGTTACCCAGCTTTTCTCATCCATCACTCAGGAACTACTTTTCTGGTTTTTATTTATTTATTTTTTCTAAGAGAAAGAAAGAAGGGGATTTGTATTTCATATTCTAGGGAAAAGAAAATATTGTTGATATTTTAGGTTGTCATGTTATGCAAAACAACAACCTTGTAGCTGCCACGTCCAGGCCAATGGGGCTGCTACAGAGAGAGAATGCACCTGGGGCCTTTGTTAAACTTTGATTATTTCTTTGCGTTTGGGAAGTGGTAAGCTTCCTTTCAAATTAACCACTCGCCTTCCTAATTCTTCAGGGGTTGTGCTGGCCTTCCCCCATTCAATCCTTTTCCTGAATCATGGGGTTCCATCCCCTCATCGTATCTAATGCTTTTCTCAGGCTAACCTGTCTTCCTTTATGGTTGCCATTTTGGCTCCTACTATGCGGGCTTCGAAGTTCTGCTTCATCATCTGGCTTCTATTGCACATGCACTTAGTAGGACTTCCTCTTGTGCTATCTTGCGAATGTGCCCAGTAAAGAAATTTCTCCTTTATTGTTTATTCCTTCCCTCAACCCCAATCCAGGTGAATGGGCTGGTTATTCACCAGGGAGATTGGAAAGCCAGTGTTTACTGCCTGCTTGGCAGTTAACATCCCTTTGGTAGAGGATGCAACTGTTCCCTATATTGTCTGTGAAGCTGAGTTTCCTAGTTAATCCAGCTTAATTAGATGTCTGGCTCCCTTCTCTTTAATTAATATCTAACTAGCTACCTACTGTAATATATTCAGTCCGTCTCTGTCACCATCACCCTAATCCAAATAATCCTTTTTAAAAAACCTGGATTACTGCAATAGCTCTCCAACTAGTCTATTCATTCCCCTTCCAATTTGTTGGATTCATCTTCCTGCTCCACAGCTTAGTGGATTTCCTTTGCACACAGGATAAATCCAAAATATTAATATTACTTATAAAGCTCTAAATGGTATGTCCCCTGCCTAGCTTTTCAGCCTTATTATCACTATTCTCTCCTTTATACTCTCCATTAGTTTAAAATGGGAACTCAACTTGCCTAGTGTGAGAAGTTAGCATCAGTAATATAGAATGCTTGAAAAGACCCATATCTCAAGCATTAATGATGCCATTAATAGCTATTTAGGAGTATAGTGATGTAGGACAAGGAATGTTGAGATTTGGCATATTCTCTGAAAGATGCGTTTTGACAACAATTTGTTGTAATCCTGGGATGAATCTACAAATAAGGACAGAATGTTTGCTCTAACCGGTTTGGCTCAGTGAATAGAGTGTCAGCCTGCGGACTGAAGGGTCCCAGGTTTGATTCCTGTCAAGGGCATGTAACTTGGTTGCAGGCACATCCCCAGTAGGGGGTGTGTAGGAGGCAGCTGATCAATGTTTCTCTCTCGTTGATGTTTCTAACTCTCTATCCCTCTCCCTTCCTCTCTGTAAGAAATGAATAAAATATTTTTTTTTTAAAAAAAGAATGTTTAATTTGTCCTAATTATAGATTACTCTGTGTCCCAGCAGGAAGATAAAAGAAAAAAAAAGCAAAACCACAAAAACCTAACAAGTAGAACACATGTCCTTGGGAGTATATACAATTTTGTGTAGTAAATTATAGATAGATAAATCATGCATACATACAATACTAAGCAGAATATAATCAACCTTTTTACCACAATTGACTATAGTAATCTGTAGAGGCTTACCGGTAAAAAGATGAAGACAGCTGGATTTTGAAGGAAGCATAGTAATGGCATTGATGGAAAAGAAGCAAGAGGATATTTTAAGTGTGTGAAAAAAGTAGACTGGTAGGAATTAATGTTTTAGATAGAGGGACAATGAGGAAGCTAAGGAAAGAGGCATCATGATAAAAAGACAGAATAATGAAATAGAAGTATCAAAGTAAGGAGACCTGTGCTTTGCACATCTCTACTTCTAGCCAGCTGTATGCCTGTAAACAAGATTCTTAGCATCTTTGGTTTGTTTCCTATTTTCATAATAATGACAAAGAAACAACTAACATTCACTGAATTCTTAATATATTTTAGATACAACACTAAGCATTACTTCATTTAATTAGTGCAAAGAGATTGCTACTTTTATTATTTCATATTGCAGGTGAAGAAAGTAAAACTTTGAGAAGTTAAATAACTTGCTCAAGCTCAGATAACCAGGGAAATAGCGGAGGTAGATTTTGAACTCATGCATTGTGATTTTAGAGCCCAATATCTTTACCACTATCTTCTTATACTGCCTCCTGATAAGTTGTGGAGGTAGGAATAGACAATCTTGCTTCAAAGATTCTATCATTTCAAATGATATAAATTTCAAGTGATTCCATCATTTTTATTCTGAGAGAGGAGTAGGAAAGAGGATTGGTTAGGCAGGTAGGATGGGTAGGGCCCTGCAATGTAATTCTGATACTATCTTGAGTTAGGTCAACTTCAAAATTAAGGACACAGTCTGTTCTCACTTCAGATATCAGCCACAAGCTCCAGAGCTTCCAGGACACCTGCACTTCTGACCAATTGGCTACAAATTTGGGGGTTTCCACTATCTCCTCAGTTTTTAAAAAATATTTTATATTGATTTTAGAGAGGAAGGGAGAGAAAGATAGAAACATCAGTGATGAGAGAGAATCACTGATTGCCTTCTGCGCATCCCACAATGGGGATCAAGTCCACAACCCGAGTACATGCCCTGGCCAGAAATCGAACTGAGACCTCCTGGTTCATAGGTTGACACTCAACCACTGAGCCACGCCAGTTGGGCTATCCCCTCAGTTTTGATAATTCTCCAGAACAACTCAAAAAACTCAGATAAGTGCTATAGTTACCATAACAATTTTATTATAGCAAAAAGTGAAAAACAAGACACAAATTAGGACACCCCAAAAAATAAGACCATAGGAAAAAGTCTGGGAAGGTCTCAAATGCTAAGTTTTCATGCCCTCTTCCCAATAGTCAGCTTATTGATGTGTAATAATTCCCAGAGTACAGTAGTCCCCTCTTATCTGTGGTGTAGTTTTCTGCAGTTTCAGTTACCCATGGTCAACAGCTGTTTGAAAATATTAAATTAAAATTTTAGAAATAAACAATACAGACATTTTCAATTGCGCACTGTTCTGAGTAGTGTGATGAAATCTCTCAGTGTCCCCCTTCATGCTGTTCAGGACATGAGTCATTCCTTTGTCCACCTGTATACCCTTCATGCCTATTAGCAGCTCTCTCGATGATCACATCTGTTATCAGAGATTTTTTAAAAAAATATATTTTATTGATTTTTTTACAGAGAGAAAGGGAGAGAGACAGAGAGCCAGAAACATCGATGAGAGAGAAACATCGATCAGCTGCCTCCTGCACACACCCCACTGGGGATGTGCCTGCAACCCAGGCACCTGCCCTTGACCGGAATCGAACCTGGGACCCTTCAGTCCGCAGGCCAACGCTCTGTCCACCGAGCCAAACCAGCTTTGGCTGTTATCAGAGATTTTGAGAGAGAAAGAGTCCACTTTCACAGCTTTTATTACATTTTGTTATAGTTGTTCTATTTTATTATTAGTTATTATTGTTAATCTCCTACTATGCCTAATTTATAAATTAAACTTTATCCATAGGTAGGTATGTATAGGAAAAAACACAGTATATAGGATTCAGCACTATCCTTGGTTTCAGATATCCCTTGGGGGTCTTGGAATATATTCCCCTCTCCCACACCCCACCCTCCCAAACTGTTAACCAGGGTTATTCACCTGAGCTTTGGTGTCCAAAATTTATTGGGGTTTCATTATTTAGGCATGATTAATTGAATCATTGGCCAGAAGGTTGAACTCAATCTCTCGTTTACTCCTTTCTTGGAGGTCATGCTTGTATGATATGGCTCAAAGGCCCAACCCTCTGATTGCATGGTATGTCTTTCTGATGTAGCCATGTCCCATTCTGAGTCATTCCCTTATCATAAACTTATAGGGGCTCACAATGAGTCATCTTCTTAGCATAAACTATCAAATGTGGTTTAAGGTTTATTATACCGTGCATAAAAAAGATTCTTACCACTCAGGAAATTTCCAAGGATTTGAAGGGTGCCTCCCAGAAACTAGGGACAAAGGTCAGCCAGATCTCCCATGATATTTTTATATTAATATAATAAAAATATTATATAA
>NW_006299389.1:173113-178532 GCF_000327345.1 Myotis davidii | reverse complement strand
TAGTTAGAAACATCGATGAGAGAGAAACATCAATCAGCTGCCTCCTGCACATCTCCTACTGGGGATGTGCCCGCAACCCAGGTACATGCCCTTGACCACAATCGAATCCGGGACCTTTCGGTCCGCAGGCCGATGCTCTATCCACTGAGCCAAATCGGTTTTGGCTCCCATTCATATTTTAACCACTCTGCAATAAAATCATATTTTAAAAAATTTTAATACGCCCTGGCTAGGTGGCTCAGTTGATTAGAGAATCCTCCCCTACACCAAAAAGTTGCCGATTCTATTTCTGGTCAGGGCACATACCTAGGTTGAAGCTCATTCTGGAGGCAACCCATCAATGTTTCTCTCTCACATCGATGTCTTTCTCCCTTCCATTCTCTCTAAAAATCAATAAAAACATATCCTCTGGTAAGGATTAAAACGGTTTTTAATAGGTTATGAGTGTTGCTCAGCATTTCAAAGCACATGGTTTTGAAAAGCATTTATAGCTAGGTAGAGCTGGCTAATGACTAATTTTCAAAGCTAAGGTGTGATAAATATGCTAAAGGTGCAATTTCAAATGGCAATATAATGAAATCCTGTCCTTTTTGTAATATTTTTATAAAACACTGTATACAATTAGCCAAGCATCTTCACATCGGGAAAAGTTGACATAAGTGGAGCCACTTTAAAATAGAACTAGAACAGCCATTTCAGAGGAATTGTTTTGCACATCTTACTCCTTGAATGTCAGGAATGTTTGAACGGGGCAGAATAACTTTTAGATTGGACCAAATCAACATTGTCTTACAAAAAAAACTAACAGGAAAGCAGACATCCTGACCACATAAGAACAGATGATTATGAATGTGCTGTAGAATCAATAATCAGCCATGTAACTAGAGTAATTTAGCTTGTAACACTAATAGAAATTCCTTTTTTAAATTATGTAATTATTTCCCTTTCTTATTTCATAAAAACTCCTTGCCTACACCATGAAATAGGAATGCTATTTGGGTTTCTGCCTGAGTCAGTGCTTCCTGAATTACAATCCTTTGATCTCAAACAAAAGCTTGTTGCCTTTCATTGTGGCTTCCCTCCCCCTCACCCCCAGTGGCTATGTATTTATTTATTTATTTTTAATCCTCACCCTAGGATATGTTTATTGATTTTAGAGAGAGGAAAGGGGGAGAGAGAGAGAGGGAAGGAGAAAGAGAGAGAGAGAGAGAAATATCACTGGGAGAGAGAAACATCATTGGTCGCTCCCATATGTGCCTGATTCCGGATGAAACCTGAAACCTAGGTATGTGCCCTTCCTGGAATTGAACCCACAACCTTTTTGAGTATACCAGACAATGCACCAACCAACTGAGACACCCAGCAAGGGCTATGGTTTTATTTTTGGGTTAACAACATATTTTCTTATTTGAGACATAACAAAAAAAGTTATAAACTATAATGGGTTAGCTCTCATTTTACAAACCAGGTGAGAACAAAGCTCAGAATGGTTAATGATTTATTCCTGGGACTTAGAAGGTCTATGGTGAACCTTGTTTTTTATACAAGTAAGACTGCTTTTATACTGTTGCAGTACTTTTTGTAAATAAAATGCTGCTACTGACCTCTCAATAATGTCTTTATATGTATTTTTCAAATTTTAATAATGAATTTCTGAAATTTACCTACTCTGATCATTAGATCAGCCCCTGGGGCCAAGAGTTTGCATAGATGGCATGACTGAGGTAGGAGTTAAGATGCTGTGATATAAAATCATATTTGGTCTTTATTAGCAGTTCCTGCCACATAGCTTCTAAAGCCTTGGAATCACTGGAGTGCTAAGAGTGTCTTTGGTATGCTGATGAGATGACTGGTGGTTGGGGACCCCATAGATAGCTTTAGATAGACAGAAAGACTATGAAAGGCAGTACAGTGGGGCCTTGACTTACGAGCATCCCGACTAACGAGTTTTTTGAGATACCAGCTGTCTCTCCACCGATTTTTTGCATTGAGTTGATAGAGTAATTTGAGTTAACGAGCTCCTTAGTGAGCTCAGTCTTGGAACGAATTAAACTTGTAAGTCAAGGCCCCACTGTATTAGAGGATTAGAATTTTTAGTCCCACCCCTACTCCTCATCCTTTACCTCTGTGGATGGTAATTGAGTTAATTGCCAATGGACACCGACTTACTCAATCATGCCTACATAATGAAACCTCCATTAAAATTCCTAAATGATGGAGTTTGAAGAATTTCCAGGTTGGTGAAAATAGAGGTTTTGGGAAGATGGTGTGCCTTTATAGGACATTTAAGCTCCGTGCCGCTTCCTCCATGCCTTGTCTGTATACATCTCTTCCATTTGGCTGTTTCTGAGTTGTATCCTTTATAATTAACTGAAAATAGAAAGTAAAGTGTTTACCTGAGTTCTGTGAGTTGTTGCAATGAATTCTTGAACATGAGGAGGGGTGTGGGAACCTCCAAAACTATAGCTAGTCAGTCAAAAATACCATTAACAAATTGGGACTTGTGAATGGCATCTGGAATGATCTTGTAGGACAGAAGCCTTAAATCTGTTCCATCATTTCAACATATATACATATGTGTTTATGTTTTTTATTATTTATTTACCACAAGTAAAGGTCAGGAATTGTTATCTTTCTTTTAAATTTTTTTACTGTTTCACTTCTTTACTGCTATGTATGTGCTCCATGTGAGTGACATAGGTGCTTATATAGTTGGGTTCAGACTTCCAGCGAAAATAGCGTTACGTCATGCCATAGGAACAGATCTCCGATGTAACCTGAGGACTTACTGCATAGGAGAAATCATGAAGCAACTGATCTGGGATGTTAAAATATCATATGATGAAAAAAAAATCATTGCCATGACTAATGTCAAAGAGCATTTTTCTATGTTTTTTTTTCTAAGAGTTGTACAATTTCAGGTCTTACACTTAATTCCTTAATCCATTTAGAGTTAATTTTTGTGAGTGGTGCAAGATAGACATCTAATTTTATTCTTTTGTATATAAATGTCCAGTTTTCCCAACAAAATTAATTGAAAAGACTGTAGGGTGCTGAGGGCCTGGGGCGGGAGGAGGGCCTGGAGGGAGTCAATGGGGGGAAAAGGGGAACATATGTAATATTTCAACAATAAAGAATTATTTTTAAAAAAGAAAAGACTGGCCTTTCCCCATTGAGTATTCTGGGCTCCCTTGTCAAATATTAATTGACCATTTATGCATGGGTTTATTTCTGGGTTCTTGATTTTATTCCCTTGGTCTATGTGTCTATTTTTATGCCAATGCCATACTGTTTTGATTACTCTAGCTTTGTAATATAGTTTGAAACCAAGAAATATGGTGCCCTCACCTTTGTTTTTCTCAATATTATTTTGGCTATTCCACATCTTTCATAGTTCCACACAGACTTTAGCATTGCTTTTTCTGTTTCTGTGAAAAATGCCATTGGATTTTTGATAGGGATTGTATTGACTCTATAGATGGCTTTGGGTAGTATGACCATTTCAATAATGTTAATTTTTCTGATTTGTGACTCAGAATATCTTTCCATTTGTGTCTTCTTCAACTTTTTTCATCAATATCTTAACAGTTTTCAATATATGTATCTTTCACTTCTTTGGTTAATTTATTCCTAAATATTTTATTATTTTTGATGCTATCTTTAGTATCTTTCAGATATTTCGGATATTTTGTTATTAACATAGAGATGAAATTGCTACTTTTCTCCTTGTCTTTGATTTTAAAAAAATATATTTTATTGATTTTTTTACAGAGAGGAAGGAAGAGGGATAGAGAGCTAGAAACATTGATGAGAGAGAAACATCAATCAGCTGCCTCCTGCATACCCCCGATTGGGGATGTGCCCGCAACCAAGTTACTAGTACTTGCTCGTGACTGGAATCGAACCCAGGGCCCTTCAGTATGCAGGCCAACGCTCTATCCACTGAGCCAAACCTGTCAGGGCTTGTCTTTGATTTTTAACATTTTTATTTAATGTGTCTCAGAGTAATCTTCTTTGGATTGATCTTGCTTGGGGACTCTTGAGCTTCCTGTACCTGGATGTCCATCTCTTTTTCATGTTGGTGTTGAGGTCCTCCTGTATCCCATGAGCCTGCCAAAAAATATTGTTGAGTATCTGTCCTATTATCACATTCTGCTGGCTGCTAGTGATAAAATGGTAAGTATGAATGGCATGATGCCTGTTCACACAAAAAAGTAAACAGACAATTATAATACCATCTAATAAGAATGAAGGGCCGAACCGGTCTGGCTCAGTGGATAGAGCGTCGGCCTGCGGACTGAAAGGTCCCAGTTCCATTCCGGTCAAGGGCATGTACCTGGGTTGCGGGCACATCCCCAGTGGGAGATGTGCAGGAGGCAGCTGATCGATGTTTCTCTCTCATCAATGTTTCTGACTCTCTATCTCTCTCCCTTCCTCTCTGTAAAAAAAAAAAAAATCAGTAAAATATATTTTAAAAAAAAAGAATGAAGGAAGAATAGTGCCATGGCAGTACATGAGAGGAGTATCCAACCTAGACTATAGAGGTGGTGAAGATAGTCAAAATGCTTTGCTTTTTATTTTTTAAAATATATTTTACTGATTTTTTTTTTTTTTTACAGAGAGGAAGGGAGAGGGATAGAGAGTTAGAAACATCGATGAGAGAGAAACATCGATCAGTTGCCTGCTGCACACTCCCCACTGGGGATGTGCCCACAACCAAGCTACATTGCCCTTGACCAGAATCGAACCTGGGACCCTTGAGTCCGCAGGCTGATGCTATCCACTGAGCCAAACCGGTTAGGGCTGCTTTGCTTTTTTTGATGACTTCCCTTAGAGAAGTTCTCTCTCTCTCTGTCTCTCTCTGTCTCTCTGTCTCTGTCTCTGTCTCAGTCTCTCTCTTTCTCTCTCTCTCTCTCTCTCACACACACACACACACACATACTTTTAAATCAGTTACTGATCTGTTTCTCAAAGTTGGGTTTAACTATTTGTCATTTGGGTAAGATTTCATGCTTATTTTCTCCTGAAGTAGAAGGTGTAATTTGAATAACAAATTATAGATTGTGCAGAACCACACGATAAACTTTGTCTTAAGGGCTGGATTTATTATCCATTAACCTTGGTAAATATTTAAAGCTTCCTAAAGCCCAAATTCTTCCTTCCCAGATCTGTACAAAGCACACATAGGAAATGAGAGGCCTTAGTAAATTTCTTAAGGATGGGGGCAAATCAAGGCTGAGTCTTGTTCTTTTATAATTAACTAGAGGCCCAGTGCACAAAAATTTGTGCACTCAGGGGGAAGAGGGGGTCCCTCAGCCTGGCCTGCGCCCTCTCACAGTCTGGGACCCCTGGGGAGATAATGCCCTGCTGGCTTAGGCCTGCTCCTGGGTGGCAGAGGGCAGGCCCAATCCCTAGGTGC
>NW_006299389.1:164182-171935 GCF_000327345.1 Myotis davidii | reverse complement strand
TTTCCTCCGTCACTGAAGCAAGCAAGCCTCATGTTAGTTTCAAGCTGCCTGGCTGTCGGCCAACATCTTGGCTGACAGTTAATTTGCATATCGCCCTGATTATCCAATGGGAAGGGTAGCGGTTGTACGCCAATTACCATGTTTCTCTTTTATTAGATAGGATTATCTGTCAAACAATTGGAAAAACAGCTTAGTTTAGAATAGAAATTTTAAACCAAGGGTAAAATTTTCAGAAACTTAGCAATAATAATAGATACATATTTGTATCTTAGCAGAGTTTTTTACTCTTCAAATTATTCATTTTGAAAACATTTTAGACTCACATAAGAGTTGCCAAGAGAGTACCTAAAATCTCTCTGTATCATTCACCCATCCAATAAGAAAATGATAACTTGCTAGGAAAATTGGAAAGGCCTAAGAAAACATTTCTGAAAAATGAAACCCAAATGACCAGTAAATATATGAAAAGGAGCCCAACTTCATTAGCAATCGAAGAAATACAAATTAAAATGATAAGGTAAAGATACACATTCACCAGATTGGCAAAAGCTAAAATCTGACAATACAAAGAATGGTGAATCCATAGAGCTGTGGGAACTGTAATCTACTTCTGTATGGAGAAGAGTATACATTGGAATCATTGTTTTGAAAAATAAGTTCAACAGAATCTAATAAAGCTAAAATTAAACCTATCTCACAATCCCCGTACTAGAAATCCCAGAAAAATACATGTTATGTTCACCCGGACACATGTAAAAGAATCACATGTACAAGGAGGTTCGTAGCAGAATTGTTTACAGTGAGGTTAAATATTCACTAAAAATAGAATGGATGAAAATTCATTCCATTGAATAATCTATAATTAATAATCTATGACACTGAATGAACCACAGATACATAAAAGAAAATAGATGAATTTTAAGACATAATTTTCAATAAAACAAATCAAACAGCAAAATACTCACTGAATATTATAGTAGTTTGAACATTATATATTCAAAACCAGTAAAATTAAGTATGTCATTTTGGTAGAAAAACAAGAAAGTTCTATCAAAGTCAGGATCATGGTTCCTTCTGAGGGGACATCAGGTTGTGATCAGGAAGGAATATATATATGTGAGTGTGTGCATGTGCATGTGCGTGTATTACAGTGCTGCTTATGTTCTTGAATTAGAAGGGGAGGGGTCACATTTGTGTTCTTTTTATGACAGTTCATTAAGCTCTACATTTATACTTTGTGCACTTTATTATATTTCACAATGTAGATAAAGTTCTATAGTAGCAGAACACTTAATAAAGAAACATATTAGTAATATACTGTAAACATGTAAAAGTTTTATAAAATAATAGTCTATGTGATATAATTTTTGTGTGAAAATACATATGAATATAAACTAACATTTCTGTTCATCATATGTGTGTGTAATTTGTTACACATTTACATACATTTGCTATATACATGTAAAGTTTGTACATTTTAGTTTATATTTTGCTTGTGTTTTATAGAAAAATATAAATGAATGCCTAGAAAAATATACCAAAATATTTATTATTTTTTAATGTAATGATATCACAATTGACTTTCTATATGACCAAAAACATAAAGGACGGGACTAGTGTTGGTGGATTCAAAGATTGCAAAAGATGCTTCTCACTTCCCAGTAGTAAACCCTCCATTCTAAAGGGAAAACTGATTCCAATACTTAAGAGTAAGTTTGGCCGAAACCGGTTTGGCTCAGTGGATAGAGCGTCAGCCTGCGGACTGAGGGGTCCCGGGTTCGATTCTGGTCAGGGGCATGTACCTGGGTTGCGGGCACATCCCCAGTGGGAGATGTGCAGGAGGCAGCTGATTGATGTCTCTCTCTCATCGATGTTTCTGGCTCTCTATCTCTCTCCCTTCCTCTCTGTAAAATATCAATAAAATATATTTTTAAAAAAAGAGTAAGTTTGATTTTTCTGTGTAAGACTTTAGGAGAACAGAAGGAGGGACTGCCTGGTGGAGCAGTCTAGTTACTGTTTACTTAAATAGAAACACCATTCCATGCTGATGAAAGTGGGTTTGGGTAGGCAGTGGTATCCAGAGTGTTCATATTACAGCTTCCTACTGAGACTGATGTTGTTTGTTAGAGCCTTGTATAATGTATTGAACAAATAAGACTTGTGGATTATGATAAAGTTCATCTATTTTTGTCTCCCACCATCTCTTTAAACTTCACTCAGTGGGATTACCCCTTCCTTTTTCCTGGGACAAAAACCCAGGCTACTCTCATGGCTTTCCAGTTCGTTTTTAGGGAATAAATGTTTAGTCAGAAAAAAAGGTCTTAATTCACTAAGTAGAATATTCAAACTCTGAACCTGACGTCATGGAAAACGGGGACTTGGTCCTTCTTCTTTCATCTCTTTCTCTGTCACAGTTCCTCCCATGCAAAAGCTCTTGTCACCCAAAGTCATGGTTGAAGGTGAAGGAGAGGTAAGCACAGTTCTTTTTTAGCACATGGTGACCTCTGGGCTTAGAAGATGGTGAAAAGTGAATCACTCAAATAGGTGTTTTTATATGCTTTCAGAGGTTCCCTGCATCTGTGTCCTATATCCCCTTTGTCCTGGAGAGATGCATCTCTATTACTCTAAGTAAACTCTTGCAACTCCATCCTCAGGCCTTCGATATCTGGTAATATATTCCAGGCACTTAAAAAAAAACCTCCCCCAAGGATATGTTTTTCATTGATTCTAGAGAGAAAGGAAGGGAGAAGGAGAAGGAGAGAAAAACATTGATGTGAAAGAAACACACTGATAGGCTGCCTCCTGCATGCTCTCTGATGGTCAAACCCACAACCTGGGTATGTGCCCTGACTGGGAATCAAACCAGTGACTCTTCTGTGCATGGGATGGCGCTCAAACCAACTGAGCACACTGGCCAGGGCTATTCCAGATACTTTTTGCTCCTCTCTAATGTAAAGTGTCCTTAACCAATGGGGCTCAAAAATATCCCAAGCTGTCTCTCTGTTTTCTACATTTGAACCTCAGGAATAACTTACATCTTGCTTAGACAGTTTTTGAGAATGCAGGCCCATCTTTATGCAGCCATGTTCTCATGACCCTGCTGCCAAAGCATTTAGTCAGCCCATTTCTCACCCTCTTGATTTCCCAGGCAGGAGTCAGACCCCAGTTCACACTCCATTTAAACTTTGTCAGCTATCAGTTGGATTCTTGCCTTTGTTTCACTACTTCAGAGAACACATTCAGAAAAACTCATTAGATAAAGATGTGTGGTATGTCAAAGTGGGTGGATAGTCACATCCTGGCAACAACTTTCCTAAAAACATCTTTTGTTGTTGTTAATCCTCACCCGAGGATAATTTTTCCATTGCTTTTTAGAGAGAGAGTAGAAGAGAGGGTGGGAGGAGGGGAAAGAGAAAGAGAGAGAGAGAAAAGAGAAAAAGACAGAGACACATCGAAGTGATGGAGAAACATCAATTGGTTGCCTTCTTCACACACCCTGACCGGGAGCAGTGAGGGAACCTGCAACTCAGATACATGCCCTTGACTGGGAATCACAGCCCCTTTGGTGTGTGGGCTGATGCTGTAACCATTGGTAACACCGGCCAGGGCAAAACATCTCTTCAATAATTCATTTTTATATCTTTAATCTGACGGAGAAGTCCAAGGGCCCCAGGGGCTGAATTCTTTATAAAACGGTGGAAGTGGAGAAGGAGGGCTTTTGGATAATAACCATTATTGTAAGTATTCCTTTGTACTTTAGGTGAAAGTACCTACAATGGAATGCCTCCAACTTCCTCAGTCTTGTGCTAGCCTTCAGGGTGCAGAGCAATACATGTGCCTTTCCCCTGAAAGTTTTTATTGGTCGAGGCAAAAATTTTGTTAAGCTTTGATCTGTTCAATAAAATCATCAGGGTTGTTGGGTCATATTCCAGAATATAAATATTTGTTTTAAATCTAAAATGGTAGGACAGAATGGCAATTCATAAAGTTTAGTTCATCTTCCCCCCCGCCCACAATCCTGAGAATAAATACAATTTTTGTGCCAAGAGTAAGAGTTGTGAAGTTGCCATCAGACCACAGTGTCTACAGATTATGGACTTAGTTTGGATCATAGAATGTTTGGAATTCTCCAGTTTAATTCCATTGTTTTGCAGATGAGGAAATTATCCTGATATCTAACATATTGTTGATGCTTATTAATTATACTAGAGGCCCGGTGCACAAAAATTTGTGCACTGGGGGGGAGGAGGTCCCTCAGCCCGGCCTGAGCCCTCTTAAAGTCTGGGACCCCTCGGGAGATAACGACCGGCTGGCTTAGGCCTGCTCCCGGGTGGCAGAGGGCAGGCCCAATCCCTAGGTGCAGCCCCTGGTCGGGCTCAGAGCAGGGCCCATCAGGGGGGTTGAGGAGTTCCCCCCTGTCACACACACAGCAGGGCTGATCAGGGGATTGAGGAGCTCCCCCCTGTCAGGAACAGAGCAGGGCAGATAGGGAGGTTGTGGCCACGCCCCCTGTCACACACACAGGAACAGGGCGATCAGGGGTTTGGTCACTGCCCCCTGTCACGCTATGCCCGGGGCCAGGACGCCTCTCTGCTCTGCTGATCCCAGGCCGGGAGGCCTCTCGGCTCCGCTGATCCCGGGGTCCTGAGGCCTCACGGATCCGCTGATCCCGGGCCCCTCAGGCCTCTCTGCCCTGCCGCTTCAGGGCTGTTTGGCTTCGCTCTGCTTGGAGCCTGAGTATGCAAATTAACCGCCATCTTTTAGCTTCTATAATTGAAACATTGTATCTTTTGGAGTTGTTGCTTCAGGAGCTCAGAGCCTTGCAGCTGCAGACGGGGAACCTTGGCTTCCTCCATTGCTCTGGCAAGCAAGCCTCCCTGTTCCATCAGCTGCCTGGCTGCCTGCCGCCATCTTGGCTGCCAGTTAATTTGCATATCTCGCTGTTTAGCCAATGAAAAGGGTATTGGTCCTACGTCAATTACCATTTTTGTCTTTTATTAGATAGGATGTTGAATGAATGAGTTAAGTGACTTACCTAATGGGAAAATAGATAAATTCTCTTATGTAGAAGTATTCCAAATAAATTATGTAGGTATTCCACACTAAAAAAGGTGGAGCATAATTCCCACTCCTTAAATGTGGCCTGCACACAGTGACTTCCTTTCAAAGAGTATAGTACAGAAAAGGTGGAAAATAAAGAGTGACTTCACAGTGGAAAACCTGACAAACACTATCTCAGCCAAGTGATCAAAGTCATACCTCATGTTGATAGTAATATGAAATTAGGAAAATGAAACTTAACTTCTGTGATTTTTTTCTCAGAGAACAATAAGTCTAGTTTATTTATAAGAAAAACATCAAATTCCAATAGAGGGACATCCTACAATATACTTGAATAGTACTCCTCAAAACCATCAAGGTTATAACAAACAAGGAAAGTCTGAGAAACTATTACAGCCAAGAGGAGCCTGAGACACGACAACCAAATGTAATGTGGTATCTTAGAAGAAGTCCTGGAACATAAAAATAACATTAGGTAAAAAAAAAAAAAACTAAGGAAATCTGCCCTCCCTGGGGGGCTCATTTGGTTGGAGCATTGTTCCATACACCAAAAGGTTGCAGTTTATTTTTTTAAAAAATGATATTTTTTAATTGATTTCAGAGAGAGGAAGGGAGAGGGAGAGTGGGATAGAAACATCAATGATGAGAGAGAATTATTGATTGACTGCCTCCTGCACACCTCCTACTGGGGATCAATCCTGCAACCTAGGCATGTGCCCTGACCAGGAACTGAACCATGACCTCCTGATTTAAGGGTCAGTGTTCAACCACTGAGCCACATAGGCCTGGCCAAAAGGTTGCAGTTTTGATCCCCAGTCAGGGCACATACCTAGGTTGTGGGTTCAATCCATGATTGGGGTGTGTATGGGAGGCAAGCAGATTGATGTTTCTCTCTCACATGGATGTTTTTCTCTCCCTTACTCTCTCTCTAAAGTCAATAAAAACATATCTCGGGTGAGGATTAAAAAACTAAAAAACTAAGGAAATGTGCATAAGTTATGGACTTAGTTAATAATGATTTGTCAACATTGATTCATAAACTGTAACAAATAGACCAAACTAACGTAAGACATAAATACTGGAGAAACTGGGTCTGGGTTATTAAAATCTCTATGCACTATCTTCTCAGTTTTTTTGTAAATCTAAAACTGTTCTAAAAAATAAAATCTATTAATTAAAAAGAATTAGAATTGTTCCAAACCTGGAACAGAAACTATCTACATGATATAATTCACAGCCTCTTTCTGGAAAGAAATGAACATTACAAAGATTCTTAGTTTTTTGATAAATGTTCATGTTATGAAAACTTGTTCTGGGAAACTACTCAACCAGTTCACTGTCAGTGAAGAGTCTAGTGACCTTTCTTTAACCAGACATTCCTTTTTGGGGGACTATCTAATATAACAATGTTTATTTAAACAACTCTCTTTTCTTAGAAGTTTTTATAACCAAACATGAAAATATTGGATTGATATAATAGGGACCTTTTCATAAAATTTTGGAATCTGCTCATCTTTGCAAAAAACAGAATGACATATTTTTATTCCTCACCTTAGGATATGTTTATTGATAATTTTTAGAGAGAGGAAGGGGAGAGAGAGAAAGAGGGCAGAAAAGAGAGAGAGGGAGGAAGGGAGTGAGGGAATGAGGGAGGGAGGGGGAGAGAGAGAGAGAGAGAGAGAGAGAGAGAGAGAGAGAGAGAGAGAGCAACATCTGATCAGTTGCCTCTCCTACATTTCCCAGCTGGGATCAAATCCCAATCGATCCTGCAACCTTTTGGTGTACAGGACAATGCTCTAACCAACCCCATCTGGCTAGGGCAGGGGTGGGCAAACTTTTTGACTCGAGGGCCACAATGGGTTCTTAAACTGGACCGGAGGGCCGGAACAAAGGCATGGATGGAGTGTTTGTGTGAACTAATACATGCTAACACTGCTGCTGGTGAAGGAGCGGAGGGGGGAGCAAGAGAAATAAATCAATAAAATATAAATAAAATAAAATAAAATAAAGTTGCCAAAGTATTATCTATAGCAGTCCCCTTTTTATCCTTTTAATGTTTTTAGAATCTATAGTGATGCTAACTCTCTTATTTTTTAAATACATTTGTGTTTTTTTTAAAATATATTTTTATGGATCAGAGAAGAAGAAAGAGGGAGAGAGAGATAGAAACATCCATGAAGAGAGAGAATCATGGATTGGCTACCTCCTGCAAGTCCCCCACTAGAGATCAAGCCTGTAACCTGGGCATGTGCCCTTGACCGGAATTAAACCTGGGACCTTTTAGTTTATAGGCCTATGTTCTATCCATTGAGCCAAACCGGCTAGGGTGCTAACTCTCTTATTATTAATACCAGAAGCCCAGTGCACAAAAGTTTGTGCACTCGGGGGTGGGGGGTGGTCCCTCAGCCTGGCCTGTGCCCTCTCGCAGTCTGGGACCCCTCGGGGGATGACCACCTGCTGGCTTAGGCCTGCTCCCCGGGGGATTGGGCCTAAAATGGCAGTCAGACATCCCTCTGGCAGCCCAGGAGCCCTCAGGGAATGTTCACTTGCCAGTGGGGAGCAGGCCTAAGCTGCAGTTGGACATCCTTAGTGATGCTGAGGAGGCGGGAGAAGCTCCAACCACCACCGCTGTGCTGGCAGCCATCAGCCTAGCTTGTGACTGAGTATAGCTCCCCCTATGGGAGTTCACTGA
>NW_006299389.1:162165-164103 GCF_000327345.1 Myotis davidii | reverse complement strand
CTGGGATTTATTTACCTTCTATAATTGAAACATTGTTGCTTTTGGGCTCAGAGCCAGGCCGCAGCAGGCGGGGTACTTTGGATTCCTCCATCACTGGAGCAAGCAAGCCTCATGTTCACTTCAGCTGCGTGGCTCCTGGCTGCCATCTTTGTTGGCAGTTAATTTGCATATTGCCCTGATTAGCCAATGGAAAGCATAGCGGAGGTACGGTTAATTACCCTTTTTGTCTTTTATTAGATAGGATTGTTAATTTATATTATCTCTTTTTTTTCTCTGATCAGTCTGCTAATGGTTTATCAATTTTATTGAGTTTTCTTTGATACTCAGCTTTTGGTTTCATTGATTTCTCTATTGTTTTTCTGACCTGTTAATAATAATAAATAATTACATAATTTTTTGTCTATCTCATTTCTGTATCCTGAAACATCTATACTTTTATCCAATGATTTAAAAAAATTTTTTAAATTTATTTTTCAATTACAGTTAATATACCATATTATATTAGCTTCAGGTATACAACATAGTGATTAGACATTTATATACCTTACAAAGTGATCACCCCAAAGTCAAGTACCTATCTGGCACCACACATAGTTATTACAATATTATTGACTATACTAGGGGCCTAGTGAATGAATTTGTGCACCTTGAAAGGAACTGTGGGCAGCGAGGCTGCAGTAGGCACAAGGGTGGTTCTTAGCCTATCCTCTGCACCCCACCCGGTCCCTCCTGCCACGGCTCCCAGTCCCCTGTCTGCCGGCAGCCCTGCTCCTGCCACTGCCACCCCCACGCACTGACAGTGCTGGCCCCGCTCACCCGCTGATGGCACAGAGTGATTGGGGCCAGCACCAGCAGCGCGTGCGAGCAGGACTGCTACCGTTAGTGGGTACAAGTGGCAGTTGCTGCCCCGATCACCCCTCAGGAGCAGGGGGAGGTGGAGAAGTCATTAGGGGTAATTGGGCCAGCAGCCGCCACTTGCACCCTCTGATGGCACGAAGTGACCGGGACCCATACCTGGCACCGGAAGCAGGTGCGAGCAGTGGCTTCGGCGTCAGCTGTGGGTGCAAGCTGAGCTGACGCTGGCAGTGGGCGTGAGCAGTGGTTCTAGCACCAGCAGTGGGTGCGAGTGGGGCCGTCGCTGGCAGCGGGTGTGAGAGGTGGCTGCCAGTGGCCCCAGTCTCCCCTCAGGATCAGGGGTAGGTGGAGAAGCCCAGAGGGGTGATTGGGGCTGGCAGCCTCTGCTCCCACCTGCTGATGGCGCCAAGGGTGAAAAAGGACATGCCAGTTGAATATGTCTTCTTTAAAAAAGTTTTTCTTAAACCATTATCTTATCTATATTTTATTGTCCAGAACAATGTCAAATGGTTACCACATCAACTGCATGGGAGTCTGGGAATGATTGTGTTTTTAGTTGGCCATTTTGCTTCCCAGTACAAAATGAGTTTCTGTTGGTAAGGAAGTAGGATTGGTGATAATGGATATTAGGTAAGCTACCACAACATTTGGTACCTCCTCATTTTACAGACGATAAACAGAGATGGAGAGAGCTTACATAATTTGCTGAAGTTGTACAGACTATTAAGTAGTAAACCAAGCCTATGTTCTTAATATGCTAGTTAGTGATTCATGCATTCTTTTTGTGGGAGTGTCTTCTGAGCTGGGACTGTAATTGGACTCAGACAAGTGTTTCATCATCTTGGCACCTCAACAGGAAATAGCTCATAGATTCTATCTCTACCAATTGGCTTTCACTTCTATCTCTTGCATTCATTTATTCCTCGCATTTCTTAGCCCTCTAGCCCCAACACTGGCTATCAAGATTTGGAACAACTGAATTTACTCCCTTCTGCCTGAGCCCTGAAGAAGGAACCTGTTTAACATGACCTTGAGAATACATGAATAGAACAGGGATAGGCACTCGGGTATGGGGATAGAGAA
>NW_006299389.1:145996-162131 GCF_000327345.1 Myotis davidii | reverse complement strand
AAGGAGAAACCCACACTCATCTCTTTTACCTTTGTGTAACTGTGTACTGCAGAATTGGAGTTTTACTATATATTGTACAAGTTGAAATTATTATTATTTTTGGCTTGTTTTGTGCGACAGATGTAGAGGTTATGAATCAATCTTTTAAGACTTTAAGCCACTGCATCTAATTCAATTATCAATTTTCTATCCAATTCCCCAAATTTCAACTCTTTTCTTTTCCATTTTCAAGTAACTTTACTCATTCAAATAAAACTTTCTTGACAGTATTTCAAGGTATTGAATAAATACATTAAAAAAATCCAAAGGATATACATAAAATAAGGGAAAATAAGTTTTGACATGATTGTCATTTCTGATATAATAAAATGGACAGGCTCGTTTCAGTAATATGTGTTGTGGACCATCAAAACACATTCAAGTGAATGACAAAAGGCCACTACACATTTGAATATTTTAATAAAAAACACCGACTAAAGTGGTGATGGAAAATATTTAAAAAAAAGATAGCCAGGTTGAAAGGTATCTAAATAAGGAGTCAGAAGTCTCAGGTTAAAGTACTAATGCAGGTACATGTTGGCTAATTGATCTTGGGTTAAAGTCACTGAATACCTGCCATGTGTTGATCACCATGATGGGCACTTGGAGTACAAAGGTAAAGAAAGATACAATTCCTACTCTGGAAAATCTTACTTAGTTTTGAATCACCAAAAGTATTGGACAAATGACCTACTCCAGATACCAATATAGGTGTATTGTGATATGCTTATATTCACATAATAATTTTAGAATATTGAACTGTTTTATGAAAAAAATCACTATGGCTTTACATACTTTTGAAAAATATAGTTTATTTAAGAATATAAATAATGTAATGGATATATTTGGCTACTTAATAATATAATTATTTTAAGTATGTTATACAAAATGCACATAGTCAGTATTTAGTGTTTTTCAGAGGAGATGAAATAGATTTTGCTTTTTTTTTTGTCTCTATAGTAGTAAAATTACTGGCAAAGTAATGTAACAAAGTTATATTGTTCTACACTTGTTTGCCCCTATATTATAATTCTCAACCATTTTTATCTTATGTTCCACCAGCAATTATATCCAGCAGATTTCAACAAATTAGAATCAAAGTGCCTACAGTTTAAGAAAAAGTCATATTTCATATGTATTCCATTATTATGTTTATCATTTATTATCAGTGTTAAGCCTATGAAAAATTGTAGTAGAAATTGTTAAGGCCTTAAGATAAGCAGAAACTATTCCATTAGTAGTTGAAATGTTATTATGGTTGAATATAAATTATTTTACTACCTTAGTAACAGTAAAACACAAAGATGTTTAATAAAAATATTGCCATCAATAAGTTTATGTAAAGTTTTATATCAGGTAGACAAAGCAGAATAAAGGTTCTGGCATTCATATTCATATGTCAGGTAATTTCGAAATGAAGCTAGGGATGCCAAAGGTATATCAAGAATACAGTTGGTCAAGAGAAATGAAGGTAAAATAGAAATCAAATACATAATTCATTGTAAGTAGGGTCATTGGTAAGTTGGACAACAAAGGGTTAGAAGAAATTTTATCCAAGGTGACAAGTATATTAAAAGTCATTGACTTCTGGAAGTTTGGGTCAGAGGGACATGGTATGCTACCAACATGAGGACTGGCCAGTTATTGAAATTGTAATATTAATTTTGTGTTCCATCTTGGACTTCTGGCCCCACCATGATACTTGGATGCCCTAACCGACGTTGTGGCTTAGTACTTTTTCAAAAAAAATGTTTTAGTTTATTCCTAATCATTCTAATTCTATGTCTGAACTAAAATTTATTTCACTTCCTAATGCAAGAATGTCTTGCTTTATTTATAGTTAACTCGGTCTATAAAAATCAGAATTTTTAAAATGAAAAATTAGAGGTGAAATCACTCACTTCACAAATCTGTACTGGATTTATTTTTCTTAATTTTGAAATTATCTTTACCCTTTTAATATATACCTTTACCTTTTATATATATAAATAACCTGCCTAGCCATGTAGGCACCTGAAGTTTTGGGCATCTACTAACTTTTTTTTGTGAAATAGTCACTTTATGCAGCATCTGGTTTTTACTAGCAGCTCTTGTGTTTGAGCCCATTGTTTGGAACCAGAGAAAAGTATGTAGCTCTTTAAAATGGATCTCTGTCTAAAATGAGACTTGGGCTAAGGCTTGTTTCTCCCCAGAGATCGCAGCTCTAAATGTAAAGTTCTCTCTGGACTGAAAGTAGAAAAAAGTAAAGGTCTGTATGTCTTTAGAATATTGGTGGGCTGCTTTACCAATAACCTATTTAATATACCAATACTTGTATTGAATATGAAGTGATACAGAGGGAAATAAAAAATAGAACTGAAGATTACAAAAAATATATAATTTTAACATAATGCGTAAAACATTCCACAGCATGTTAAGTACTCCCCATTTCCCTTAAATGTTATGTCTCTCTCTCTCTCTCTTTTTTTTTTTTTTTTGACAATCTCTTCAATGGTAGCTCTTTGGGCTATTCAACCCAGGATTCACAACTTTCCAACATCTTACGTTTCAGAGAGCTTAAATATGATATTCTCTCTTCTTAACTGTTCAGTTTGGGCAATTGAATCAATTAGACCAAGATGGTTACCCTTTACTCCTAGATACACTCCAGGTTTGCTGTTACATTCAAAGGAAACACATTTCGAGGGTCCAAGCTCTTTATGAAGAAGAAATAAGGTCTGGTCTGGCAACGAATTTTCATATTTTTGTACCTGAGGAAATGAGAGAAAGCAACCAATATGTGAGTAGGAAGTCCAGGGTCAACTCCACACCCTTGTATTAGAAACTAAAAGGGGAATAATTACTTATAACTTGGTATTTTTAGCAAAGCTGCTTAATGAGTAGGGGATGGCAGGGGTGGGAGTAGAGGGTCAAAGTGGGAGGATTTGATTTGATTCACTAATAGTATACTTTGAGAGACATATGGCTTAGAATGACTGGATCTAGATGCAACAGTTCTGGATTTGTATCCCTGATTTGCCATGTATTATCTCTGAGACCTGGCACATTGCTTTACTTTTCAGGCCTCAATTTTTTTTTTTTTTTGTATAACCAGTTTTCTAGGTCAGTCGACCCCTAATTTACCCACAAACATGTGAGTGCTAAAAATGATTATTATCTTAAGCCACTAAGTGTTGAGGACAATTTGTTACACAGCAATACCTGACCAATACAATAACTCTACTATTATAGAGTTACTGTGTGAATTAAATGAGATAGTACTTATATAACATTTAGCATAGTACTTGGTATATAATAGAGCTCAGTATGGATCAGCTCTTATTACTGAGTACTTATATATGCCAAACACTGATATATATTCTTAAGAATGTTTTTGTTAAGGGAGATGTTAGTTACCATCAGTGTTTATGTTAATACCTTACATGGCTGTATGAGTTAGCTTTATAATTTTGTGTATTTATATTATTTATCTTCTATATTAGACTTTCATGTTTTCTTACTAGTCTCCACCTTTGGCTTCTTGGTTACTTAATCTACAATAATAAAAGCATAATATGGTAATTAGACCAGACGACCTTCCAGACAAAGCTGGGGCTGCGAGGGAAGCCCAAGTCCCAGGTGCCAGAGGGAGGCCAGTGCTGGCAGCCAGGGGAAGGAAGGCCTACTCTTGCATGAATTTTGTGCATCAGGTCTCTAGTATGTTTATAATTCTTTAAAAATATATTTTTTTTCATTGATTTCTGAGAGAAAGGGAGAGAGAGAGAGAGAGAGAGAGAGAGAGAGAGAGAGAGAGAAAGAAATATCATTGATCACTGCCTCTTGCATGCCTCTCTCCCCAGCACTGGGGAGCCCGCAACCCGGGTATGTGCCCTGACTAGGAATCGAACTGTGACTTCCTGGTTCATAGGTCGATGCTCAACCACTGAGCCATGCTGGCTGGGCTGTTTATAATTCTTCATTATGACCAATATAATACTGCCGTTTACCAACTGAAGAAGACTATGCAGTGAATCCTATGAATAGACTGTAGATTGTTATGCTATCTATAAATCTTGGCATATGAAAATGTTTATGACCTTCCCTTTAGCAGGCTTAGAGTATAAAGTTATTTATACATTTGCCTAAGAAAACTATATTTTACAAAGAAACACTTCCTGGAAGAACACAATACTTCCTAAAGCCAAATAGGAAGGATTTGAGATCATTCTATATAGTAATGCTTCTCCAACTTTAATGTGCATATGAATCTCCTGGAGATTTGTTAAAATGCTGATTTTGATTCAGTTGTGAGGGAGCCTGAAATTGCACATTTCTTTTTTTTGCAAAAAAACTTCTGTTTTATTGTCACATTTTACATCTCTGTGATTGCATACATATGCCAGTTCTTTATATACAACAAAAACCCTACCTATAAGAGCATCTGAGAAATATAGTGTTCCTTTTCCAGATCCTATAGACTCTAGGAGGTGTCAAACATGGATGCTAAACGGCAGTCGACCATATGTGGCATGCAAAGTATTTCTGTTTCGAGTATGAAAATGATGTTTTTCCTACTACAGCCTCTGTCTTTCTCCTTGACAATTAAATTTCACATTTCTAACATGCTCCCAGGTGATGCTGTACTGCTGGCAGAGACCAGACTTTAAGTAGCTCCAAGAGCAAGATATTGGTGGTAACTCATTGTGTTTTATGTACAATAGCACAAACAAAAATCCTTCTTCAAAATATCCAAACATCCAAATCCATACAAACTAGTAATATTAATCATGACAGTTAAGTGCATATTTCTGTTACCTTCACAGAGTGCTCCTTGGCATGCAGCAAGAAGTCTTTGTTATTTGCAGGACTCATCCTTACCATTACTTTGTGACCATCAACATCATCACCTTGCAATTAAAAAATGTAAATTATAAAGTTAAAGATTGTAACTCATTTTAATTTAAACAAATTTAACACCCAGAAAACAAGTTTATAATGTCATGTAAAATAACTGCTTCATTCAGCAACATGTCTCTTAGAAATTTGTACCTAGATGAAACTAAGGAGTCATTGTATAAGTAGGGGATAATTCCAAGCCCCTTAAAGAAGAGAGGTTAGTTTTCTTACATGCTTTCTAATTGTAGAATTGGAACTCTAATGAGTATTTCTCCGAGTGTTTGTCTGTCTGCATGTAAAGCCACAGATAGTTGTCCCCCAACATTCAACTCCTCTTCTTATGTTATAATAGAACATATTTTTGTAGCTAAGTGTAGCAATGTGACTAAGTTCTGACCAATGTGAGTTGAGTGGAATGTCAGGTGCAACTTCCAGGTTATGTCCTTAAAGGGGAAGAGAATTCACATACCCAACTTTCTCTGTCCAGCTAATTGGATATGGTCATGGTGGCAAATAATTTTTTGTTGTTGTTAATCCTTACTTGAGAATATTTTTTTCCATTGATTTTTAGAAAGAGTGGAAGGGAGGGGGAGAGACAAGGAGACAGAAACAATGATGTGAGAGACACATCGATTGGTTTTCTCCTGCACACTCCCTGACTAGGGTGGGGATTGAGCCTGCAATCAAGGTATGTGCCCTTGACATGAATTGAACCCAAACCCTTTAGTCTGCAGGCTGACATTGTAACCACTAAGCAAAACTGGCCAGGGCTAAAGTAATCTTAAAACATGTAGATCAGGGTTGGGGAACGTCCAGTCCACAGGCAGTATAAGGCCCGAGAAATCATTTGGTCTGGCCCTGCCAAGGCATTAGGGGTGAGTTAATTAAATGTTTGACTAAATATAGCAGAGTAATATTTAGGTTGATAATTTTGTATGGCCCTCAAATGATGTTTTAAATACCCAAATGGCCCTTGGCAGAAAAAGGTTCCCCACCCTGATGTAGGTGTTAGCAGAGCCACAAAGAGAGAAGGAGCTAGGTTCCTGGACAACCTATTCAATAGAGTTCCCATTCCAGCCCTGGCTAAGACAGAAATAAAGTTTTGTGTAGCTTAGCACCCATTATTCTGGGTCTCTGTTAAATGTAGCCAAACATTTATCCTATTAAACTGCAAAATGGTTGGAATGGAGTAAATCCTCTAAGAATCTAAGATTTCACTATGAGCTTGGGCTGGAGAGAACCTTCAGAGACAGCCTGCCTTTCCACATGGAGCATGTTTGGATTTAGTTTTAGTCAAATTTAAGAATTCAAACATTACAGCTATCCAAATTACCTGTTTCACTTGCAGGTAGCTGTGAGTCATAGAAATGGAATAATACTTTGTCTGAAAAAGAATGCATAAAACTCTTTTAGTGATTTATCAATAGGTTCCGTTCCAAAATATACATAATATCAGAAAATATCCTCCTTTTTTATTGTATATCTACAAAAGCAAAACTTTTGTGCTTTTGAGAAAAGTCTCAAAATGATGGTATACTCTGATGAATTCCCCATAAAATACTTAAAATATTTTTCATAGCATTTGAATATTCTTTTTTTTTAAATCCTCACCCAAGGATATGTTTAATGATGAGAGAGAGAGAGAGAGAGAGAGAGAGAGAGAGAGAGAGAGAGAGAAAGAGAGAGAGAGAAAGAAACATTGATGTGAGAGAGGACCATCAATCAGTTGCCTTCCATATTCACCCCAACTGAGATAGAATCTGCAACCTAGGTATGTGTCCTAATCAGGAAACCCTCCCCCTCCACCCTTCTTTCCCCCTTCTCCTACGTCCCACACCTTTTGGTGTACAGAACGATGTTCTAAACAGCTGAGCCACCCAGCTAAGGCAGGTATACTCTTATTTGAGGATTTACTTTGGTGACATTGATAAGATTAGAAATATCTAGTAAGTAATTTAGCAATATCAAATATATATGGTCCTCCTTCCATCTTTCACAACATATACCACTTCTCAATATCAATGTTCTTTCCTCCTGATGAGTGCTTACTAAGCTTTTTAATCCTCCCCAACAGTGATATTCAAGTATCTATTGCCAACGCATCACAGTTTGCACACAACGTAAGATCTGTTTGCCATATCTGAGTTAATCCATTGTTAATGGTTTGGTAAATTTATTTTTTACTTATTAGTAATGATTATATCATTATAGACAAAAGGAAATATTCTACCTTTCTCATCTTCTGTCCTCAAATCGTCAACATTGATGTCATAACCTTCATCCCCAACAACAAAAGTAATGGATTGATCGTCATATGTGCTCAGGGAAACAGAACGATATTCTATAACAAGAGAAAAATCTTGTCATTAAGAATGCAAAAACTTGTTCTCATAAACAATCATTTAGCATTTTTAAAAAATGCCTCCCCAAAGGCTTATTATTATTATTATTATTTGAGGTATACTTTGTCCATTGCTGTTGGATGGATGAAAACCTTTGGTGCAAGTTTAACATAGCTCAAAGCTGAACTCTATCACCTGAGTGGGATTAAAGGCGCTAATTTATTGCGTGAAGGCCATGGGAGGCCATGCTAGTATGTTTATGGGAGTGTTTGGTGGGGAGAAAGAAGCTGGAAAAGTGACAGACATTGCCTGAGGAAACCTCTGCTTCCTGGCTCCCCATGGACTAGGGAATTGTAGGCAAGAAGGGACAGAATTTAAATAGACATGGATAAATAAATACCCATCTGTAAGGTGTGGAGTTATTCTGAGACTTCCAATAGTCCTGGAGGATACAGTTGTGAGCCCCTTCTGACCTCTGGCTAAATAACAGAGATACTAAGAGCAGTACTCCCAACTTTTTAAAATGTTCCAACACATGGAAAATATTTCAATGGTGTAAACTGAAGTAGATTTAGGATCTATATGGGCCCTGGAGAAAAAAATATTATATTTTCTTTACATTATAGAATTATGCTAAGAAAGTACACAACATATTAATGAGTATGTTGAATTTGTATGTAAACTTCTAAAGTGAAATGATTTAAAAAATATTTAGTGAGAAATTTCAGTATTTTTCTGGGAATTTAAGACATTTATGTCAGGAATAATACTTGAACTGGCAACATCAATTCCCAGTCAAGTTTCTCAATGATCTCTTCACTTCTTGATAGTCACCATCAACTTGGACTTTATTTGCTCAGTTGGTGATGCAACTTAAAACCATTTTAACAAACTATTTAAAATATTTAGTCGAAATTATACTTACAATATTTAATAGCCCCTCCTTTTTTATTGTCAAAATGTTGAAATTTGGGGGGATAATGTTTTGGGTTTTTCCCCCTCACCAAGGATAATTTATTTTTACCCAGGAATAATGTATATGGGATTCCAATCCATAGCAAACATTTCAAAATAACAATGGAGTGCTAACTACAGAATGTGCATGCATTGTTAGAGCAGTTTTCCTGCACCTATTTTAGATACCACCTAATGGGCACATCAGCAGAAAATGGACAAAAGTTTCTAATATACTTGAAAACATAGGCTTGGGGCTGCTTCCTAGAGCAGCACTTGCCAGGGTCCTGTTTCTTACCTCCCTCCTCTCACCCACACCACCCCTGTAACCAGTCACACCTAGGATTCTTGAATCATCAATTGTTCTAGTATTCTGGACCATAGATTTATTAAAGGCAGAGGTCCCCGCCGATTGTTCAAAGTGTTGCAGGCGATTCTGACAGGTAGCGAATAGCAGATTTGGCTCTTTGTAATCTTCAGCTGCAAGACAGGTGGGGTTAGAAGTGGACTATCAGTGCTCACTGCCCAGATCCCCTCCCCACTCCTTCTACCCCCACTTGAAGAGTCACAGTCAAGGCTGCTTGCTGACAGTGGTGACTGACCCCAGGACTTTGGCCACCCAATGCATGGTTGGAAGGGCTCAGTACCTCCTGGCACACTTACACTCCAGAAAGGCACACCCATTGGAGTCCAGATGGAAAAAAAAGTTACCCATGTCTCAAAGGCAACCACTATGAACATTTTAGTTTATAGTAGTACTTCTTTAAATAAAAAAAAAAATCACCTAAGAGATATTGTTAATATAGGCATACCCCACTTTATTGCACTTTGCTTTATTGTGTTTTACAGATGTTGCATTTCTTACAAATTGAAGGGAAGTCCCTCTACCAGTGAAAGATTACAACTCACTTGATTGTGGTGGTCTAGAACTAAATTTGCATATTCTCGAGGTATACCTATATATATAATTTTATATCCTCTACTTTCACTTAACATTATAGCATAACCATTTCTCCCATTACATTAAAAACTCTTTATAAACCTTTTAAAAAATGTCTTTAAAAGAGTTTATTATCTTTTTTCCCAGAAGGAAAATTTGTGTGAGGGGTAAAAATTATATACCTAGATGTAGAAATTGAAGGCAAATAAATGCTCATCACTATATTAAAGAATTACCTGTAATTGTAGTTTTCCCTTACCTGAGTTTGGTGAATGCCTTTCAGTGGTTTCTTTCCTAAAGTAACAGGTCTTTTTTTCTATGATAAGGCCAGAGCGTAGCTGCATAAAGTACACCTGGCAAATTTCTTTGCCTTTCTGTCGGGATTCTAAACAAATGAAAAAAATGTGATACTGTTTCATTCCATCCATTTTCTTTTTTTTCTAAAATATATTTTTATTGAGTTTAGAGAGGAAGGGAGAGGGAGAGGGAGAGAGGGAGAGGGAGAGAGAGAGAGAAAGAGCGAGAGAGAGAAGAACATCAATGATGAGGGAGAATCATTGATTAAATGCCTTCTACACGCCCCACACTGGGAATCAAGCCCACAATCCGGGCATGTACCCTGAATAGAAATCGAAGTGTGACCTCCTGGTTCATTGGTCTACACTCAACCACTGAGCTGCATCGGCTGGGCATTCATCCATTTTTATCCTTTTACAAATGCTTAGTGTAGCAGACCAAGAAAGAAACTGCAGATCCATGGTATTTTGTCAGAAACTTTTGGGCCGGTTCTGTTTCAAGATTCAAAGTTTTTTAGATTTTAGAATTGTCATGTAGAACATATATGGTATATATTTAGCACTCCCAGCAGGGACTAGGGCAGTAACCCAAATTCAAAAATTAATAATATTGTAGTGAAATATAGAAAATTGTATATAAGGTGGAATAAAGACCTCATGGTGATTCAGCTCTGGCTTTAACGGTTAAGTGAATTTAGGTCATATTTTTCTGTCAAATGAGTTATAAAAAAACTTTAGGTCTTTAGAAAAAATTTTCTTTTTCAGAATTCCATATAATGGAATGTGGACCTACATCCAACATATATCAATCTTTGCCTCACTGAGGAGAGACTCTTATGGTCATATGAAGTCTGTAATCTTTTCTACTTATCTAGAATATACTTTTAATAATTTTGGAGGCATGCCTGTAGTCTGTAAAGGTTATTGATTTTAAAAATAACTGTCATTTACTAAGTGTCTGCAGTGAACCAACCACTGTGCTAATAATTTTACATACTATGTCATTTAATCCTTCATAATAATATAGCAAGCAAGGCAGGTATTATTCTCCTCATTCTACAGATGATGATCTAGAAGTCATGACACCCAAAGTTACAGGTCTGGTGAGAAGTTGTGACTCAAGTGTATCTAATATTAAAGATACTCTTTACGCCCAGCTGGTAGCTCAGTGGTTGAGCATCAACTTATGAATCAAGAGGTCACAATTCAATTCCTGGTCAGGGCACATGCCCAGGTTGCAGGCTTAATCCCCAATAGGGGGCATACAGGAGGCAGCCGATCAATGATTCTCATCACTAATGTTTTTATCTCTTTCTCTCTCTTCTTTCCTCCCTGAAGTCAATACAACATATATCTTTTTTTAAAAGATGTTTTTTTCATCTACCTCTAAGAAAATATTACAGTGCAATTTTAGGAACTAACAAAATATAAACTTAAATCATTTGAATTAAAAAATATTAATTATCCAGTAATTCTAATTTCATTAGAATTTAATTTAATTAGCCAAAGAAAAATTAAAGTCTAAAGTAAAAATAATTTGCTACTTGGAAATCATAAAAAGACTTTCAGAGTTAAGTAGAAAAGAAAGTTGTAACACCTGAGTCAAAGGAACTCAACTTTCAACATTATAGTAAGTAAATGAGTTATGAAGCAATTTCAGAAAATGAAAATAATTACTTGTGACTTTGGGATTCATTCTATGATCTTCATTTTATTCTCTAAGATTTGCCTTACTAGTATGCTTTTAAAAGTCAAGTAGAATAAACATTTGTTAGCTACCATTTTGGATTATCTATATTTTGCCTCCAATTTAGATGGGCATCTACCTTTAAGAATCTTCAACTGTCTGAACAGGGCAAGATTACTTAATTATACTCACACCCACCCTGGAATTCCTTAACATTGCTTCAAATTCAGAAATATCAACTATGGTATTGCACATTGATATAATGTTTTTAGAGTTACAAAGATAATTTACAAAGCTGTGCCAGAGCCAGCATTGAACGTGGTCTCTTGATAATTAATTTAATACAATATTTATTTACTGTATCAATTTCCTCTTCAGAGCTAAAAGGTATAAGATGATACAGTAAGCATTCTCATTCCTTATATGCTTATCAGTATCCCATAGTTACATGACAGGCATGTCTTATATTCAGAGTGGACTCTGTGGGGAATGGGATATGGGTCTTGGGTAGTGTGAAGTGAAGGTCAAGATATTAAAGTATTGTGGATGTTCAAGAAGAGACACACTAAAGATATGGATGTACAGGCTAGTGCAGCGGTTCTCAACCTGTGGGTTGCAACCCCTGTGGAGGTCGAATGACCCTTTCACAGGGGTCGCCTAAGACCATCGGAAAACACATATTGAATATATGATTACATATTGTTTTTGTGATTAATCACTATGCTTTGATTATGTTCAATTTGTAACAATGAAAATACATCCTCCATATCAGCTATTTACATTACAATTCATAACAGTAGCAAAATTACTTTTATGTCATTTACGTTATGAAGTAGCAATGAAAATAATGTTATGGTTGGTGGTCACCACAACATGAGGAACTGTATTAAAGGGTCGTGGCATTAGGAAGGTTGAGAACTACTGATCTAGTGGGACAAACACTGGCTGTAATTCATTGGGGGTGATTATAGTTGAAATATTAAAGATGCTTTACATGGGGAGTATTTGAAACAAGGTATACTTTGGTGTTCAGAGCAGCTGAAAATGTGGTGTGAGGGTTGTGTTCTCAGGAGGAAACACAAAGCTGACATGGCCATGGGAGCAGTGTAGGAGAGAATGCTCCACTGGGGTCAGAGGCCCAGGTCAAGCTTATGTAAGGGCTGTTGCCACTTTCTCAATCTCCATCATATTTGCTATCTGAGGGCAGTGTCTTACTATAGCTTTTAAGAAAATAACTAATTTTGCCATAGCATCAGCATGTTGAAATTCTCAGGCATTTCTGGTGAGTAAATGGGGAGGGGCCTGGAAATCTGCCTGTAATTTTGCCACTTGGAGACCCAGACCATGACTGACAGGAACTACAGACGCAAATCACTTCATCTTTCATTTCTTCCCCAAACACTTTTTCACCATGGTGTTTTCTCACTGCTTACTACCTTTTACCTGTCTGTGGCATTTGACTTTAGGGACCACATCCTTCTTTGATCCCTACTTCCCTTATTGTCAGGTCACCAGTTTCCTTAGATTCTTCTTGTTTCTCTCTGATCAGTCCATCTTGGTCTTTCTGTTAGTTCTTTCTTGTTTACCTGCTCCTAAATGTTGGTGTTCCTCAGGATTTTTCCCTTTGCCTTTTGCTCTTATTCTAGACTTTATTTCTGAGCAATATTGCTTACTCCAATGACTTCAATTATTTTTTTATATACTGACTAGAGGCCCGTTGCATGAAGAGATTCGTGCAAGAAGCCTTCCCTTCCCCTGGCTGCCGGCACCGGTTTTCCTCCGGCACATGGGACCCAGGCCTTCGCTCCGGATGGAGCCTTCAGTCTTCGCTCCGTTGCTTCGCCCCTACATATGCAAATTAACCGCCATCTTTGTTGGGTTAATTTGCATACTCCCCTGATTGGCTGGTGAGCGTAGTGGAGGGATGGTTAATTTACATGTTCATCTATTATTAGGTAAGATGACTCCTTAAACTGTAACTCTATCTTTATTCTCTCTCCTGAGTTTTATATCTGTTGCTCTTTCTCCACAGGGCATTTTGACTTCAGCTACCATAAAGCATCTCTATTTCTATCTATGTAAAGCCTCATTAACTATGGACACCTCTACCTCCTTCAAATTCAAATTATACTCACAATAATAATTTTTTTTACCCTTATTATACCATGGTCTGCCCAATTCTTAAATCAGAAAGTTTAGAAACATCCATTTTTCCTAATTTATCTTTCAATTTATTTTATATGTCACTAAATCTTCATGATTTCACCTTCTGACAGTGTGTGAAATTTAGTCTTTCCTTTCCTTTCTGCTGTCTTAGGTCAGGCCCTCATTATTAATCCCCTAGATCAGTGGTTGGTAAACTTATTAATCAACAGAGCCAAATATCAACAGTACAATGATTGAAATTTCTTTTGAGAGCCAAATTTTTTCAACTTAAACTATATAGGTAGGTACATTGTTATTAACTTAATTAGGGTACTCTTACGGCTTAGGAAGAGCCACACTCAAGGGGCCAAAGATCCATATGTGGCTCGTGAGCCGCAGTTTGATGACCACAGCCTTATATGAATGTAGTAGATTTCTGACAAGTCTTAGTTTCTACACTTGTCCCTTCAATCTCTCTTCACACCACCACCAGTGTGACTTTTGTAAAATAAAAATATGTTGTAATTCCCACCGATTAAACATTTCCAATGATTCTCTACTGTCCACAAGCTCCTTCACTGTAACAGAAGATTTTCCATGGAAAGACACAAACTAAAGTGTGTGATCTCTACCCAGCTCTATCATGTAGGAATATGAGCCAGTGTTACTAGATCTTCAGATTTTTTGACAAAACCACACATTCAGATTTTTATGCAAAATCCCCTAATCTTTAAATGCCTCAATTGAGAAACAACATCAATAATAGTGTTCAGGCCAAATAAAATACTTCTGCTGGATGAATCTCTCAAGGCTCCCTATATTGTGACCTCTGACTGTATGCATACAAAAGCTGGATTGTCAGGGAAGGGAAAGAATTGATGGAGAAGAGGAAGTAGCAGAGGAGAATGGACTAAGCCTGGGAGTAGCCTCCTGGAAACTTGGAATGGGATGATTTTTAGGAGGGGCTACCCTCCAGCTCATGAAGTGCTCCTGTACCTCCTTGGCACTAAAATGAAATGGCGTGGTGGTGACCAGAACTCATAGGGGACCTGACTGTGTGGATACCTGTAGTGGTTGGATATTGAGTTTTGTGGTATTGTGACCTGTGTGGATTATGTCAGATAATGTTAGCCCAAGGGAGGAAAAGTAATTAAAATGAACTTTTTTGTTTTTGTTTTTTTTTGCTTGAGGGCTCAGAGCATTTTCTTTGGAAAAATGTGACATTTTTGCACCCTGGATTTTGAGAAGTAGTTCATACCTGTCACACACCTCACAGCTGTCAGGTTTGGGGCCAGGAGTGTTTACTAGTAAATAATGACAATTTTAGTGTTAAACTGAGCCAATATTATTGGAAAGAAAGATCTGCTAAGGGACAATTAAAATACAGTGGGGCCTTGACTTATGAGTGTCCCGACTAACGAGTTTTTCGAGATATGAGCCGTCTCTTGGCCGATTTTTTCCTTTGAGTTAAGTTGTGAGCTAAAATTCGGGTTACGAGCCAGCTTCAGATACCCCACCGCTAGTTGGCACAGCGAACGTCACAGTGATTTGACATACGTGTAATTTTAGTTACAAACTCAGTCACGGAACAAATTAAACTCGTAAGTCAAGGCCCCACTGTAATGTAATATTAATATAAGTGATTTGGGGGATAACTTTATTACTGTTTTTTTAAATGGTGTAAATAAGCCACTGCAACCTTAAAGGGGAAGTTACATTTTAATTTTTGCATCAATGCCATTAACTGTGCTGTAAACTCCAGCCTACTTCCTTATTCCAGTATCTTAAAGAGTCCAAATCTCCTGAGGTACAAAGATAATACATTCTTTATTAAGAGGGAATTTGGGATGTAGAGTCACTTCCACTGAGTCACTGTTTCTACATAGAGCAGTTTGACTCAGACTCAGATAAAAAAAAAACCAACCAAAACTAACAACTATGATTTCCTGGCCATTTAGAAATCACAGTCAAATTAGTGTTTTCCCTGACTACCAAAGAACACTGTGGGTGAGCCAGAGCCTTAGGGAGGACAGAAATGATGTACTTTAACACTGCTTTCTCTTCTAGCCTTAAAGATGTTCAGGGAAATGGAGAGGAGCCCAAAGAACAAGGATATGCAGTCTCCATCATCATTCCCCATCCTCTGTTTTTGCTCTAGCACTCCTTTGTATAACTGCTCCTTATGAAGAACATAAGTATAAATTTGTATAATTATTGCCTAGGATAGGTAATATAAGGATCAAAGAAGTATATAGCCCTTTTATTCTAAAGTTATGGCTTCTACTTGGTTCTTTTTACCCTTCAATTTATTACAAACGCTTTGAGTTTGTAACTGGATAGACTTGAGCATCATTTGGTCAAATCTGCTTTCTGTGGGGCCTGGATTATTCAAATATCTTCACTTGTATTCTCTCCTTTATCAAAAATTGCAAGTTAAGACCACAAGCTTGATACACCAAAGGTCTTAATAAATGTTTGCTGAATGAAAGTGGATCAGTTTAAATTTTGTTAATTAATTGGGGAAAAGTTTTTGGGACTTGGTGGTAGGGGGTGTGGGTGGAAAGAAGGGATTGATATGAAGGGCTATAAATATGTTTATCACTATTAGCAGGTTTACATTATCTGAGCCATTTTTGTCCTGTGATGCATCAAATAAGTAAAAGTTGGCTATAGTCTGTTTAAAACCAAATGCTGCTATACTGCACACTTATGAGACATCCCTTTCAATTTCAGCTCTTGTATTCTAAGTAACTTTTGTATGATAGTATGTATGAACATTGGATAATAAAGATTTGATAACAGATAAAAATAGTGTGTAAAGTAATCAGAAATGCTTAAGTCCTTACTTCTCAACCTG
>NW_006299389.1:144758-145923 GCF_000327345.1 Myotis davidii | reverse complement strand
ATTTGCTGGGGGAATTTTGGTGGTTGAATACTTCATTTCAGGCCTTATTTTTCAGGCTTCTGTTGGATTAAATATAGTATTAGTTCAATTGTCTCAACCTGAAAACAAACAGAAACAATTGTGGTTAAGTCAATATACAACCAAGAGAAAATAATTATTTTAGTAAAATTTGAACATAGTATTCTGAATATGTGTCTATGCTGGAATATAGGACAAAAAGAACTACAAAGAAATCTTAAACTTCACTTAATGGTTTTGTTGTTGATGGTAACATTGGTATGGAATTCTGAGACCATTTGCTATACTATAGAATACAGCAAATAAGTAGATGTTTGTCTTAGGATTTTCACTGTAGGAGAAAGGACAGATATAAAATAAAAGAATCCAAGAAGAAATTCCTATGATGTTAAATTTGACTCAGTAATATTGGTATACCTATATCTTAGTTTCCAAGTACTTTTTTCATTAAAGGGACCTGGAACTCTAGATGTGGGCTGGGAAAGTAGAAGTGGACATGGAATATGTTGTTGTGCCAGAAAGCAGTGTCATTCAAAAACTAGTGAGGTTGTGTCAAAAGGATACATGAAGGTTCTTCTGCTGGCCAAATTTGGGACAGTTTGACATCAAAAGGAATAATTATGGTAATTGACTATAATGCATTTGATGAAAAAAAACCCCAAACCCACAAGTCCATAGCATTTATCAAGAAAGAATGAATGAGGAATTTATTTATTACAGAAGAATGATAAAATTAGAAAAATCACCATCTTCCAGTCCCCAATTAATACTTGATCATCAGTGGACTGCAGTACTCTACTGAAAGACTCTGGAGTTCTCTGTGATAAATTGCAGAAAGCTCCATATTCTTTCAGTAGGGTTCTGCAAACTGGCTTCATCATCAAGGTAAGGCAGTGATACTGTGGTTCGTGGGGAAAATGGGACTTCTTCTCTCGTCTTAAATCTCTCTGACATTGCTTACAAAATTAACCCCAAGAAATCTGAGGCATTTCTATACACCAATAGTGAACTTTCAGAAAGAGAAACTAAAAAAACAATACCATTTACCATCTCACCAAAAAAATTAAGCTACCTAGGAATAAACTTAACTAAAGAGGTAAAAGACCTCTACTCAGAAAACTACAGGACATTGAAAAAAGAGATAGAG
>NW_006299389.1:130234-143550 GCF_000327345.1 Myotis davidii | reverse complement strand
CAAAGACTTATGAACAAAAATAGATACAGAGGCAGAGCAGCCCCGAACAGACTTTCAAACTACAATGGGAAGGTCGGGGAGGGTTAGGAGGCATAAGGGCAAGGTAAGAGACCAACCGAAGGACTTTTATGCATGAATATAAGCATAACCAATGGACATAAGACACTGGGGGTAGGGGAGAAGGGATTGCCAAGGGCGGGGAAAAAAAAAGGACACATATGTAATACTCTTTGTAATACTTTAAGCAATAAAACTTAAAAATCTCTCTGATATTGCTGAATTCTACAATAGTTATTGCTTCCTTTATTAAGCATTGCCTTTTATTTTCTAGGTTAAACAAAATAAAATCCAAATTATTGGATTGGCTACCATTGAAATTTCTTCATATTGCTCAGCTTTTCTAGCAGGGTAAGGAAGCAGCATTGAGTTCCTGGGTCAAAGGACTCATTGGAAGATAAACTTCATGCGCCTTTAATTTTGTCCCTGGCCAACCCTAAATAGGCTAAAATTTTCTTGTCTAGATGGAAGTAGAATCTTCCATGCAGCCATACTATGTTCAGACAGTTTCATGGGCAAAATCCTTCAATGATAGGGCAGTTGAGGACTCCCTCTTCTGCCCCTGAGAATGAATATTATTCACAGAGCTTAAGGGCCTCACAGAAATCCTTATCTTCTTTATCTGATTTTCTCACCTTTACTGTCAAGAACACTTAGAAGTAAAGAGTCTTGGACATTCTTTTACTGAGCTCCTAACTTTATAGATGAGTGGGCCAAGTAAAACTGAAAAATTAAGTGCCTTGCTCAGGATCACATAAGCTGAACTGGGACCAGAATCTGTTATTCCAGAGCTTCCCTACCCTGTCTCCTTTTCTTCCCCATCCAAATGTAGGAATAAAAGAATCAGAACGGGGAATTTAACTTCAAATGCTGGTTTTCCAACTTCTTTGAAATAATACATTTTTTAATATGGTAGTTAATTTTTAATCATAACATGGGATAGTTCAGGTCAGTAACCTTATTGTAGTTAAACTTTAAATTGTACAGAAAATAAGTCAAACAGTAATCTGCACATAGTAGGCATTCAGGTATACTACTTTACTGATAACATGAAAATTGCATTGCTGGGTTTTTTTATTGTTTTCTCTTTTATCCATGGATGATTATGCCCTAGAAAAAAAATTCCCCTGGATACACATTAAAAAGCAAACAAACATAAAATGTTACATTTTCAAATAAATCTAGGAAATGTTCAATCTATATTCCATTTCTTGGGAAGTCAGAACTTACGTTAGCATAGTAAAGGTGATGCCAGTCCTTCACTGAAGAATCATGGCTATCTTTGTTTAATTATTTTCAGTAATTATTTAATTTTGTAAATAATCACTGCCTCTATTAATACCCCTATGGACTAGTTTGAGAGAACACACTTGGAGGAACTCTGCTCTAAACCCTTAGCTTGCAGAGTTAAGCAAGGTAGATTAGAAACTGAAATACCACATTTATGATGGAGTCATTGACACAGAGAAAGCTGGCTGTTTTTTAAGAATCACATGATAAGTCAAAAGCATAGTTAGGAAATATTCTACTGCTAGGAATTTATGCTACCAGTGAACTTACAAAGATTTACCAACAATCAGAAAATCCTATTCTAAAAAAACAAAGCATTCTCTTTAAACAACCTACAAATCTCTTACTAAAAAAAAACCCATCACTCCTTTCACTATTTTTTCAGACTTAAAGTTTACACTTTACTCTCCTACTTTTGAATAAAAATATTTCAGACTATATCACAATATAAACATTAATTTTTTGTGCTGCTTTTCCAATAACTTAAGGCAAATATTTTTGCACACTGGTTATGATACTCACCTAAGTTATAAACAATGAAGTGCTGGTTTCCAATGATGAGGTTTCCTGTCGTTGACATTTGGTAGTAGTTGAGGCAGTTATATTCTAACTCTGCTTATATACACACACTTGGATTAAGCAATATCGAGTGACAGCATTTGATGAATGAGGCAATGCAAATAGAGCCAGTTGAGTAGGTTAGAATGAATAAGAACATGTTTTGTTCCCATAGCATAATCCTAAACAGAGCGTTTACATTATTTTAGCTGTAGCACTTTCAATGAGTTTTCTCAGTTAATCATTAATTTTTATCAAACCTCTATGACATGGACTCTAGTTAGTGTTTATTGCTCGGTATACAGAATTTAAGGGAACAGATTGTTTAATTGCCTTTCTCTTTTCTACAAAGTTTAAAACTTGTGAAGTATTTTTTTTTGTTTATAAAAATGATGTATATGCACTTAGAAAATGTGTAATTGACAGGAAAGCATATATGCTATAGATTCTGACTTTTTCTTTCAATGTAGAAATACTGTGCATATCTATTTTTTATAAAAAAGTAGAATCACACTACAAATATTTTTAAGTTGATTTTTCACATTTTCTAATTAACACTACACCATGAATACTTGAGATGTCAGAAATATTATTTTACAAGAAGCATTATAAATAGTATTCAATCATATAAGTATGCCAAAACTAATCGTTTTTTGATTAACACTTTGGCTGTTTCTAGTTTTTCCTTTCTTTTCTCTAAAAAAAAAAAAATTACTGCCCTAATCGATTTGGCTCAGTTGATAGAGCGCTGATCGATGTTTCTCTCTCATTCATGTTTCTAACTCTCGATCTCTCTCCCTTCCTCTGTAAAATATCAATAAAATATTTTTAAAAAATAAAAAATAAAAAGATAAAAAAAATTTATTGTTGACAGTATTACAGTTGTCTTCCATTTTACCCACCTTTGACCCCTCTACCCAGCTTCTGCCCCACCTCAGGCCCCATGGATTATACATATATGCATATAGTTCTTTGGTTAATCACTTCCTGTCCCCTTCACCCCCTCTTTTTTTTTCCCTAATATCACCAGTGTTGCAACTGACAGCTGTGTGTGTGTATGTGTGTGTGTGTGTGTGTGTGTGTTCTGATTCTTAGTAAATCTTTGTAAGTTCATTGGTAGCATAACTTCCTAGCAGTAGAATTGCTGTACCAAAGGGTACATGCATCTTCTATTTTAATAGATATTACCCAATTAACTTCCTGTAGTTTGTATTGATTTATAATTGTTTCAACAATCCAGGCTCATGCCTTTTTCTTCACTGCCTTAGCAGCAATGAGTGTCATCACCTTTAAAATGTTTGTTTTTCTATAGAGAGGACAATACTTCATACTTTCAATTTTTTTATTATTTAGTGAGATTGAGCATTTTTTAAAAACACATCTGTTGTCAATTTAAATAAATTATTAATTTATATAAACTCTTTGTAAATTAAGAAATTAAATCCTTGTCTGTGATATGTGTTAAAATTTTTTTTCCACTATAATTTGTCTTTAGACTTTGTTAATGGTATTTTTTCTTCACACATAAGTTTTCAAATATTCTGAGGTAAAATTTAATCAATGTTTTCTTTTAGAAATTCTGGATTTTGTGCTTGGCTTCTAAAGGATTCCCTCCTCTCTTCAAAGATTATAAATAAATTATGACATTTTCTAAAACTCTTATAACTTACTATTTAAAACCTAAATTTTTGATTCACTATTACATTTAGTGTAAAGAATAGGTTAGGCCTGGCTGGCATGGATCAGTGGTTGAGCATCAACCTATGAACCAAGAGGTCATGGTTCAATTCCTGGTCAGGGCACATGCCTGGGCTTCGGGCTCAATCCCCAGTGTGAGGCATGCAGGAGACAGCCCATCAATGATTCTCTCTCATCATTGATGTTTCTCTCCCTCTCCCTCTCCCTCTCCCTCTTCATCATTGATGTTCCTCCCCCTCCCTCCTTCTCCCTTCTTTCCTGAAATCAATAAAAATACATTTTAAAAAAAGGTTAGAATTATTTTTACGCCCTAAGTGCTTATCCCAACCACATATGTAATCCAATTTAGACAAAGCTAAATTTCATGTTATGTAGGGACCAGAAAGTAGAAGGCTGTGAGAGCAACAATATGAACTTTGAATTTTATCCTGTAGCCAACTGGAATCTTTTAAAGGTTTTTAAAACAAGTGAAATATAATAAAAAATGTGTTTTGTGAATGTAAGTTTAGGCCAGTTAGGAAGGCACTAAAATAGCCTGACAAAAAGTAGTGAGGACAGAGCCAGGGCAATGTTAGTGAGACTGGTAAGGAGAGAATGAAGGTGATGAGTGCTGCAGGCATTTTATACAGTCCTAGTGTTACTGGACATGAAACAGGCACAGAGCCGGGCAGTAGTGTGTCATTTTTGATTTGTGCAGGAAAGATTTCACAGCACAAATCCAGGTGATTTTGAGAGTATGTTTATTAAAGTGGGGACAGTGAAATAAGGAAGGGTGTAGGACAGAAGAAGAAACAGGAGGGATCTTAGGCGGGGCTGCTTTGGTTCACTTGAGAAATAAAAGTCATAGTGAAAGAAGTGAACCTAGGTGGGGCATCTGTCAGCTCACTGGAAAGTCAGAGAAAGGGGGGCCATGGAAACAGGTTCGGGGGTTAGCCTGGGACAAACTGCCACTGCCCATGGCTCCCCCAATTGCAAGTTTCATGAGGTCCCTTAGAGTTTAAGAGAGTTTGTGAGGAAAGAAGGAGAACGGAAAGGCATGAGCATGCTCCTGGGAAGAAAAGCATGCTCTGCATACTCTGGGTCCTGGGTCTTGAGGGTTTTAAAGGCTGAGAGTTTAGGCAAAGGTCTTAGAGGAGGATCTCAATAGAATATTCATCAGCTTTATGTTGATACACCAGAATGAAATGTATTCCCTTAATTATATCGGTCCTTGGGTGTGGTTGGCAAATGGCACTAATTAGATTTTTGCTGTCTAGCTCCCTTGAGTAGGGTGATTTAAGCTATTTACCCTCTGGTTGAGGAGAAGTATAAACCTTTTACTCTTTTTCTTTTTTGTTACACAATTTTTTCCTCTTTTTTTATTGACCCATTGCCCCCTCACCCTCCCACTCATGCCTTCAGCCCATGGTGTCTGTGTCCATTGGTTGGGCTTATATGCATGCATACAAGTCCTTTGCTTGATCTCTACTCTTTTTCTTAAAATTAAATCTTTATTGTTGAAAGTATTACATATGTGCCCTTCCCGCCCTCCCCCCGCATTGACTCCTTTTAGCCTGCCCCTCCCTTGTCTTCCTTCTGAGATTCCACAGTCTGTTCTGTGCTTCTATGTCTCTGGATCTATTTTGTCCATCAGTTTATTTTATTCATTAGATTTCACATATGAGTGAGATAATATGATACTTGTCTTGTTCTGACTGGCTTATTTCACTTAGCATAATACTCTCCAGTTCCCTCTATGCTGTCTCAAAGGGTAAGAGATCCTTCTTTTTTACTGCTGCAAAGTATCCATGGTGTAAATGTACCACAGCTTTTTTATCCACTCATCTATTGATGGCTGCTTGGGCTGTTTCCAGATCTTAGCTATTATAAATTGAACATAGGGATGCATACATTCTTTCTGATTAGTGTTTTGGGTTTCTTAGGATATATTCCTAGAAGTGGGATCACTGGGTATAATGGCAGTTCCATATTTAATTTTTTGAGGAAACTTCATACTGTTTTCCATAATGGCTGCACCAGTCTGCTTTCCCACCAGCAGTGTACAAGGTTCCCTTTTCTCCACATCCTACCCAGCACTTGTCATTTGTTGATTTGTTGATGGTAGTTATTTACTCTTATGTGTTCTTGGGTAGAGGAGTTAGGATTTTGCAATTTACTAAAATGGATGTAAACTGCTTGGCTGTTTAACTATCTGTCTCAGTTTCCCTATTCCACTTGTCCTGGTTTACTAGCCTGTCTCTCTAGAAAGGGTCCCAGAGATCTCTGTTCCAGCTCCACTAAGTCACACAATCCCTAGTGGCTAGGTAAGGTTACAATCTAAGTTCCACTCACAATTCTGGGTTGTGTCTGCCACAGAGCCTCCACAGCCCTTTTTGGATGTGGGTGTATCAGCTCTGGACTGGGGAGACAGGAGATGAAGGGAAGTTAAAGTGGTGCCAGTGGTTCAGGGTAGGAAACTCAGGTGTGGAGTTCATTGGCAGGGACAGGTAGTGAGTATGATATGGGACAGGTGACATTTGAGATTCTTGAAGAACAATTATATGAACATTTTGGCAGGGAGTTGAAACTAAGTCACGGGAGCAGGAGGCCAGAATTAGCTATGTGGATTTGTTCTTCATTTGTGAAAGCCTAAGAGTTGAAGCTGGTATAGGAATAAATGAGATTGTATGAACTGAGTGTGGAGCAGGAAGAGACAGCATAGTGTTTCTAGATCAAGCATGTCAAACTTGTGGCCCGCGGTCTGCATGCGACCCACAACAAATATTTTTGTGGCCCAGCCAATATAACGGTATACAAGAAATGTTTTAATAAAGATTTCATAACTTAATTTTTATAATATCCTGTTATATATAATTATTAATAACAAACTACAACATTCACTAATGACTGATTAATATTGCATTCATTTCCCTTACATGCCTTACATGCAGGCGCACCATTTCTCTCCACTAATACTAGCAGTGAATATTTTAGCAGCCGATTACCACACCATTAGTCTTGTACTGACTTGTTTGGTGTGTGCAACAGGAAATATTTCCTTTTGGAGAACAAAAAAAAATAGGTTTATTTGCTTTACACTTACTAATTTGTGCAGTTATTCAGTGTCTGGTAAGTTAATGCTCAAGAAAAATATTAATTTTTATTAAAATGTTCTATTTATGTTAATGCTTACTCATTTATTTTAGCTCTTCGTATTCAGCATGTCTCTATCAAAATAAACCTACGTTTCTATGAAAACTGAAGCTTTTGTTTTTTTGCGGCCCACATAAACTTGAACCTTGTTTATTTGGCCCGTGTTAGCCTTTTAGTTTGACATGCTTGTTCTAGATGGAACTATAGGGAATATTACATTTAAGAGGTAAGAAAAGAATTAGAAAAGAAGACCAACCCTATCCAGTTTGTCTCAGTGGATAGGGCGTCAGTCTGTGGACTGAAGAGTGGGGTTTGATTCTGGTCAAGGCACATACCTTGTTTGCAGGATTGATCCCCAGCCCTGGTTGGGGCACATGTGGGAGGCAACCAAGTGAAGTGTCTCACATTGATGTTTCTCTCTTTCTGTTTCTCCCTCTCCCTTCTACTCTCTCTAAAAATCAATAAAAAATATCTTCAGGTAAGGATTAATAAAAAAATAAAATAAATAAAAATGACCAAAAAGAAAAGCAGAAAAAAGAGAAGAGGTCATATTATGAAGGCTAAGAGAGAAGATCTCAAAAATGAACATTTGGTGATGAGCACTAGAGACCCGGCTGGAGATTAGAGACCTTGGAGAGAGTCCTTTAAGCATGGTGGGCTCTCCAAGAAACGTCAGTGGACTGCACAGTTTGAAGAAGGAGTGAGACTTTTTCAAGAAGTACAATAGTGAAAGGGAAACAAAGAAAGAGAGAATGGTATTTTGACAGAATACATGTAGAAGAGCAAGTGCTGCTCACCAGTTAGGTGATCTTGGGAAAATTAGTCTCTAAAGCCTCAGTTTCTTCATAATAATGGTTTATCCTCATGATTTGAAGTCATTGGATTTGTGAGAATTATATGAGAAGGTATATTTTAAGCATTTAGCACAGTACCTGGCACATAGCAAGAACTTAATACATGTTGTATCATGATTGTTAGTATTGAGGTATTTGTTAGGTCTGATCAAATACTTGAGTCAACACCCCCTCCAATAGGAACCGACCTTTAGACCACTTCACAACCAACATTCCCTTTTTCTGAGACCACATTCCAATTGCTAAGACCATTATTCTTCCCCTCTGGACCTTCCTAGGATCTGGACCTGCCTAGAGAATTCTCTGCCCAGAAAAAGCCTGTCTAGAATCCTTTAAAATCTCTGACTCCTTGTCCCTGGGTGCTGGTGCCATTTTGGGGCTCAGCCAATCTGATATCCAAATGATCTAGTAAATTCATAATCCCTTACTACTTTTGCCCTCTTTCATTCCTTCTTTGATGATGCTAACATTTGGTGCCTGCTTCCTCCTTTCCTCCACCTTTTCTCTAGCTTCATATGCCTATACATAATTTTCTAATTTTTAAGTTCAACTGACTTTAGCTTTTGTTACAGAAAATCTATAAAGTAGATTTGTTAACTTAATGTAACGTCTTGTTCTTTGTTGAAGGTATGTTTCTTGAAAGGGAGAGTGTTCATAAATGTCAATCTAAGAAATGCTGGTTGTTTATTTTTTAGTTATCATTGGAAAATTAAGGTTTCTAAGAGTTAAGAATTCTAATTAAATTGGAAAGAAATTGTATGGTTTTGGTAATAGAAGCACAAGGCATGGATATGCATTTTGAAGGAAAAGGAAAGTGAATTAACGTTGTAAGAAGGTTTGTGAAAGTTATAGGTTTGTAGGGAGAAATACTAAAAGGAAGTTATATAAATGACACAGGCCAGTAAGCCAGGACAAGCAGAATAGGGAAACCGAGATGGTTAAACAGCATTTTGCAGCCATCTAGAAAACCTAGATTCTAAAGCAGTTTGTAGCCATCTAGTAAATCCTATCTTCTGTAAACCAAGGACACTTAAAAGTAATGATTTGCACTATTCCTCCCCAGCCAGAGAATAAGTAGCTTAAATCAACCTACTCAGGGAGACACATAACAGAAATCCAATTAGTGCCATTTGCCAACCACACCCAAAGACAAATGAAGCTAAGAGAATAAACCTCATTTTTTTATATTAGACTACAACCCTCCAAACTAATGTCTCTTTCCTTTCGCCAGACCATCCTATATAATAAAGAGGGAACATGCAAATTGACTGTCACTCTCCCACAAAGATGGCGGTGCCTGCAGCAGAGGCGGGGGTTTCTGTAACACAAGATGGTCTGCGTCCACAGTGGAGGCTTAGTTCCTGTAACAAGTTTAATGAGCAATCAGCAGGGATCTGAGGCTGTGCGCCGCCCCCACCCCCCCCATGGGACTTGACATGGGACCTCAGGCCGTGCACCCTGCCTTGGCGCCAGGCCAGGGGACCTCAGTCTGCGCCCCCTGCCCAGCAGAGTTTGACTGGGACCTCAGGTCACGCCCCCTGCCCCAGCACCAGGCCAGGAGATCTGAGGCCGCACCCCCCACCCTGGCACTGGGTTGGGAGACCTGAGGCTGCACCGCCTGTCTGGCGGGGTTTGACAGGGGACCTCAGGCCATGCCCCCCACCCAGCGGGGATTGACAGGGGACCTCAAGGTGCACCCCCTACCCTGGCGCCAGCCAGGGGACCTGAGGCTGTGCCCCCCTGCCCAGCGGGCTTGACAAGGGTGGGACCGGCTGGGTCTGGATCTAGCCCAATGGGGGCGGGGAGCAGCTGGGTCTGGGTCTCGTGTGATTTTGAGGCACACATGGGTGGGTAGGGACTTGACTCTGGGTCTCATGATGCGCCCCAGACTCTGACAGGAGGAAGGTTTTCATATATATTTTTACTGATTTTCTTTGATCTCTAACACTTCGATTATAGAGAAAGGGCAAATAGCAATATTAAAATATTTCCTCTAATTAATCCCCTTTTAATGTGCATGAATTTCATGCACCGAGCCACTAGTTTGTTATAATTTTTGCTGTTCTAGTAGTTGCCTCAATAACACTAAAATTGCTGGGTCTGGGTCTCGTGTGATTTTGAGGCACACATGGGTGGGTAGGGACTTGACTCTGGGTCTCATGATGCGCCCCAGACTCTGACAGGAGGAAGGTTTTCATATATATTTTTACTGATTTTCTTTGATCTCTATTAATGTGCATGAATTTCATGCACCGAGCCACTAGTTTGTTATAATTTTTGCTGTTCTAGTAGTTGCCTCAATAACACTAAAATTTATAAAACAGTTTGTCTCCACCATGTTACAAGCCCTGATTGTATTCGGGATATACCACCCCTAGACACCATCACAACCTCTTTTGCTCAGGCTTCATTGTCTCTCTGACAGAGAGCAAGGATTTTGGCTTTAAAGGAAAATATCATCCCCTTTAAGCAGGAAGCAGCTAAGAGACCCTGAACACCTTTTTCCTTGAAAGAATTCAGGAGGAGAAGATGTAGACCCTGAGATCTCCAGAGCAAGGATGATGGGCCAGGTATAGGTAGAGAAACTCACTGGGCCAGAAAGCTCCTAGCAAGGGGCAAAACTGGGAAAACAAGAACCTCACCCCCAGGGTAACCTATATTCCCCTTTCATATCACTAGGCAGGCAGTTTAGAGCCCTGATAATTTCCTTCCTAAAGATAACATCTAGGCTTGAGTTGTATTTTAGCTCCAGGCCCATAAAAGTAGCAAAACCAGACAAGTGACACTGTGGCAGCCTCAGGACCAGCTTTTACCTCCTAAGTCGCTCAGCAGGACTGCTTTTGAGCCTTCACCAACCAGTCTCTTGGGGAAATCATGCTGCTGCAACACCTCACTCCAACCATGAGAAACCTATACAATGTTCCAGCCGACTAGAACATAGCTAGGGACCGCCCCAAGCAGGAAGCAACTACAGAAGATATGACCTTCGCCCCTATTACATAAAACAAAAAAGCTGGAGTGTTACATCTGATCAAATAATTGAATCAACACCCCCTCCACTAGATCACTTCACAACTGACATTCCATTTTACTTACTGAGACTATTATATTTCCCCTGCTGAGACTATTATACTTCCCCTCTGGAACTTCCTAGGATCCGGATCTACCCAGAGAATTCTCTGCCCAGAAAAAACCTGCCTAAAGCCGTGGTCGGCAAACTGCGGCTCATGAGCCACATGTGGCTCTTTTGGCGCCTTGAGTGTGGCTCTTCCACAAAATACCACGTGTGGGCGCGCATACAGTGTGATTGAAACTTCGTGGCCCATGCGTAGAAGTCAGTTTTCGGCCTGGGCGTATCTGTTTTGAAGAAGTACTGTTGATATTTGGCTCTGTTGACTAATGAGTTTGCCGGCCACTGGCCTAGAGTCCTTTAAAATCTCTGACTTCCTGTCTCTGGGTGATGGTGACATTTTGGGGCTCAGCCCATTTGGTATCAGATGACCTAAAAAATTTATAATCCCTTACCACTTTTGGCCTCATGCATTCCTCCTTCGGCAACCCTAACAGTATTTTACTGTGATGTGGGACTCCTGAGAATGTTTTAATTCATAAAGAAAGGAACCAATGAAAAGTAGAAAACTTGATATGGTAAAGCCCTAGTGGAGACAGAGAAGAGAGAGGGAAATAACTCTACTGGAAGAGTAAGCTTTGAAAAGGAGAAGGGATACTTCTTTTTTTATAGGAGAGGAGGAAAAGTGAGAGAATGAGAGAGATTTTAAGGACTAGGAACATGACCTTGAAATCTTATAAATGGTTTGAATCTTTTTTCATAAAATAGATTGTGAGAAGAATTGTAGAGATTAATAGAAATACACATGAGTTTGAATTTTTGAGGGTAAGTGGGAAAAACCTGAAACAGTTTCTTGGAGAATATATACAAAAATTAACTAAGGAATGGGGAACTACTGTTCATGGATATTGAATTTTAGTTTAGTTAGATGAAAAAAGTTTTGGAGATGGTTGCTTAGCAATGTGAAAGTACTTACGTTACTGCACTGTACACGTAAAAATGGTTAAACAGGAAATTCCAATGTTCCCTATCCTGGAGATAGAGATGTTCTGATAATGATGGTAGTCAGGATGAGCTTTTGTGGGTGAGCTATGTAAAAGTATTAAAGAGTCATCAAGACAGGCACTCAATTTATCAAGGGTGATGACAGTAGAAGCAACATGGAATAGAAAAGAACATCAGGGTCCCTGATGACCAGAATAGAAAGAAATGAACATAAGTCCTTGGGCCCAGGGCTGGGGTTAGCAAGGGCAACTTCCTCTATTGGCCCTGGGAGATGAGCACACAAGGAAAGAGAGTGGGTTTTGAGAATAATGGTATCACCACGGGAACGTCACATTTAAGGTAATAACTGGAAATAGGAGCTTTTTAAGAAAAGAGGAAGGAGTGGGTAAGGAGTATGCATGTATGTGGGAGGGGAATATTACAGAGGAGATGACGTACTTTTAAATGATTATTTTTTAAAACCTGAAAGAAGATTTTAATTTATCAAAATTAAATAGAAATGTAATTGTAAATAGAAAATGTAATTGGTAATGCACCCCTGAGCAACAAGAAAAATATATGGGGATATAGTCCTTTTTAAAGTCACAATATGTATGGTTACCTCTTTGACTGAAAAAGGCTTACAGAAACTTAAATTCAACAAATATTAAGTGCTCATTATTTGCCAGGGACTATGTATTCCATCAGCCTTAACCCAAGGGACACTGTAAAAATTTTCCTTTCACTTTGTCATATTATCTACATTTGACCAACTGGAAAATCATTTATTGAATCACTAACCTTCTCTTACATGTCAGACAATACCATTTGTTTAGCAATTTCTCTCCTTTTAATAAGTCCAGTCATTTTTTAAATATATTTTTATTGATTTCAGAGAGAAAGGGAGAGGGGGAGAGAGAGAGAAACATCAATGATGAGAGAAAATCATTGATCGACTGCCTCCTGCACACCACACAGTGGGGATCAAACCCACAACCAGGTATATGCCCTGACTGGGAATTGAACCTTAACCTCCTGGTTGATAGGTTGATGTCGCTCAACCACTGAGCCACACTGGCAAGGCCATGGTTGGTCTTTCCTTCACAGTGCAAACAATATAATATCACTGTTACTTTGTAGTGTACTTTGCTCATAATACCCAGAAATATTGCAAAGCTATTGAAAGGAATAAAAATAATTTTCAGGTATAAAAGTGTGCTTTAACTAACTTTAATTTTTTAAGAATATTGATGAATAGGGTAAATAATAATAGAATAAAGAGAAAAAGAGATAATGAAGCTAGAATCAAAATAGGATTTAATGCCATTACTAGGTAAAATGTCTCTAAAGCAAATAAGCACACAAATTCAGTTGAAATCCTAAACAACTGAGAACAAAATAAGTACATACTGAAAGGAATTTTAGGGATAAAATAGGCAGGTTTATGGAGTCCTAGGAATAAAGAGGATCCACGGGGGAGGGATGCATAGGTGAGGGCTTGGAGCCACCCGCAGGCATACATTCACAGAGGATGAAGAAAAGTCACAGAGTGTGGGGGGAAAGGAAACATATGTTCACAGGAGATAGATGAAAGTTACAAGGTAAGGGGGAGAGAAAGAGGAGGCACCTGCAAAGGTTTTGGACTTTGAAGCTGATATTCTGCAAAAGAGTCT
>NW_006299389.1:123622-129261 GCF_000327345.1 Myotis davidii | reverse complement strand
GACCAGTTTCTCCCTGTATGAGTCCTGGGTCCCCAGAGACTTCCCAGAACTGGAGTTCAGACGAGTCGGGAGCTTGTGACTCCCTCCCCAGCCGCGTCCTCAGGTACCAGCCCCCTTCCGCGCGCTCTCGAGCCTCCCGTACCTTTGCACTTTACTTCCGCAGCTCCTGACTCTCAATGTGGTTTTCTCTTTTCTTCTAGTTGTAGAATTTCCACTCCACCAGCCTTCCTGTAGTTCTGGATGTTGACCGTCCTGTCCTTTTATTGCGTTTCTGAAGTTGTTTCAGGAGGCAGCAGTCTCGGTGTTCCCCTATGCCGCCATCTTAGTTTCTCCCTGGATTTACTTTTTTTGAATTTTACTTTTAAAACAAATGCATTTAATCTTATTTTTCCCTCTAAGGCACCTTGTTGTTAAATACAGGGTTTATTAGATATTTTTATTAAAAATATATGTTCTTAAAAAATACATGTTCTTATGGAAAATTTGAACAGTATAGAAAATTGAAAGTTCAACCTTTGATGTCGTAGTACAGTGATTTTCCACATGTATGCTGCAAGAATTTTTATAACATGCAATGTCTAACTTTTTAGTCAGGGACATTGATCTCTTTTCCATTTAATTGTCAAATAAAAAAAATGACATTAGCCCTAGTCAGGTGACTCAGTTGGTTGAAGCTCTGTCCCATGCACCAAAAAAAGTTGGGGGTTCAATTCCTGTCAGGGCACATACCTGGGTAGCAGGGTTTGATCCCTGTTTGGGGTTCATACAGAAGGCAGCCGATCAATGTTTCTCTCTCATATTGATGTTTTTTTCTCTCTTTTTCCTTTCCTCTCTCTCTCTAAAATCAATGGAAACAACTCGGGTGAGGATTTTAAAAAAAGAAAAAATGACAACAGTCAACACAACGATAGCCATCCAGAGTGAATAAATAAAAATTATACCTAATGTTTTTTGTCAGATCAACAAAAAATATATTTTCTTGGTGTGCTCCAGAATTTTAGTAATTAGTTTATGTGTGCCATGATATGAAAAAGGTTGAAAATCACTGCCCTAGTAAGTAGTTAAGTGCTTTGAAACGAAACATGACTAGTAATCATTGTTAGGAAATCCTAACCTCCCTGAGGTCCTGAGGTCACAAAGGAGGCTGGATTGGTATTTGTTTGTACTATAGCACTGAGTGCTGCCTTGTTATAACAACAAAAATAACTCAAACACTTGTCTCATGCTGGGCTAGGTGCTGGGGTTACATAGCTTACTCTTTCCTGCCCTCCTAGCGCTTACTTCCTTTGGAGGAGGTAGATATTGAACAAATAATCACAAAACAAATCATTTATGAACAGTGATAAATAAGAATTAGGCTGGTAAAAAAAGATAAAGGAGTGGAGTGGCCACAGAAGGTGGCATTAAGCTGTACCCAAAGGGTGTGAGAACATATGGGAAGAAGGGGACAGAGGTTGTTCTCTGGGCAGAGAAAATCTCAGGTGCAAAGGACCTGACAGAACTTGTAACGTTTAGGGAACTGAGAGGGCCAGTGTGGCTGGAGCAGGTGAGCAATGGGGAGAGTATAATGTAATGTAGGTGCAAATAAAAGGGAAAGGGGGGAAGGCTGCATCCTGGAGATGAGGAGAAGGAGCTTGATTTTATTCTAAGTGTCATGGGAAGCCAAAGAAGGGTTTTAAGTAATACGGGAGGTTTTTAAGAGTGCTCTGGCTGCTACGTAAGGATAGTAACCAGGAAGAAATGAAACCATCAAGGAGTCTGCATTAATTCAAGTTCTAAATAATGGCGTTGTTGGTGATGATAATAATGGTGATACAATAACAGTGTCTTGTGTCTCTTCTACAGGCCAGATGCTTTAAATACCTGATCTGTAATTGTCAATATGACCCTGATATTTGAGTATGATTGTCTCCATTTTCTTTTTTATAAAACCGTCCTATCTGGTCTAGTCAGTTTGGCTCAGTGGATAGACCATCTACCTCTGTCCTGAAGGGTGCTAGGTTCAATTCTGGTCAAGCACACATACCTCGCTTGCAGGCTAGATCGCAGGCCCTGGTCAGGGTGCATGCAGGAAGCTACCAAATGTGTTTCTCTCACATCAATGTTTCTGTCTCCCTGTCTCCCCCGCTCCCTTACATTCTCTCTAAAAAAATCAATGGAAAAATATCCTCTGGTGAGGACTGACAACAACAATACAACAAAACTGTCCTATTGATTTTTTAGAGAGAGAGGAAGGGAGAGGAATAGAGAGATAGAAACATCAATGAAAGAGAAACATCATTAATTGGTTGCCTCTGCACCCCCTGCCCCCCATCATCAATTGGCCTGCAACCTGAGCATGAGCTCCGACTGGTATCCAACTGTTGACCTCTTGGTCCCTGGGTTCGATCACATACTTTCACATCTTCACAGCTTTGTTCTAGCTGTTCCTCTTGCTATAGATACCTCTTCCTCTTTGCCTAAAAAAGGTTGAGTGATTGAACCCACAACCTGAGTATGTGCCCTGACCGGAAACTGAATCCACCACCTTTCAGTGTACCAGACAACACTACAACCAACTGAGCCACACTGGCCAAGGCTGATTGTTTTTATTTTAGAGGTGAGATTAAGTGTCTTGCAAAAGGCCACATAGCTAATAAATAGCAAAGCCAGTCTCTGAAATCAAGACCATCTGGTTCTTACTCCATGACAGCCATTGAAAGAATGAGGTGGGATTGAATTCCTGGGCCTTAAAATCCATTCGCCACCTTGTCAAGTTTGCCTGTTTGATCCTGGCTGGTAGGAGGGAGAGGAAATGGGGTGCATGACTAAGCTTGGCCATACTATATGACTTCCTTCTGGGAGATTTTGCATGGGAGCAGAAAGGAGAGGGCGAGAAAGGAAGGTGCTCACACGGATTCTCTGCTTTTTTGGTGTAGTGGATTCACTTATTTCTTGGACAGATCAGAATAAGTGATGTGGAAGAAGGGGAGACTGAAGTTTGGGGAAGTGAGACAGCACTCTCCTTACCCAATCTGAATCACTTCCTGACCCCCTACTCTTCACCACTCTGAAAGTTCCTATGTATCACTTACCTGTACCTAAGAGAAAATATTCTAGAAAGAGGAAACGCTGAATAAAGAAATCTGGTGAATCAATCTATGACTCAAGCCAACCCCATGTGAGAGGAAAGGAGGGATAGTATGAATTTTTAGGGAAAATTACTTTAACATCTCCAAGGTGAAAAACACTTAGCATTTATAAAGCACTTCTATGCTTTTCCAGTTTTTCTGGGTGCAGTCTTATCTAATCATTTTTTAAAAATATATTTTATTGATTTTTCACAGAGAGGAAGGGAGAGAGATAGAGAGAGTTAGAAACATCGATGAGAGAGAAACATCGATCAGCTGCCTCTTGCACATCCCCCACCGGGGATGTGCCCGCAACCCAGGTACATGCCCTTGACCGGAATCGAACCCGGGACCTCTCAGTCCGCAGGCTGACGCTCTATCCACTGAGCCAAACTGGTTTCGGCTTATCTAATCATTTTTATGCACTGATACTACCTGCCCCTTCAGTCTTTCTAGCCTCACACAGCCCCTCCCTCCACACTCTGTACATTTTAGAACCACTGGACTGCTCCCTATTCTTCAATTCATCACACACTTTCACATGTTTACAACTTTGTTCAAGCTGTTCCTCTTGGTATAGATACCTCGTCCTCTTTTCCTAAAAAGCTGCTAGCTAACCCCTGGAGCCCAATTCAAATACCTTTGTCTCCTTAACCACCAAAACTCAGGCAGAATTTATTGCTTCCTTTCTTAGTTGCTTATCATATCCAACTGTGTTTGTTTCTCTACTTCCTCTGCTGGACAGCTAGCAATTTGGAAACAACTTAGTTACCTATAAAACCCAGGTCTTCTCATTCTTGGGCCAATGTTCTTTCTAAAACATTTAAAGAAGCTGACTTTCTGTTTGACCTATGGCCCTGTAGTTTTAGTGTGACTAAACATTTTAAATTAAAACATTTTAGTTATTCATTTCAATGTGTTGTTTTATTCTCCTCCAATAAAAACTTCCAGGCCAAATGAGTAGTTTTTAGTCAAAGTTTACAAAGCAAACAAAAGTACTAAGCACCATGGCAAGAGCCCACAGCAGAAATAGACAGCAGAAACCAATCTGCAAAAGCTTCATGTATTAGAACAATCAGAAATGACATATACCCCTAGCCCAGTGGTCGGCAAACTGCTGCTCTCGAGCCACACGTGGCTCTTTGGCCTCTTGAGTGTGGCTCTTCCACAAAAAACCGACTTCTGTGCATGGGCCACAAAGTTTCAATCGCACTGTATGTGCGTGCCCATACATGGTATTTTGTGGAAGAGCCACACTCAAGGGGCCAAAGAGCCACATGTGGCTCGCAAGCCGCAGTTTGCTGACCGCTGTCCTAGCCGGTTTGGCTAAGTGGGTAAAGTGTCAGCCTGTGGACTGAAGGGTCCCAGGTTCGATTCTGGTCAAGGGCACCATACCTGGGTTGTGGGCTCCATCCCTAGTGGAGGCGTACAGGAAGCAGCTGATCAATGATTCTGTCTCATCATTGATGTTTCTCTCTCTCTCTCCCTCTCCTTTTCTCTCTGAAATAAGTAAAAATATATTTTTAAAAAAAGAAATGACATATAAATAAACCGATTTTAATATGTTTGGCTGGTGTGGCGCAGTTGGTTGGAGCATTGTCCTGTACAGGTGGCATGTTTGATTCCCTTTTAGGATACATACCTAGGTTGTGTGTTCAGTTCCCGCTTGGGGCATGTGTGGGAGGCAATCAGTTGATGTTTCTCTCACACATCTCTCTCTCTCTCTCTCTCTCTCTCTCTTTCTCTCTCTCTCTCTCTCTCTCTTTCCCATTCTCCCTCTCTAAAATCAATGAACATATCCTAGGATGAGGATTAACAAACAAACAAACATTAAAAAAACCTGCATAGCTGACTTAAAACTCCTTATTTTACAGATGAGGGAAGTGACATTCAGAGCAGATCTTACTCAAAGTCCCACAGTTATTGAGTGGGTACAGGGTGGAGCCAAGACCAGAACTCAGGTTTCCCAACTCAGAGTGGTAGCTGTGACTGCTTTTTCTTCTGTATCTTGCTACTGTTTCTTCTTTTTTAATATATTTTTATTGATTTCAGAGAAGAAGGGAGAGGGAGAGAGAGAAACATCAATGATGAGAGAGAATCATTGATCGGCTGCCTCCTGCAGGCGTCCCCCCGCTCCCACCCCCACTCCCACTGGGGATGGAGCCCGCAACCTGGGTACATGCCCCTGATCAGAATCGAACCCAGGACCCTTCAGTCTACAGGCTGACGCTCTATCCACTGAGCCAAACCAGCTGGCGGTGGGGGGGTGGGGAGGCGGTTACTGTTTCTTTAAAATACTAATTAACAGCAAAGAGAAACAAAATGTGAAGAAGTACAGGGAACAGTTTCAGTTAATCAGGAAAATTTTTGGTATTGTCCTTATGTCTCATATGTGGAATTTAATAACTGTTTGAAAACATTCTTACACAATGCAGTGTGCCATCTCTGGGAACCAATGAAACTGCTCACTTTTTTGGATCGGTTAGGAGTGGTTGCCTTGATTTGTTTCCTTCTAGCTTATAAGACAAA
>NW_006299389.1:112293-123583 GCF_000327345.1 Myotis davidii | reverse complement strand
GGAAAGGTTTTAGAAGATGTGATTAAAACTGAGTCACAGCAAATAGTTCTGGCACAGCATTCTGCCACAGCAGAAGGTGGCAAAGGAACAACGGGCGGGGGCAAAATCTCCGCCTGGACAAAGGCTTTGCTGAGAGATAGACAAGGAAAAAGCAGGTGCCACAGCCTGTGTATATATCTGAGTCATAGGTCATAAATCAGGACTCAACACTGGAGATAAAATCTAATCTATTTTAATTCAGTTTACTGCTTTAGACATGGCTTGTTTTGTTCTCTAAATGTTTACACCTGGATCCACAAAAGAAGACAACTTGCAAGGGTAGGCAATGCTGATATATCAAAATGTATCAGCTCTGCTTATTCATGAAAAGATAGTAATTGCATGTGTGTGTGTGTGTGTGTGTGTGTGTGTGTGTGTATGAATAAATAAATGTATGTAAGTAAGTAAGAATTATTTCTGGATCTCTCCTAATTTTCTGCAAATATAGGCCAACAAGTGTGAGGTCATATGGAATTGGCAACAATGCAATCAAAACAGACTGCTTAGTTGAGAATCAGAACTTGCCCATTAATGTCAGCTTTTACTCTGGGAATAGTGCCCAGATTCCAAAACCTAAAGTGGTTAATAGGCACAATTCCAAATCCTAAGAAATACATGGTTCTTTGAGCATTACCTACCTCAAATTCTATCACGTAATTTGTTGTTTGTTTTTAAGAGAAACAAGATTTTTAGACAGACAGGTCTTTATTATTTTAAAGATAATCTTCAAGGTAGAGTGATATATAACTTTAAATTGGCCCATCTGTAAAGAAGAAGGCTGATTTGGGTATATTTTTCAACCACATAAAACATTGATAAGAAGAAATTTATTTCAGATTCCACACATGTATGTTTACAGTCAGTGAAAGTATACCCAATTTCCATTCCCAGTGCATAGGGATGCCACTAGATACTTCTGGAATTGATCCTGGGAACTAGTAGATTTCATTTGAAGGCAGATTTGGAAAACAAAGGAATAACAAGAGGAGTTTCTAAAAGAATGAGCCAGATGTTTATGGAAATGGGGAATGAAGGACTCTAATCTCTAAAATCTAGGATCAAGAAAAGGGAGGCCAAAGTACTAAATGAGTTAGTAAAACTTTGTACTGGTGGAAGATTAAGATATCAGCTTTTAAAATAAAAACATTTAAAAAAAGTTTTCTCCTTAAGGATAGGAGTGAACTACTGGTTTGTAAATTGCTTGCTAGTTATACTATGAAGACTAAAGATAAGTTTCAAAAATGCACTTTGCTTTGTCTGAATTTTCTATTTTAAAACTTCTGACACCCAACTAGATGATAACAACTATCTTTGTGCTAAAAATGAACAAAAACCTGTCAACCAATCAGCATTTATTTTTTTTTCCAATCAGCATTTAGTACTTTGATGTCACATGTAGAACCTCTAGATGATGAGGTTTATCAAATGCTTGTGATACATCACACAAAGCAAATACTTTGTTAAATTATATGTTATTTGAACAATGTTTTAATTAAGAAAATGAATAAGGGTGGATTATTTTTAGCTCATAATGATTCAACAATAACTTGACTAAATTTTTAATGTATGTTATAGTCAAAGTGTAAAAAAAACTCAATTTCCAACCAGGGGTTTAAAAGATTATCCCCTTTTATTCTACTATAGTATAATGTTTTTAAAAATGTGATTCCTGGCTATTTTTTTTTTTTGAAATCCAAATGCAGTATGATGGCGTGTTTTCTTCTCTACTTAATGTTGCCTGGTAACTGGGACGGGACACAACAGAGGAGTGCCTCAGCTCCAAAATTATAATTCCAGAAAATATTTTTTCTCCTAAAGTGTGTTTGTTGTGTAACTCAAGTCTGGGGAATTAATACTAGTTGTCCGAGTGTGACATAATATATTCCTAGGAAAGGTGAAATAAATGTATGCTTTAAAATTGAAGAGGACCACAATGCCCACCTATCAAAATGGCTAAAATGAGGAAGACAGAAAATACTAGGTGTTTGCAAGGATTCAGGGCAACTGGAATTTGTGTACATGGCTGATGAGAGTATAAATTGCTACAACCACTTTTGAAAATAATTTGGTAGTATCCACTAAAGCCAAACATATGCATGCCTTTGACCCAACAATTCTACTTAATGGTATATACCCAACAGAAAGGCATAAAAATGTCTCCAAAATACATATAAGGGAATGTTTATAGCATCTTATTCATATAACTCTAAGCTATAGTAAGCAACACAAATGTCAATCTGCAGTATGACAAATACATTATGGCACATTTATTTAGAGGAATTCTAAACAGTAATGAAAATAAACAAGCTACTTCTATGTGCAACAATACAGATGAAACTCAGAAACCTAATGTTGAATGAAAGAGGCCAGACACAAAACATGCATGAATTAAAATGTATGATTTCATTTATAAATAGTTCCGAAACCACACCAGCAAATTAAATATATGATATTAGAATGTACAGTATAGTGATGGCTATTCCCAAGGTAGAGAGTAGCATGAAGAGGCTTCTGAAGTTCTGTATTCTTTTATTTCTTTATATAATTACTTAGGTTTGTTTACTTTGTGAAAAGTCCTTAAGTTGTGCAGCCATGACTTGTGCAATTTTCTCTGTGTATGTTATATTTATATGTTAATTAAATTAAACAGGTTAAAGGGAAGAAAGACTGTCAGTCAATTCTAAAATATAAGGAGTTGAGCCCTAGCTCAGTGGTTGGAGGGTCGGCCTGCGTATTGCAGGGTGGCACAGGTTCAATTTCTAGTCAAAGGGAGGTGCCATTGTTGCAGGCTCTACCCCTGGCTCCCGTTGGGAGGCAACCAGTCGATGTGTCTTTGTCATATCGATGTTTATCTCTCTATATCTCTTCCTCTATCTTCCATTCTCTCTAAAAAAAAATCAATGGGAAAAATATCTTCAGATGAGGAATAAACAAACAAACAAACAAACAAATAAAAATGAAATCCACAGTTTCAAGTGTGGTGGTCAAGGAGACTCATTGACAGAATTAAGTAAGTACTCTATTTTGTGGTTAAAACAATTAAGGAAACATCAATGTCTGTGTTTAAGAAAGAATTGAACCCTTGCTGCTGTGGCTCAGTTGGTTGAAGCATCGTGGGTTTGAGTCCATCAGGGTACATATGCAGGTTGCAGGTTCGATCCTCAGTCAGGATGTGTGTTTCTCTCTCTCTCTCTCCCTTCCTCTTTCTAAAAATCAATTAAAAAAAACAAGAATGAATTGAGATTTTTGTTCAAGATGGCAAAGTAGGTAAATGAGGTACTCACATCCTCCCACAACCACATCAAAATTACAGAACAACCAACATTCAGAACCACCGGAAATCTAACTGAACAGAGGTCCTCTAACTAAAGATATACAGAAGAAACCACAAGGGGTGGAGATGCGGAACAGGAGGGATATTTCAGCTGTGGAGGTTCCCTCCCTGAGGGGTTAGGGGGTTCCAGCCCCACAGAAGGACCTTCAGCCCAGGGTTCCAGTGTCAGAAACAGAAGTCCCCATAACTTATGGCTGTGAAAACCAGTGGAGATTGTGCCTGAGGGATATGGAAAGCTGCTGGGGTCCTAGAAAGGGCCTCTTAAAGAACTGGCACACAGATTTACTTGGACTCACTCATTCTGAGTTCCAGTGCTTGGGAAGCAGCTTGGAAGGCACGAGGGACACACAGGAGGAACTGAATTGTCTGGTTTTAGGATGAGGGCTAGAGGGGTGGCTTTCTTCCAGATAGAAGTGCTGACAGAGCCATTGTTCCTTTTCTGAGACCTCCTCCTGCAGTTGATCACCAATCTGAGTCTCCATCAGCCTGGCTATCACTGATCACCTGCCCTGATGATTCTCTGAGATGCCCCACCCCCCAAAATATGGGCTCATCCAAATTTCTTTCAGTAGCTTTTTCATACAAATGATCTGCAATAACCCATGCTGCACTTTCCTAAACTCTCTCAAGGGTTCGGTAACTCCATACAGGCTGCATCTGGCCTCCATGTGCCCCATACCTCTTGCTAAGTGGTCCCAGGCCTGGCACTAGCAGCAGCCGGCCTCACTTTACAGTTTAGCCTCTTCCAGGCTCCTTCAAACTCAACACAAGTAGCAGCCATCTTCAGATCACTTTGTAGCTCATGCCAGGTGGCCCTAGGCAGGGCACAGGTGGTAGCTGATGTTGGCCTGCACCTCTTAGGAAGACCCAAAACCAGAACACTAGGTGTACAGCTTTAGAACACACTGGAGTGCCACCCAACCACTTCCACGAGTGACACACTCAGAGGTGGACTCATTGGGAACCAGAGCCCTGCTGAAGTGAGTCTTGCTCCATGGGTTTGGTCCCTGCACAGCAACTTCTCTGCTGTAGTCATGGTTGGTCCTCACAGCTGATCAGCCCAGGGAGTCAATCCCTCCCATTGACATGCCAATAGCAATCAAGGCTCAACAACAACAGGAGCATGTATATAGCCCCTTGCAGGGGATTGCACCTGCAGTGCCCAGCTTGGGTGACTGGGAAAGCTGCACCACTGGGCCTTACAAGACACCTATCGCATAAGGCCACTCTACTAAGACTGGGAGATATAGCAGCTCTACCTAATACATAGAAACAAACACAGGGAGGCAGCCAAAATGAGGAGACAAAGAAACATGTCCCAAATGAAAGAGCAGGACAAAACTCCAGAAAATGAATTAAATAAAATGGAAATAAGCAATATACCAAATGCAGAATTCAAAATACTGATTATAAGGTTGCTTAATGAACTTAGGAAAAGAGTAGATGAACTCAGTGAGCGCTTCAACAAAGAAATAGGAAACATAAAAATGGAGGTAAAAAACATAAAAAAGAACAAGTCAGAAATGAATAATAACTGAAATGAAAAATGCATTAGAGGGAATCAATAGTAGTTTAGATAAAGTAAAGGATTTAATCAGCAACCCAGTGAGAAAAGCAAAAAGAACCCCCCTGCCAAAAATAATGAGGCTAGTTTAAGGGGCTTCTGGGACAACATCAAGCATATCAAAATTTGCATCATGGGGGTGCTGGAAGGAAAAGAGAAAGCAAGGAATTGAAAACCTATTTGAAAAAAATAATAATAGAAAAAGTCCCTAACTTGATGAAGGAAATAGATACACGTGTCCAGGAAGCACAGATAATCCCAAACAAGGTGAACTCAAAGAAGCCCACACCAAGACACATCATAATTAAAATGCCAAAGGTTAAAGACAAAGAAAGAATCTTAAAAGGAGCAAGAGAAAGGCAGTTAATTACCTATCAGGGAGCTCCCATAAAACTGTCAGCTGATTTCTCAACAGAAACTTTGCAGACCAGAAAGGAGTGGCAAGAAATATTCAAAGTGATGAAAAGCAAGGACCTACGTCCAAGATTACCCAGGAAAGTTATCATTTAGAATTGAAGGATAGATAAAGGGCTTCTCAGACAAGAAAAAGCTAAAGGAGTTCCAAAACACCAAACCAGCATTACAAGAAATGTTGAAGGGTCTTAAGAAGAAGAAGACATAAAATATAACATATGAATAATAAAATGACAATAAATATATATCTATCAACAATTACTTTAAATAAAAATGGATTAAATACTCCAATCTAAAGGATGGCTGAATGGATAAGAAAATAAGGTTCATAACATATGCAATCTACAAGAGACTTACTTCTTATTGAAAGACACATAAGTTGCAAGAGATGGAAAAAGATATTAATGAAAATGAAAACAACAACAAAAAGGCTGGGGTAGCAATATTAACACCAGACAAAGGTTATAACAAGAGACAAATAAGGACCCAACAATTGCACTTCTGGATATTTATCTTAAGAAACCCAAAGTTTCTCTCTCATCGATGTTTCTAACTCTCTATCTCTCTCCCTTCCTCTCTGTAAAAAATCAATAAAATATGTTTTTTAAAAAAAAAGAAACCCAAACACTAAGTTGAAAAGACATATGCATCCATATATATGTTTATTGCAGCATTATTTATAATAGGCAAGATACGGAAGCAATCTTAAGTGTCCACCAATAGATGAATGGATGAAGAAGTGGTGCATATATGTAATAAAATATGACTCACCCATTAAAAAAATGCAATCTTGCCATTTCCAATAACATAGGTGGACCTAGAGGGTATTGATGGTGCTGAGTGAAATAAGTTGTACAGAGAAAGACCAAAGTCCTATTTCACTTATATGTGGATTCAAAAAAAACTACACAAACAAGCAGAACAAAACAGACTCATAGATACAGAGAACATTTTGACCATTGCTAGATGGGAGAGGTTTGGGGGAGTGGTGAAAAGGGTGAAGGGATTAAGAAGTAAAAATTGGTGGTTACAGAATAATCATGGGGATATAAAAAATGGATAAGGAATATAGTCAATAATATTGTAATAACTAAGTATGGTGTCAGACAGGTACTATATTTTTCAGGGTCATCACTTTTAACTTATATAAATTGTCTAATTGTTGGGTTGTGCATCTGAAACTAATATAATATTGCATACCAACTATAATTGAAAAATTAAAAAATATTTTAAAAGAAAGAATGAATTGAGCTGACTAGAAAATGATCAGACAGGAAATGGACACATGCTCCATGTGACTGGTTCCTCTCTCATTTATGTATGCTCATATATACCAACTATTAACCATTTTGAACATTACCCCAAATGAGCCATGAGATTTTTTTTCACAATTAAAAATATGATCACCACTCAGTAATAAACTGTATCTTCTTTTTAAAAAAAATATATTTTATGATTTTTTTACAGAGAGGAAGGGAGAGGGATAGAGAGTTAGAAACATGGATGAGAGACAAACATCGATCAGCTGTTTCCTGCACACCCCCTACTGGGGATGTGCCCCCAACCAAGGTACATGCCCCTGACTGGAATCGAACCTGGGACCTCTCTGTCCGCAGAGCAGCGCTCTATCCGGTATGACAAGCCTTTGTCTCCCACCTTGCCTACGTCATGGACCTCTCCAGCTGATTTAATCATTTTTACATGGGATTCAACCTTGGTAAGTTGGTAGCTGGGTTTGAGGTAAAAACTATTTAAGTGGAAAAACTGTGCTAAACACAGTCTTCTATGTCTTATTTTTCTTCAAGAGAAGACTTACTCATTTTCCTCTAAACAGATAAGACCTCTTCTTGATTATACTCAACAACCCAAAGCAAAAGAATGTAATTGTGTCTCTTCCTTTTCCAAGAAGAGGTCCTACATATTGTAGGCATAAAAGTTATCTGGAGCTAACAATGAACCATAACTGTAGAGTTATAGTAGTCACTGCATGATTCTGCCTAGATAGTAGGGAGACTCCCTGAGTCTAAACCCAGATATTCTTTTAGGAGCATTTGCCACAAACAATCAGGAAAAAAAAATCGGATGGTACTTAAAAAATGGACTTCTATCTAATTTTTATACTATAATGAACTAAAAGATATAAGGATTTATAAATAATATCTCCCCACATACACACTGGCACTCACAATGCAAATGACTTTAAAGTTTCTAATGCTGAGTCTAATTTCATCGACTTCATAGTACCGAAGAGAAATCTTTCCACATGACATAATAAATGGTAATAATAATAGGATAGTCAGATGTAAGCATTACATGTCATGTCTTAGGCATGGAACCCTCCAAAATTTCTTAGTAAAACAGCTTATGCTCCTTTGAGTTAATGACATCTACTTTATTCTAACAACCACCACATAGTGACAATTACAATATGGTTTCACAAACCATATGGCTCTTGAGTAAGTCAGGGAATAAAAAATAGTCACCCTCTTTGATAGATAATGTTACATATACATTCAGGTAATATGGATCTTATACAAGTCACTACAGGCCCAGAGCATGAAATTCATGCATGAGTAGGGTCCATAGGCCTGTCGGGAGATCAGGGCCAATTGGTGCCTTCTAGGTGCTGGCTGGGGCCTTTTTTCCGGGTGCTGGCCAGAGCCGCCCTTCATTCCACGCCATCCCCTGGTGGTCAGCACACGTCATAGTCTCTGGGTCGAACTCCCAGGGGGACAATTTGCATGCTAGGCATATATATATGTTATATATATATAACATTTTTCTTAAAAGAGGAAGCTGAAGCCCAGCCAGCGTGGGTCAGTGGTTGAGTGTCATTGACCTATGAACCAGGAGGTCACAGTTCGATTCCCAGTCAGGGCATATGCCTGGGTTGTGGGCTTAATCCCCAGTGTGGGGCGTGCTGGAGGCAGCCGATCGATCGATGATTCTCTCTCATCCTTGATGTTTCTATCTCTCTCTCCCTCTCCTTTCCACTCTGAAATAAATAAAAAGAAAAAAAGAGGAAGCTGAAGATAGCCACCAAATTATATTAGAATGAATGTTGGCATCTATGTCTGTGACTGAAAGTTTTAAAAAGATTTAAAAGAAATCTTACTCAAGGAAACTTAATACTACTACTAATTTACTGCTATGAACCAATCATGTTGACTACTGATGAAGTATTGTTTAAACAGGATTATTAAAGAATGTAGACAGATAATACATAAAAATGTATACATGATAATGGAAAAAGTAAAACCTTAGGAAGGAAAACTTTAGAACTAATAAATTCAAGTTAGAGAAAAATTCATGTTTGGATGTGATAAGCCCCCAAATGAAAGAACAAAGGGGTGTGGACAAAAAAAAAAGAAGCTATAATAAATGGAACCAAAAGTAACTTCACAGGGTGATGTGATTATAAATTACTCATTGTATAGGCCTGTGGTGGGTAGTCTCACCTCAGGCCTATAAAGTCTTTAGCGAGAGGTTTTAAACTAGTCCTGTCCATTGTTCTTGTGCATCTAGGTTAACACACCTTTGAAATGCCGGAAGTATACCCCTCTCAAGGTGTAACTACCCTCTGGAGAGCACATAATCTTGTTAACTATCCTGTAATTCAATCTCTACCTGCTTTCTTCCACCTTCATGTAATCTTCCTTATGTTCCCTCCTTCATTCCAAAGGTATAAAGGAAATTGCAAAACTCATTCTTTGGAGCATTTGAGATCTTGCTTCCCAGCATTGTTGTCATTTTGGCTCAAATAAATTATTATAAAAACTATTTTCAGTGGTCAGGGCACATACAAGAATCAACCAATGAATACATAAATAGGTGGAAAAACAAATCTCTCTCTCATTCTTTCTTCCTGGCATTCTTCCTCTCTCTCTAAAATAAATAAAAAAATTATTTACAAGTTTGGGCATTCATATATAGATGGGAAAAGGCATATAATCTCCTCTTTATAAAGAAAATAGAACTGCTTAAATCGCATTTCTTAAATAACTGCCATTGATAGAGCCAACAGGTTAAGATGTTTGAGTAGTTTAGAGTTGAACCCAGCAGACATGAAGAACAATGAAGTTCTGTCAAACACTTTAAGAAAATATTGAGCCTGGCCAGAGTGGCTGTTGGTTGAGCATCGCCTGGTGCACTGAAAGGTTGCAGGTTCTCTTTCCGGTCAAGGCACATACATAGGTTGCAGGTTTAATCCCTGGTCAGGGCACATGGGGACGGCAACCAATCATGTTTCTCTCTCTCTCTCTCTCTCTCTCTCTCTCTCTCTCCATGTCCTTGGGTGAGGATAAAAAAAAAATTGACTCTTTGGCTAGGAAATCCAAGAGTCATAATGAGCAAAACATTTGTGCAAAATGTCTCAGATGCACTAGGAAAAATTGTGATGATTATCCAATTTATAAAGTGAAGGGGAATTAGATGTAGACTAGTGTGCTAAATAAAAGTGAAGCACCTAGCCAATTTTGTGGGTGGACTCCCCTTGGTTCAGGCAATACCAATGGAATGGCAAATGAAAGTTACATACAAAAATGGTGACTGGCAGGGTATTCTTTCTTTAACATGGCTATGAATGTAGCCCTAAAGAAAATAGGTGTCAGGTTTGAATATCATCTCACTAACATATTTTATGTTTGATAATGATGGAAACTTTGAATAGATGATGGCTTCTCAAAGAGGATTAGAAATGCACTAAATGATGTCATTTGGAATTCAGCTTCCTTCATGCTTCTTTTTCCTTCATGGGACTTGCATCTGGGTTTAAATCTGTGGTCTAAAATTTACTGATTATGTCATCCTGGCTTAGTACAATCTTTCCAAATCTCACTAGTTTAATTTAATAAATGGAAAAGACAATATTTATGTCACAGAGGTACTGTAAGGAGCAAATGGGATAATGTGGGAAACATATCTCACATTCAGTACATGTTCAATGATTAACAATAGTTTCCTTTAGTGACTGCTTCTGACTTGCTTTACCTTCATTATTAAAATAGTCTGGAGGCATATGTTCATGCATGGAAAGGTAAGGCAGAAAAATAGACAAGGAGAAAAAAAAATGCCATGAAATGGACAGAAAGAAATAAAGAGAACAAAACAAACTGTAAAGGAAAATTTAAATGAAGAAAAGTAGCAAAACTAATGAGCTTTTGTATTTACCCTGTTCGGATGTCAATGCCTTATTTTTTTTTTTCACAAATTGTTTGTTTTTTAACAGATGATTTTGAGGAGATGGCACCTAAACAATTGTAAGTTTGTCTTGGATAAGCATTAGGAGTATGAAAGAGAATCATTAACTTCCTTTCTGAAGTTTTGTGGTGAGGGAAGAGAACATTTACTATAAAGTCTATTACAATCTATTTTAGCAATTAGTTGATTTTCCAAGTCACCCAAAGAAAATCAAAGTGGTATTATAAGTTGGTAGCAACTGTCATCATCAATTTATACTGCTATTTGCAATAATAATAGCAAGTTAGCCTCATATATTCTATATAAATATATAACAGTTCTTCATGGTTTCCGAGATCTTATTTTGCAAAATGTGACAAAAATCTATCAAAATAGTGGTTTCATTCTTACCTTGTGATTTTGTTTTGAATTCTCCCTGAGAAGCTGCAGCTCTGTGTTCCGAGAACTTGCAGACTCTATTTATTACCCAACACTTGGCAGAGAACCAAACTGCTGCAGAGGGGAGATCTGAGTGGGTGAGACTTTAGGTTTTGAATTGCATGTAAAAAGCCAATAGAGGGATCAGTCCTGCCAACATCTAAGATTCACTGCTTTCTTCCCATATTCATCTTAAAATTAATACAACAATTACAGATTTTATGTTCTGCATTTTTATTTTGTTTGGTTGTGTGTGTGTCTTTTTACTTACAACTCACATCAGAATCATTTCACTTGCAACCTGTTTGGTATTCGCTGGCACC
>NW_006299389.1:109524-112177 GCF_000327345.1 Myotis davidii | reverse complement strand
TCGCCAGGGGGGGGGTCCTTTGGGGAGGGGGTCCTTTCGCCCCCGGGGCAGGGTGCCAGCGAATACCAGACACAACCCTCATCCCATGTTCAGCTCACCATCTACCTCTGCCCCCTACAAATTTCAACTTGGCTCCTTCAAAGTTCCAACTTCACAACTGCATCTTCAGTGCTGTTATTTTGAAACGCTTTGTGATTTATATGTGCATTTTTGGCAATTGGCTTCTTCACTTGCAACCTTCACTAAGTGGTCAGCTTATTCTTCTAAACTCCTTGATGCATAGTCACACTCACTTGCATATCAGTAATATGCTGCTCATCTGCAAATGAAAGTTCTCAGATCCTTCATGCATCTTAACATACCTGATCTGCCTCTCTGCTCTCCATTTCCATTTATCCCAAAAATCACACAGAATATATTGCTTTTTCTTGCAAAAACAAATACTGAACTACAGATCCCAGCTCTTCTTACCTCATGAGAAATTTTGCTGTTACATGTCCCCTCTCCCTCTCTTTTGGCATCTGTACTATAACAATAGCAGGAAACAAAGGGCTGAGAGATGCTTTTTAAAACGTGGGCTGTTTCTGCATTCTAAGATCACACATCAGAAGAAAGACTGCTGTTGTTCTTAGAAGGAAACTGTGCTGTGGCTGTTTGTTAAATCTGTGCAGGCTTAGGAAGCCCCACAACCATCCTGCCCACAAGTTTAGAAGTGTGAATTTGAAGCAAAGGGGCAGAAAAAATGTTCTGTAAAATTAAATAACAGGAACCTTTTAGTTTTACTTTTGGCATACTGAAAAAATAGAACTTTAGGATTCTGATATCCAGGGGAACGTGGAGATGAGATAGCAATAGGTAGCTGGTCAGGAATTGGGAATCTTAGTACTGTGATAGGCTTCCTTTGGCAAAAACAACCAGAAAATGAGGAACAAAGAAATCTTATCTATTTTAAAAGAATGTACTGTTTTGTGTAGTAAATTCCTTCTGAGCAATTATCTGCTACAAGTCATAATGGTGTGTTTGTCAGGAATGAAGGAAGAGGGCTGTGTCCACTCTTGAGATAAAGCAGTGAAGATGGAAGGCAAACAAGAAGGAAGCCAAGAATGACTAGTGCTGATAGAAAATTCAACTGTGTGAGGTAAATGGGAGGGAGAGGTTCCAAATACAGCCAAGGGAATGTCAGCATACTCTGTTATGGGAATTCTTACAAATACTGAGGTTACAAGGGATAGTGTGACTTTTTCATCGGAATTCTTACAAATACTGAGGTTACAAGGGATAGTGTGACTTTTTCATGTATGCTGAACTCTACATTATTATAAAATACTTGAGGCCTGGTGCATGGATTCGTGCACATTGAAAGGAAATTAATTAGAAGGTGGCCAGTGGGGTGGGACTGGGTGAAATGGGCCAGACACGCCCTGGAGCCAACCTCCTGCAATCTCTTCCCTGGCCAGCTGCACCTGGGGTGCGCTGGGGCGCAAAGGGTGTCTGTGGAGTGAGCGGGGTTCCTCCGGCAGGTAGGGTCCCTCAGCTTCGCCTGCGGGGATCAGCTGAAACTGGCTCTCCGACACCCCCTGAGGGGTCCCGGACTGCAAGTGGGCACTCTGCAAAGTTGCGGTCACTCAGCAGCTCCTGTGCTGAGCGTCTTCCCCCTGAGGGTCAGTGCTCATCATACCGACTGGCCAGTCGGCTGGTCAGCTGGTTGCCTAGCCATATATCCTTTTTTATTTACTTAAGAAGTGTCTCTGATAATCAATATATGGTTGTTGTTGTTTTTTAAAAAAACACAGTTTGAGTATCATGTATCTTTGAACTGGAAAAGTCTGTTTACATTTATTGTAATTATGGAGATATTTGGATTTATTTCTACTATCTTGCTCCTCCCTTTTCTATTTTGTCCCCCTGGTTTATGCTTCATTTTCTAGCTTTTTTTGTTTGCATCTTTTGGATTAATTAGTTTTAAAAACTATGAATTCTTCCCCTGGCAGTCATGCACTATAATCACTGTCTCCTCAGTAGAGTAACACTGGAAAACAAACTTTAACCCTGCTTTTTAAAAAGGCTTTATGATTTTATTTATTTATATTTTTAATATATTTTTTTAATTTTTATTTTATTGTTTAAAGTATTACACATAGTAGTACATATATCTCCTTTTTTTCCCCACTGACTTTCCCCCAGCCTCCCCTCCTCCGTGTCACATGCCCTCATCCCACCCCACCCCTCAGTGTCTTGTGTCCATTGGTTGTGCTTATATGCATGCATACAAGTCCTTCAGTTGATCTCTTTTCTCCCCTCCCCAACACTCCCCAGCCTTCCTGCCATAATTTGACAGTCTGTTCAATGCTTAACTGCCTCTGTATCTACCATTTTGTTCATCAAGTTATAATGTTCTTTATTTTCCATAAATGAGTGAGATCCTGTGGTATTTTTCTTTCATTGCCTGGCTTATTTCACTTAGCATAATGCTCTCCAGTTCCATCCATGCTGCTGCAAATGGTAAGACATCCTTCTTTTTTATAGCAGCATAGTATTCCATTGTGTAGATGTATCATAGTTTTCTAATCCACTCATCTGCTAATGGGCACTTAGGATGTTTCCCAATCTTAGCTGTGGTGAATTGTGTGTGAATGGGCAATTTTCATTTTTT
>NW_006299389.1:100366-108096 GCF_000327345.1 Myotis davidii | reverse complement strand
TACGTCTAATAGTTTTTTGATGGATTCTTTAGGGTTTTTTATGTATAATATCATGTCATCTGCGAATAAGGACAGTTTTACTTCTTCTTTTCCAATTTGGATGCCTTTTATTTCTTCTTGTCTAATTGCAATGGCAATACTTATAGTACAGTGGGGCCTTGACTTACGAGTTTAATTTGTTCCATGACGGAGCTCATAACTCAAATTACTCGTATGTCAAATCATAAAGTGAATGAGTGAGACACGTGATGCTGGGCTGATGGGGCGGCGTTCACTGTGACGTCCGCTGCGCCAACTAGCAGTGGGGTATCTGAAGCTGGCTCGTAACCCGAATTTTAGCTCGCGACTCAAAGCAAAAAATTAGCTGAGAGACAGCTTGTCTCTCGAAAAACTCATCAGTTGGGACACTCATAAGTCAAGGCCCCACTGTACTATGCCAAACAGGAGTGGTGAGACTGGGCATCCCTGTCTTGTTCCTGTTCTTAGGGGAAATGGTTTTAGTTTTAGCCCATTGAGTATCATGTTGGTGGGCTTTTATTATGTTGAGGTATGATCCTTCTACTCCTACCTTGCTGAGAGTTTTTTTTTTTATCAAAAATGGGTGTTTCACATTGCCGGTTCACACCAGCCCAAAGGCCCCAGACTTTTCTGGGTAGAGATTTTCCTGGATCCTCCAGCTCTCACCCTGCACCGTCCTCCAGTCCAGACCACAGACCTCACCTTATCCCAGGTGAAATCTGACCTTTCATGAAGAGGCACAGAGCTCCTCTGAATTCGCCTGCTCACCTTGCTTGGGGACTGGTGTTCCCAGGTTCGCAGCTGTTCCCTGGGTGCTGTTGTAGATTCTTGGGATTTTCGGGCTTCTGACAATATCCACTCTCCCCTTCAAGATGGCGTGGTCTCCGGGTCAGAGCTGGTCACTCCAGGAGGGATTCCAGCAGCAGTGGAGGCTGCCGGGTCAGGGGAACCCCGTCGGGCAGTCCTCAACAGTCCACTGGAGTATAGCTGTCCCTCAACTCACAAGCAAACACTCCTCGTGCGACCACATACTCTCCCTTTGTTCTCTCACTGACGCTCTATCTTGCAGTCTGCCTTCCCATCAGCAGCCATCTTCCTACCCCCAACCCCCCCACCCCCGATTTTATTGTTTGAATCTGCCTCAGGCAATTATATAATTTGGCAAGTTTTTAAGGAGAAAACTCTTTGTATGTCAGGCTCAATCTCCAGCCCTCCCTTTCCACTGAATGCTTGGCGCATTAAGCCTTCAGTTTTGTTTATTTTGCCCCATAAAACAACCAAGGTTTTGCTTATATCTGTCCCCTAGCAGCAGCCTTCTTCCTAGACAAATTTATGATTCCCTGCCTCATGCTGCATACACACAGAATTAGCAAATGCCTCTGGAGGAGAAGCAGCTGTAACTGACCAGCTCCTCTTCCTTTGTAATCTTGGTTTCTCACCCTCAGTGTTTTAGGAGCTGTCTCCTGACTGTAATTTTTTTTTTTGTTTTTGGTATTTTATCTGCTCATTCTACTTCTTCTCAAGTTAAAACATTGGACTGCCACAGACTTCTCCATTTCATCAGAAGTGAAAGTCCCTAGCAATTTGCGTTAAATAGAAATGAAAGCATGGCCCCAGAAGCCAAGACTACATGTCATTTGGACTTGATTCAAGTGACCATGGAATTTATTATCCAAACCATAAAACTTTTGAAATGAGGAATGTTTTTAATAATTAGGTCCCCCCCAATAATGGATGAACACTGAGATATGGTCACTTTAGTCATGTTTTATGATTTTTATGTAGTTCTTTCTCTATTACTGGTTCCTTCTCAAATACTAAGATTAAAGGTAACAGGTGATATTTGAAAGTTGGCTGACCCATGGATACATCTGGTGATGTTGTTTTGTTCCAAAAGAAAAAAAGCTAACACAGAGTTTGCTACCAACAAACTTTAAAACATGAAATTATAAAGGACATATTTCAAAGAGAGGAATATAACCCTAGGTGGTAAGTCTGAGATTCCAGGTGGAATTGAAGAGCAAAGACTATGATAAATATGAAGGTAATGCTAAACAAATGTTAACTGTAAATAGTGCTAATAATACTTTGTAATATTAAGAAAAATAAGCTAAAATAAATACATGATGAAAGTAACCCATACATCTGGAGAGGTGATGATAAGAATGAGCATTTCCAAAGCTTATGTGTTGGTCTGGAAAGGAATAAAAATATTACTGAATTTTAGGCTCTGATGTATTAAGCATGCCTATTACATTTTCTAGGAGAATTTTTTCAAAATAATACAGATTGAGCACATAGCTAATTTCCAGGCTGTTGGAAGGAAAAATACAATGAGGAAAAAATAATCTATAAAATAGAAATTAAGGAAGGAGAGAGAATAAAACATAGGAAAGGCAAAACAAAGAGAAAATACAAAATATGATTGATTTAACCCAATATATCTTTAATTTTATTACATGAATTAAATGCTCTGATCAAAGAACTTACATTAGACTGGCAAAGAAAAGTCCCATCTATATCCTGTTTTAAAGAGACATATACAAATCTATAAATTAAAAAACAAAAAATATATGCTGGCAAATCCTAATCAATAGAAAGCTGATGTTGCTCCATTCGTGTTATGCTTTAAGATTAAAGAATGTTAACGATAAAGAAGTGTACTGAATAATGAGAAAACATTCAATTCACTGGGAAGAAATATATCTAAACTAACAAACACCGTATTAACACAGTCCAAAGTGTATAAAACAAGAATGAACAGAATTACAGGGGGAAATGCACATATCTATCATTGTAGTGAGAAATAAAATACATATATTTTAACAATTATTGTTAAGCAGAGAAAACATTAGTAAGAATATAGAAATTTTGGATGATACCATCAATAAATTGCATCATATGAATATGTAAATTATACTTCACCTAAGAGTGGAGTTTACATACTCTTCAAGCACACAAAGAACATTCATAAAATCAAACATATTCTTGTTCATAAAGTGAATTGTAAAACTATTTCAATTTATGTCACTGAGTATATCAGAGTAGGGAATCCCTCCACAAAGGCAAGTAATAAACTGGTAAAAACTGTTGGAATAAGTTTCTCATAACCTTGCATTCTAGTAAAGACTTAACAACCACAGAAAGCTTAGTAAAGAAAGAAGCTGATGCATTGCAGTGGGATAGTGCTGTGATATTTTAAATTGCCAACTTGTCATCCCTTATCTCCCAAATTAGTTGCAGCCATGAAGATGCAGCCTACACACCTGATGCAGGTGCTAGTGCCAGGGGGAGCAAGATGAATGTTATGCTCAGATAACTGTGGTTGTGTGTTTTTTCCCTGGCTGGGGGTACCTGAAAGGACTGGTGCAAAGGCCAGCCTTTGTTTTATCTGATTTGAAGTGTTCCCAGGGCTGGAGTGGCTTCCCAGGCAGTGTTTGCCAAAAGCATTTAGAGGCAAAAGTATTTGCTGCAGCAGTCTGGGCAAGAGATAAAACAATCAGAATAAGCAACAAACAAATATTTTTAAATCCTAGGAAGGAAGAAGTTGAGAAAGGAGATACGTGGGAGAGTAAGGACTTTTGTTCCCATGTATACTGGGGAATTCAAAAACTATGCTCATACCTAAGGCTGGACACATTTTCAGAGCAGGCCTGAGAAAACCCTACACTTTCACCTCTGGCTGACCTTCAGGCTCTATACCAGTGATGGCGAACCTTTTGAGCTCGGCGTGTCAGCATTTTGAAAATCCTAACTTAACTCTGGTGCTGTGTCACATATATAAATTTTTTGATATTTGCAACCAAAGTAAAAACAAAGACTTATATTTTTGATATTTATTTTATATATTTAAATGCCATTTAACAAAGAAAAATCAACCAAAAAATTGAATTCACATGTCACCTCTGATACGCGTGTCATAGGTTCGCCATTGCTGTCATAGGTTTGCCATCACTGCTCTATACTAACATGAAATTAAGGCTATTGTATAGCTAAAAAAGATGTAGCTAAGCTTTGAAGGCATGCCCAATACAGAACCACTCTGCAAAAATTGGGACAGTAATTTTTTTAAAAAAATCCTCATTCAAGGACATGCCTTTATTGATTTTTAGAGAGAGAGGAAGGAAGAGGGAGAGAGAGAGAAACATTGTTGTGAGAATGAAACATTGATTGGTTGTCTCCTGAACTTGCCCAAACCAGGGATTGAACCTGAAACCTGGGTATGTGTCCTGACCTGGAATCGAACCCATGACCTTTCAGTGTATGGGACAATGCTCCAACCAACTGAACACATCAACCAGGGTGGGACAGTAATTTTTTTCTTTTTCTTTTCTAATTTTGGCTGTAGTTGTTTAAGGAAATTATTATTTAATGGGTACAAATCTTTTGTTTGGCATGATGAAAAAGTTCTGAATATGCCATGGCTGGTTTGTCCAGTGGTTAGAGCATCAGCCTGTGCACTGAAAGGTTTCAGGTTCAATTCCAGTCAAGGGCACATATCTGGGATGCAGGTTTAATTCCTGGTCCTGGTCAGGGTGAGTGTGGAAGGCAACCAATTGATGTGTGTCTCATATATATTTTTTTCTCTTTCTCTCTCTTCTCCTTCTCCCCCTCTCCCATCCTTTCCATTCTCTATGAAAATCAATGGAAAAAATATCTTCTGATGAGAATTTAAAAAAATAAAAATAATTAAAAAAAATAAAAACAACTTGCTTTAGATCCAAAGACAGAGTTGAAAGCAAAAGGATAGTAAAAAATATTCCATGCAAATAGTAACCAACAGAGATCTGATGTGACTGTGCTAATATCAGACGAAGTAGACTTTAAAGCAAAAATTGTAACAAGAGAGTAAGGATATTATATATTGATTAAAGGGTCAATCAATTCGTTGAGAAAATTAACAATTATAAAGAAATACACCAAATAACAGAGCTCAAAAATATGTGAAGCAAAAACTGACAGAATTAAAGGGAAAAGCAGACAATTCAACAGTAATAGTTAAAAACTTCAACACCCACTTTCAATAATGAGTAAAACAACAAGACAGTTTGAGAAAGAAATATAGAGCTTGAATAACACTATAAAGCAACTAGACTTAACAGACATCTTTAGAACACTTCACCCAACAACAGCAGAATGCATATTTTATTTCTCAAGTGTACATGGAACATTCTCCAGGAGAATGTTAGGCCGCAAAACAAATCTTAATGAATTTAAAAGTTTAAAATCACCCAAAGTTTCTTCTCTAAGCACAATAGAATAAAACTAGGAATTAATTAACAGAAGGAAAATGGAAAAATTTACAAATATGAGGAAATTAACACAACTAATATTCAAAAAAGAAATTACAAGTGAAATTAGAAAACAATTTGAAATGAATGAAAATAAAAGTGTAACAAGCCCTGGCCGGTTTGGCTCAGTGGATAGAGTGTCGGCCTACAGACTGAAGGGTCCCGGGTTCAATTCCGGCCAAGGGCATGTATCTTGGTTGCGGGCACATCACCAGTGGGGGGTGTGTAAGAGGCAGCTGATTAATGTTTCTAACTTTCTATCACTATCTCTTCCTCTCTGTAAAAAATCAACAAAATATATTTTAAAAAGTGTAACAAGACAAAAATTATGAAATACATTTTGTAATGCCTATGCAAGAAAAGAAGACCCCAAACCAATAATTTAACTTTAAACCTTAAGAAACTAGAAAAAAAAGAGCAATCTCAATCCAAAACTAGTTGAAGAAAGGAAATAATGAAGTTAAGAACTGAGATCAATAAAATAGAGAAGAAGAACATAGAGAATCATTGGAACCAAAAGTTGATTATTTGAAAAAATCAACAAACGTGATAAAACTGTAGCTTGACTGGCCAAGGGAAAAAAAAAAGAGAGAGAGAGAGAGAACACTCAAATTATTAAAACCCAAAATAAAAGTGGGTATATTGCTGTAGACCTTATAGAAGTAGAAAGGATTACAAGAGAATACCATGAACAAGAATATATCAACGAACAAACATTATAAGACACAGATGATGTATCATAAAATTGTATACTTGAAAGCTACATAATTTTATTACCAACGTCACCCCAATAAATTAAATAAAAAATTAGAGGGAAAAAGAAAGGGAGGAAGAAGGGAAGGAGAAAGAACTGTTAATAAACTACAAATAGAAGGGAAAAAATTAAGTAACCTAGATGAAATGGACAAATTTCTATAAACACAGAAATTACTAAAACTGCCCGAGGGAGTAATAGAAAATCTGAACATACCTATAACAAAGAAAAATCCAAGATAAAATGGCTTCACTGGTGGAATTCACTGATCATTCAAAGAAGAATTGACACCAATCTTTCTTAAACTCTTCCAAAATATAGAAGAGGTGGGAAACTCTAAATCACACTATGAGCCCAGAAATACTCTGTCAATGTCATATAAAAAACATCACAAGAATGGAAAACTTTAGGTATACCCTCATGGATATAGATGAGAATATTCTCAACAAAATGCTAGCCAAACACAGTTAACAACATATTAAGATTCTACATTATGACTATGTGGCATTTATACCAGGAATGCAAGAATGATTCAAATTCATAGAAAGAAGGAGAAAACAAACAAATCACATGATTATTTTGATTTATGTAAAAAAGAAGACACCGACCAAACCACTGTTGACAAAACCCATTACCATCCTATATAATAAAAGCCTAATATGCTAAGTGTCTGGTTGACCAGTTGGCTGGCTCAACCAATCAAAGCTTAATATGCTAATGATATGCTAAAGTCACTTAACTGCTTGCTGTGACATGCACTGACCACCAGGGGGCAGATGCTCTGACTGATAGGTCAGTTTGCTGCTGGGATCTGGCTGATCAGGACTGAGCAAGATGGGCTGGACACGCCTTGGAGCCCTCCTGCGGTCCCTCCCCAGCTGGCCAACCTCCCGTGTCCCTCCTGGGCCCTGATCATGCACCAGTGGGGTCCCTCAGCCTGGCCTGCACCCTCTCATAATCCAGGAACCCTCAGGGGATGTTGGAGAGCTGGTTTGGGCTGATCCTACAGGGCAGGCCAAGGGACCCCACTTGTGCACAAATTCATGCACTGGGCCTCTAGTTTAATTATAAAAAAACAGAATAGGAATAGAAGGAAACTTTCTAACAAAACTGAGGGCATTTGTGAAACATTCACAGTTAGCATTATACTCAATGGTGAAAGGCTGAAAGCTTTACCCCTAATATCAGGAATAAGAGAGGGATGCTTGCTTTCACCACTCCCATTCAACATTGTACTGGAAGTTCTAGCCAGTACAACCAGGCAAGGAAAAGAAATAAAAGACATCTAAATTGGAAAAGAAGTAAAATCTCTAGTTGTAGATACATGATCTTATATGTAGAAAATTTCAAAGACTTCATAAAAAACTATTAGAGTTAATATATAAACTTTGCAAAGTTGTAGGTTATAAGATCAGCACATAAAAATCAGTTGTATTTCTACACTACAGCAATAAAAAAATAAAATCAAGAAAACAATTGTATTTACAAATACACTAATAAAAGAGAAACATGCAAATTAACCATCACTCCAACACTCTGCTACCACTCACCAGCCAATCAGGAGCGAGTATGCAAATTAACCCAACTAAGATGGTGGCAGCCACAGAGCTGGAGCGAGCAGGAGGCTTGGGTTGCCCCCAGTGATGGAGGAAGCCAAGCTTCCCTCC
>NW_006299389.1:96869-100158 GCF_000327345.1 Myotis davidii | reverse complement strand
GCCCCCCCCCCGAAGGGCTGTGGGCAGCCTGAAAACAGCCCTCAGCCCCTCACCCAGGCTGGCCAGGCACCCCAGCGGGACCCCCACCCTGATCTGGGACACCCTTGCATCAGGCCTCTATCTATACTAATCAAAGGGTAATGTGCTAGTTAGACTGGGAGACCTTCCAGGAGACCTGCCAGACGTTCTTCTGGACAAAGCCATGGTGGCGGGGCCAAGGTAGAGGTGGTTAGAGGTCAAGAGGGGAGAGCAGTTGTGGATGATCAGGCTGATGGGAGGCAGGGCTGTTGGGGGTAAGCAGACCAGCAAGGGGTCAGTTGGGGGTGAATAGGCCACCAGTGGGGGTCAGTTGGAGGTGATCAGGACAGCAGGGGGGGCAATTTGGAGTGAGCAGGCCAGGAGGGGGGCATTTGCAGGTGAGCCGGCCAGTGGGGAAGGGAGGTGGGGGCGAGCAGGCCAGTGGTGGGGGGCAGTTGGGGGGGAGCAGGGCGGCAGGCAGAGTGGTTAGGGGCAATTAGGCAGGCAGGCAGGCAGGTGAGGGGTTAGGAACCAGCAGTCCTGGATTGTGAGAAGGATGTCCGACTGCCAGTTTAGACCCGATCCCTGTAAACCAGCAGTAGGACATCCTTCAAGGGATCCCAGATTGGAGAGGGTGCAGGCCGGGCTGAGGGAAAACCCCCTCCCCTGTGCATGAATTTCGTGTACCGGGCCACTAGTAATGTCATAAAGAATAAAATACAGCCCTAGCTGGTTTGGTACAGTGGATAGAACGTTGGCCTGTGGACTGAAGAGTTCTGGGTTTGATTATAGTCAAGGACACGTACCTCGGTTGCAGGCTCAATCCCTGGCCCTGGTCGGGTCTGCATGGGAGGCAACTGATCGATGTGTCTCTCTCACACCAATGTTTCTGTGTCTCTCCTCCTCCCTTCCACTCTTTCTCTAAAATAAGTAAATAAATAAAATACTTAGGAATAAATTTGATTAAAAGAAGTGTAACTACATTTTGCAGTTTTTACACTGAAAACTACAAAATGTTGAAAGAAATTAAAGAAAACCTAAATGAATGGAAAGACATTCAATGTTCGTGAATTAAAGGGCTTAATATTGTTAAGTTGGCATAACTCCCCAAATTGATATACAGATGCACACAATCCCTACAAGAATTCCAGCTAACCTCTTTTTAGAAATGGACAAACTGATTCTAAAATTTAGGCATAATTGCAAAGGACCCAGAATAGCAAAACTAATCTTTAAAAAGAACAAAATTGGATGACACACATTTCCAAATTTCAAAACTTATTACAAAGCACAGTAATCATAATGTTATACCGGCATAAAGACAGACTTATACAACAATGAATAGAATAGATAGCTCATAAATAATCCCTCACATATATGATGAGATGATTTTTGACATGGGTGCTAAGGCTCTTCAGTGGAGAAAGAAATAATCTTTTTCACAGATTATGCTGGGACAATGGATATACACAATTAAAAGAATAAAATTGGACCCCTACCACACAATGTATAAAATACATTTAAAAAGGATAAAAAAAACCTAAATTTAAGGACTAAAAGTATTAAAATATTAGAAGGATATATAGGGGCAAATCTTTATGACCTTATATTTGGCAGCAGGCTTTAAAATCAGTCCTTATGTAACATGAGACAGGAACAGATACTTGTCATAATCTGAGGTTGTTGGCTATGCAGCATCACTTAGTGAAAGCTCACCAGAAGCTCCAAAGCAATGGAAACAAGTGGGGAAGCCTATAATGTCAGCCTTTGTGGTTACAAAGCAGGGTTGTAAGTAGAGAGTGGGCCTGGAGGGGCACTCAGAGGGCAGAGAGCTCAAAGGTCAGGGGGGTCTCCTTCTTTAGGCTTTTGCTTTCAGCGGTCATGTCTCTCTGAAGGCTAGGAATCTAGCCTGAGTCAGAGCTGGTGGCAGAGATCCCTGGGTCACTGGGTGGTCCTCCCAGACAGACATGACCTCCTGGAGGAAACCTCTGGAAGTGCCTCAATTTTCTTTGTTTTCTCTGGGCCCAGCACTTGCTCATGAAAGGTGTAATAAAGATGTAGGTATTGACCCATAGAAACACTTCCAACCCACTAATTTTACAGGATTATATTATATAATTTCCCCTTTTCTCTTCCAACCCATATAAGATCCTCTGGAATTAATATCTTTGAAAATTTACTTTGAAAAGGCTCTTTTCCTCATTGTCAAGATATTTACTGGCCAGAATGTGGTATGATTTAACAATGTGCTTCTCAACTATCTATTGTAAATGTCCCATCTTGAGTTTCCAGCTCTTCGAGTTCCTATTCTCCTTTAATTCCACAGAAACCAGCATTGCTTAAAGGTCAGTCTTCCTTTAGTTGAAAACAATAGAAGCCCTGAGTTCATTCAAGATAGTAAAGAACTAAGTTCAACCCTGAAACCTAGTGTCAGGTTATCACATTGTTTTCCGCCAACTTTTGCTTGACTTAAAGCTATTATTAGATGATTTGAGTCTGCATAGGGACTCAAAGATAAAATTATGGGAGTTGTAAAATGCTGAGAATCATAGCTGTGTCCTCTTGAAAGACATATTGACAAATGAATGTGGTGGCTTTTTTTTCCCTTCATTTAAAAAAAAATTTTTGTTGAACTTACGAGGATGGCAATGGTTAATAAAATTATATAGATTTCAAGTGTGTAATTCTATAATACAGCATCTGTATCTTGTATTGTGTGTTCACCATCTAACATAAAATCTTTTTCTGTCACCATTTATCCCGCCTTTACCTTTTTAAAAATATATATATTTTATTGATTTTTTACAGAGAGGAAGGGAGAGGGATAGAGAGTTAGAAACATCAATGAGAGAGAAGCATCAATCAGCTGCCTCCTGCACACCCGCTACTGGGGATGTGCCTGCAACCAAGGTACATGCCCTTGACCGGAATCGAACCTGGGACTCTTCAGTCCCCAGGCTGACACTCTATCCAGTGAGCCAAACCGGCTAGGGCAACGCCTTTACCTTTTCTACCTCCTCCTCACTCTCCTTTCCCTCTTGTAATCACCATACTGTTGTCCATGTCTAAGAGTTTGTTTGTTTTTTGCTTAATCCCTTCATCTTTTTCATCCACCCCCCCCCCAAGCTTCCTCTCCTCTGACAGCTGTCAATCTATTTTCTGTATCTATGAATATGTTTCTATTCTATTTGTTTATTTTGTTCATTAGATTCCACATATAAGTGAAATCATATGATATTTGTCTTTCTTTGACTGAGTGTGGTGGCTTTTA
>NW_006299389.1:91314-96786 GCF_000327345.1 Myotis davidii | reverse complement strand
TGGTACTTCAGTGAAGTGCAATGTTTGGTCTCCATTGCACCTATAAGGTGTGAGCTCCTTAATGAACCTCATCATATTCAAATATGTATCTTTTGTGCCCATATTAGGCCCTGGCACATAGAAGAGCTCAATAAGTATTTTCTGAATGAATTATTTCCCAAGATTATAATAGACTAATTCTCAGTGTACTGATTACTTACTCTGAGTCATGCACTATGCTAAGCACCTTACATGTATTATTTCATTTAATCCCACAATAACTCAATGAGGTTGGTATTATTCATCCTCATCAAGACATAATTAAAATGCCAAAAGTTAAAGACAAAGAGAGAATCTTAAAAGCAGCAAGAGAAAGGCAGTCAGTTATGGACAAGGGAGTTCCCACATACTGTTAGCTGATTTCTCATCAGAAACATTTCAGGTCAGAAGTGATTGGCATGAAAGATTCAAAGTGATAAAAAAAAAAACCCAAAAAACAAGGACCCACAACCAAGGCTATTTTGCCCAGACAGGCTATCCTTGAAAATTGAAGGAGAAATAAAGAACTTCTCAGAGAAGAAAAAGTTAAAGGAGTTTGTTTAATATACTACTAAACCAGTAGTATAAGAAATGTTAAAGGGCTTGGAAGAAGAAGGAGGAGGAGGAGGAGGAGGAAGAGGATATTAATTAGGGTAAAATAGACATGGACTATAATAAGAAGCAAGATATGCAGTGAAAATTAAGTAGTTACTGACAGGAAGTTATAAGTGGGACTTCCATAAAGTATGCTTTTTAGAAGAGAAATATGATGCCTCCCCCCCCCAAAATTAAAGTCCACACTTTATAACAACTGTATTCAAAGCATATATATAGGTTCATACCCAGAAAATGATGCTCCTATGTAAGCACGGGAATTAGATATCAATCTGGAAGAGAAAATTTGGCCACTAATTCCACTGTGGATATTTTCGTAATCTCATGTGGAAGACGGAATCAATTATATTTTACTTATCTGTATAGAAAATTCACATTTCCTGTGATTTACTATTTCCTGTGATTTAATGAGGAAATCCCCATCTTTATATCAGAATGCTTTAATATAAACATTACTGGTTGAAGTTAAACACAGCAACACTCCCTTCCCCATGGTTCTGGATACTTAGGAATTTAACCTTCTGCCTAGTTCAGTTTGCCAATAAAAAAATTAAAAAGAGAAAATTTAAAAGAGTCAAGAAATTACTCTGCTGTTTTTCAGAGGCATGATGCCTCCTCCCCGAGTAAGGTGCTTAGTTGAGTCCATCATCCTCCAGCTTGTGGAGGTGGGGGAATGTGGAGGCCAGAGAAGAGGGTTGATGGGGCTGACTTTAAATGTTGGCTCTCCATTATAACCTGCTATCTCTACTTTATTTAGTAAGTTTAAGAAGGGTTTTGATAGTCATATAAAAACACATCATTAACAAAGAAAATATGTAGGTACAACAGAAAGATTTAAAGTGAATATTTTAATCTTATACTAATTTACTAAGAATTATCATGGAATTAGTACTTCTGGAGAGCTTGAAGAGTAAGCTTGACAATTTGAGAGATGAAAAGATAGCCAGAAAGGAAATTTAGCTCCCACTGTTCTTTGAATGTGAAGACAAGTTATGCTGAGAAATCATCACCACAAGATCTAGGCCAAGAAGAATAAAAGAGGAGATGTAGCAATGACGGTAATTTAAGAAATAAAGACATTTGAGTGCTTGCTGTTGCTGTATTATGTTTAAAATAACAACGTTAGCCCTAGCTGGTTTGGCTCAGAGTGTCAGCCTGCAGACTGAAGGATCCTGGATTCAATTCCAGACAAGGGCACATGCCCTGGTTGTGGGTTCTTTCCCCACCAGGGTGTGTGCAGGAGGCAGCCAATCAATGATTCTCATCATTGATGTTTCTCTCTCCATCTCCTTTCCTCTCTGAAATTGATAAAAATATATTTAGAAATAAAATAACAACTTTACTGAAATATAATTCAAATACATATAATTCACCCATTTACACATATACAAATCAATGGTTTATAATGTATTTACAGAGTTGTGGGACTATCACCACACAATTTTAGAACATTTTTATGACCCCAAATGAAAGCCTATATCCATTAGCAGTCACTACTCACTTCTTTCTCAATCCTATCCCAGACCCTAGCAACCATTAATTTACTTTTTGTCTCTATGCCTTTTTGTCTCGAGTCTATGGAGTTTTCTAATCTGGACCTTTCATATAGATGGATTCACACAAAAGATCACTCATACTTGGTCCTTTGTGTCTTGTTTCTTTCACTTAGCATATTGTTTTCAAGGTTCATTCATGTTATAGCATGTATCAGTATTTCATTTTTTTATATTGCTAAATAATATTCTAACATCATCCTGGCTGCCATTTATTGTGCACCTATTACGTACTTTGGGCTTTATTCGTATTATTTTATTTAATTGATATCAGAACTCTAATGAAATTCTCAATGCACAGGTAGAAAATTAATGCTCACTGAAGTTAAGTGGTTGATCCAAGGTCACATATCTGGTTAGTGCAGCTCACATCTGAGCCCAAGTCTGCCTAATTATTAGAAAGTCTACTCAGGCTTCTTGCCAGGTATTTTTCAAAAGCACATTTTAAACAAACAAAAAAAGGGGTGTAACAATATAAACAAACTAAATAATGAGGAAATCCCCATCTTTATATCAGAATGCTTTAATATAAACATTACTGGTTGAAGTTAAACACAGCAACACTCCCTTCCCCATGGTTCTGGATACTTAGGAATTTAACCTTCTGCCTAGTTCAGTTTGCCAATAAAAAAATTAAAAAGAGAAAATTTAAAAGAGTCAAGAAATTACTCTGCTGTTTTTCAGAGGCATGATGCCTCCTCCCCGAGTAAGGTGCTTAGTTGAGTCCATCATCCTCCAGCTTGTGGAGGTGGGGGAATGTGGAGGCCAGAGAAGAGGGTTGATGGGGCTGACTTTAAATGTTGGCTCTCCATTATAACCTGCTATCTCTACTTTATTTAGTAAGTTTAAGAAGGGTTTTGATAGTCATATAAAAACACATCATTAGAGAACTACCTATAAAACCCCAAGAGGTTAGCTGTAAGAAGTCATGGTGGGCTTTAGTCCCAGCCCATCTTTTTTTTCTCGTTCTATATATTCTCCCAGGGCCATTTTATCCATGTCCATAGCTACAATTACTTTTTATAAATCAGTGGATCTTAAATCTATATTACAATCTAGATCTCTCCCCTAAATATCTTTTTACATACCCAACTATTTACTGAACAACTGAGGTGAATGATCACAGACCCTACTGGAAGTATCTCCCTACTGCTCTGCTCCTGTTCCTTGTTTTGTGTTCTAGTGAATGGAAATATCATCCACTCAGTTGAACAAAAAAGAAACCTAGGCAGCTTCCTTGTCATTTTATCTTCCCTAACTGTCCTCTACCCATCCCACCCTGACTCAAAGCAAAAGCCAAACCATCAACTCTATTTTTTAAATATCTTGGAATCCACATGCTTCTCTCTGTTAGGATCTCAACTGAACTGGAGAGAACTAACTGAGATTTCATCTGTTGGAGTAGCTGATTAAAAATGAGCCAAAATGAAAATAACAGTCAAGTCTTTAATCAGTTACTACAATAGTACAAGGAAGAGGCTAAAACCAGAGAAAGTGTCAACTCCCTCTGTTTCAATTTCCACTATGGAATAGTGTGAGAGTAAGGTTGACTCACTGTTGAGGGGTCACTGAACACAAAAGGTTCCTACAGAGTTATAGTCTGTAGGGCCAAAAAATAGAGAAAAGAAGGAGGGTTAGGAGTGGGAAAATATCAAACACTGTGGCAGATGAAGAAAAGTGTCTTCCAGGTTCCCTGATAAGGAGATCTCCAAATGGAGATACCGGAATAGGGATGCAGATGTATGTAAGAGCATGGCTACAAGGGGAGCTTGCTTGAGTCCTTGATTGCAACTCTCTTTAAAAACCGCAGTGTGCTGGCTGTGCACCAAATCTGTTATGGGAGGGCAGCTTTTCCCCGTAAGTTCTGTCTGGTAAAGACTTTGTTTGTAATTGCCTGTGGTTGGACCTGAAAAATCACATTTTGGATGCCTTTTATTTCTTTTTCTTGCCTGTTTGCTCTAGTATATACATATATACAATTTTTTTTATTATTTCAGTTTTATTAACATAATAACAAATAACATTATATACATTTAAGGTATACAATGTACTTATTTGATAGATGTATAAATTGTAAAAGGATCCTATATAATAAAGAGGTAATATGCAAATTGACCGGCACACCCTCTCATAAGATGGCCGCCACCATGTGGTCAAAGATGACAGCCACAAGATGGCTGGCAGGGGAGGGCAGTTGGGGGGGACCAGGCCTGTAGGGGAGGGCAGTTAGGGGCGACCAGGCTGGCAAGGGAAGGCAGTTAGGGGTGACTGGGTCACCAGGGGAGGGCAGTTGGGGGCAACCAGGCCTGGAGGGGAGGACAGTTGGAGGGGACCCAGCCCTGCAGGGGAGGGCAGTTAGGGGCGACCAGGCTGGCAGTGGAGGGCAGTTAGGGGTGACCAGGCCTGCAGAGGAGGATAGTTGGGAGGGACAAGGCCTCCAGCGGAGGGCAGTTGGGGGTGACCAGACCTGCAGGGGAGGGCAGTTAGGGGTGACCAGGCTGGCAGGGGAGGGCAGTTAGGGGTGACCAGGCCTGCAGGGGAAGACAGTTAGGGGCAACCAGGCTGGCAATGGAGGGCAGTTAGGGGCAATCGGGCTGGCAGGGTAGCAGTTAGGCGTCTATCAGGCTGGCAGGGGAGTGGTTAGGGGTTGATCAGGCCAGCAGGCAGAAGCAGTTGGGGCCAATCATCCAGGCAGGCAGGCCAGCTGTTGGGAGCCAGCAGTCCTGGATTATGAGAGGGATGTCCCTGATAAGAGAGGATGTAGGCAGGGCTGAGGGACACCCCCCCCCCCATGCACAAATTTCATGCACCGAGTCTCTAGTATATTATATTCTAAGTACAAGTTTTTGGTAATACACATTGCATATATCTTCTCGCAACTTATTGCTTATACTTCAACTTTATTTTGATGGAATATTTGAATATTTTTCAATATTCCCTTGTAGTTGGTACTTTTTATATCTTGCTTTAATTTTTTTTCTACTCCAACTTTACAAAAGCATTACCATATAATTTCTTCCAGAAGCTTTATTGTGATCTTTCATATTTAGATTTATACAGTACCTAAAATTTATTTTTATATGTAGTGTGAGGTAAAGGTTATGTTTCTTTTTCTTTTTTTCCATTAGGGTATCCAGTTGTCCCAGCAACCTTTATTGAAAAGATCATACTTACCCACTGCTTTACCAGACCACCTTTATCATTATTCAAGTAGTCATCATATATGTGTGGATTTATGTCTGGATTCTTGTTTCTGTTCCATTGATTTATTTGTTCAGGGCTGTCA
>NW_006299389.1:89798-91273 GCF_000327345.1 Myotis davidii | reverse complement strand
TCCCTAATCACCCCAGGTGGAGACCATTCCAACACCCTAGAACCCACTGAAATTATTCAAAATAGCTAATCCTAACCTACTCATTCCTTCCCACAAAAACCTCACTGCCTTGCTCATTCCTTCCCACAGAAACTCTTGCCCATATTTTCCCCTCACACTTTCTGCCTCCGAACTGGCCCTGATGTTTCCCCATGTGACTCTACATGGTGTGGCATGCCCCATTCTCTTGGGAACTATGAGTAACAGTTATCTTTACTGACAATCATCTCCTGATCTGTTTCCCATACCATAACATAATAATTAAAACTATATCATGATGTCTTCTGTCAGCATGATTGATTGTCTAATGGTGAGAAATTATTTATCCCTTCATGTATTTATACATTTTGCCAGATGACTTTATAGTTTCTCTCAAATTAAAGACAGAGTGTACATACCTGTCTTTTGATCTTGAGCTTAGCTATATGACTCGCTTTGGCTAATGAGATGTTAGTAGACTTGACACAGGCAGAGACTAGAAATATACTTGTGCAACTGGGCTTGCTCTTTTGCACTTCTGTCATCATCATAAGAAAAAACATGTGCTGGGAGGCCACTGAACCAATGTGCAGCTTGAATCCGATCCAGCTGGCCCGATAAATATAGCACATAGAAAGTAGTTAATATCTGTTAAATAACAAATAAATGAGTGAAAAAATAAAATTAAAGAGACTTGAAAAGTCATAAGAAGATTCTGGACCTGTATCTGTTTCTCTCTATCCTTGCCCATGAGTGAGTACTTGCTAGGTGGGGGTGGGGTGGGGGGGAAATCAATACAATAAATTATGAAAGTTAATTTTCTTCTAAGGTCATAGATTAGCATGGCTTTAACACAATCAACATTCTGGAGTTCAATATGAAAAGACTTACCTTTATCTATAAAAGGGATGGAAGTTGAAATTTGTTCCTGAATGACATATCTACACTAATAAAAGGGTAATATGCTAATTAGACCAGGAGACCTTCCGGGAGATGTTTCGGACAAAGCCATGGTGGCAGGGCCGAGGGAGAGGCAGTTAGGGGTGATCAGGCCAGGAAGGGAGGGCAGTTGGGGGTGATCAGGCCAGCGGTGGTAGGGGGCAGTTGGGATGAGAAGGCCGGCAGTGGGGGGCATTTGGGGGTGATCATGCCAGTGGGGGCACAGTTTGGGGCAAGCAGGCTGGCAGAGGGGTCAGTTGGGGGTGAGAAGGCCGGGAGGCAGGTGAGCAGTTAGGAGCCAGTGGTCCCAGATTGTGAGAGGGATATCCCCTGAGGGATCCCAGATTGGAGAGGGTGCAAGCTGGGCTGAGGGACATCATCCTCCTTTGTGCATGAATTTCGTGCACCAGGCCATTAGTTGATTTAATAATTGCCGAGTATAGTCACAAATTATGAAATCATTTCCTGCTATAAGGAACATACTTTATTTTTTTATTTTTATTTTTTTTACAGTTGGA
>NW_006299389.1:86636-87966 GCF_000327345.1 Myotis davidii | reverse complement strand
CACCTCCTCTGAGTCTCGGTATGCTTTTCTCTTTCCTTCTAGTTGTAGAATTTCCCCTCAGCCAGCCTTCCTGTGGTTCTGGGTGATGTCTGTTCTGTCTTTTAGTTGTATTTTTGAAGTGGTGTGCAAGGCAGCAATCTCTGGTGTTAACCTATGCCACCATCTTGGTTTCTCAAGGAACATACTTTAGACAGAGTGGAGAAATGAATGATGAAGGTGGAATGAAGGCTTTCTCATGCCCTACTAAGTATGACCACAGTGCAAAAGGCTTAAATTATTAAAAGGATTAAAAGTTTTTATTTTTTTCTGAATCATTTACCAATGGGTCATTCTCCAAGGATAGTAGAAATTTAGAAAGCAGGAAATACCCCACTTACTTTATAGCAAAGAGCAGCAACCTGATACTCTTGATCCCTGAAGTCACGGAGGCTATTTCTGGCATGCACAGGGCAGGCTTCAGGTGTCACTGTTTCTATTCCCCTTTCCACACCCTCTCTCAAGCCTACTAGACAGCACTGTAGTAAACAGATAACTCCACTTGCTGGAAGAACTGACCATTTGGAAGAAGTTTCTAGTCTTGGGAGCATTCCTAATGAAGGGGATATTGGGGCAACAGATTTATGGCAGCAATGGTGTAGTCAAATTGAAAGGGTCATAAGACTTCAGTGGGTAAAATGGCCTTTTTAAGGCATATGGGGCAACTCAAACCTTCAGCTTATGTTGTGTTCTCTAAGCAGCTGAGTTGAGGGTTTGCCAAGTTCTCCCTATGATCATAGCCCAGACTGTGAGAGGAGGGAAGCCTTTGACTGGGGACTTCATTCAGTTCTTTGATTTAATTGCCTAGATCCTGTGGTTTTAAATGGAAAATCACCAAATGTGAAGAAAATTTTAGGGTAGTTTAAACCTCTACCATCATTGCACCTATTCCTTTATTTATTTATTTATTTATTTATTTATTTATTTATTTATTTATTTATTTTACCAAGTACCAGAAATTGTGCTAATACTGGGGAGTTAAAAGGGAATAAGCTATAGCATCCAGAAACCAAAATCCAGCTTAAATAGAAAATAAACAGAGTGCGGTATGAGACTTATTCAAGAAAAAGCAGGTTCTCTGTGACTTACTGGTGGAAGATTGCCGGGGTCCAAACCCAGCAGGTCCAGGGGTCCCCAAAGGTGTGGACGGAGTCAGCGAAGAAGGAATTACACAGAGACGGCGTTCAGTTGATCAGCAGCCTAGCCAGGATCTCCAGCCAGGTTCTGGTTAGGATCTCGAGCGAAGTTCTGGTTAGGATCTCCAGCCAGGTTCTGTGTCCATGTTCTCTTGCTA
>NW_006299389.1:83751-86514 GCF_000327345.1 Myotis davidii | reverse complement strand
TTCTGCTGGGGAAGGGGTTAAGAGGTTTTATTCCCTCCCTAACTTTAGGGGAAAATCCCTACCTGGGGAAACAACCTTTCTCAGAGAGGTGACCTTGGTTAAAACACATAGTGCCAAGAAGGTGAGCAAACATATTAAGAACAGTATGCCATATATGCCAGGTCCCTTGAAACAGCAAGAATGGACCTGCTCCCAGCAGAAGATAATTGAACAAGTTACTAACCTCTACATGCCTCAGTTGATCTATTTAGAAAATGGGTATAATAACAATTACTTACTTCATAGGATAAAAATGTACTCATTTGAAATGTGGTGTTGGAAGAGAGCTCTACGGATATCCTGGACTACCAATCAGAAAGATAAACAAGTGGGTCCTCGAGCAAATTAAGCCTGAAACATCACTGAACGCAAAATAAAAAACTGAAGCTGTCCTAATCTATATTAACAAAAGGGTATTGTATTATGCTAATTAGACCAGACATCTTCCAGACATCCTTCCAGACAAAGCCAGTGTCGGGGGCCAAGGCAGAGGCGGTTAGGGGCGATCAGGCTGGCAGGGGAGAGCAGTTAGGGGGCGATGAGGCCAGCAAGCAGAGGCAGTTAGGGGCAATCAGGCAGGCAGACAGGCGAGCAGTTAGGAGCCAGTGGTACTGGATTTTGAGAGGGATGTCTGACTGCCAACTTAAACCGGCAGTGGACATCCCCTGAGGGATCCCAGATTGGAGAGGGTGCAGGCCAGGCTGAGAGACACCCTCCCGCCCCGGTGCATGAATTTCGTGCAGTGGGCCTCTAGTATGGACATATCTCGAGAAGGCGGGCTTCTTTGGAAAAGACAATAATGCTATGAAAAATATGGGGAAGCCAAAATATTAGGTGGATTGACTCCATAGAAGAAGCCATAGACAAGCATCTACAGCTGAGCAGGGCTGTTGAGAACAGGACATTGTGAACATCACTCATTCACAGAGTCCCCAGGAGGCAAAGCTGACTCAGCAGCACATAATACATGCATACCTTATAAGTAATCAACTGAGTAACTGCTTACAAAGCATTGAAATTAGTTAATATTTATAAAACATTTAAAATAATGCCTGACAGACCCTAACCATTCAACAAATATTAACTATTATTACTCTCTGAATCATTCACACCAGTTTCTTAAAGCCTGGTGCTTTACTGGGTCTCACTGTTGGGTTTATTATACATATAATAAATCATTATACCTCAAAATTGCATTACTAATAAGATCAAAGACCATATAGTCTTTGTACTCTTTGTAATATCCACCATCTCTGATACCCACACTCTCCTTTTTCACTCTATACACCTTTTCTTAGATGGATCTGAATGTCTTGATACTCTAAATTCATTGATTCATTAATCCTTTTAACATTTACTAAATCTCTTCTCTATGCCAAGCATTGTTCTGTGTTCTGGGGACACAGAAGAATGGTCTTCGCTCTTTAAGAGCACCCAAGGAAAAAGAAAAACAATAGATGACTATAAAGTGATTTCAAACTAGGCTCTGTGATTCCAGCATCTACTTTGGTGTTTCTGCTAGAAATAAGCAATCCCACTTTACTTATCTCAGACCAAAGAGAAAAGAATAGGGGTGAATTACTAAACTTTGGGCACTTTAAGGAAAGACTTACAGTGTTTTGCGATATTTCAAATGGATAAGATCCTCCCAACTCCCAACACCAAAGGGAATCTCAGGGCGCTGGCTCCTATACTCTTACCCTGAGGTGGAGTGCTCTAATCTCTCAACTCAGTCTAAGGAATTTGAAACAAGGTACTGGTGTAGGTGAGCTTTAAAAACAGATAATGTCCCAAACTAGGAACCTTGTAAATACTCAGAACACCCAGGTGGAGCACTTATCTATTGTCACAACAATGCTATATAACAAACCATCCCCAAACTCAGTGGCTCAAAACAACCATTTAGGCCTAATCGGTTTGGCTCAGTGGATAGAGCATCGGCCTGCGGACTGAAGGGTCCTGGGTTCGATTCCAGTTGGGAGCAGGTACCTAGGTTGCAGGCACATCCCTTGGCGGGGGGTGGTGGTGCAGAGGCGGCTGATTGATGTTTCTCTCTCATCGATGTTTCTGACTCTCTATCCCTCTCCCTTCCTCTCTGTAAAAAAATCAATAAAATATATTAAAAACACACACATTTATTTCAAGTCTGGGGTAGGGAGGATGGTTCTGCTGATCTTGGCAGTGCTTCTGTCATAGCTGGGACTCACCTATTGAGTGGTTGACTGGCCTTTGCCTGATCTAGGATAGCCTTGGCTGGGAATAATGGCTCTGCTCCATGTTTCTCATCCTTCAACCGGCTAGTTCGAGCATGCTTCCATGGTGAAGGCAGAGGAGAGAGAGAGAGAGAGAGAGAAGAAATGTATCCGAGACTTAGAACCAGTACAGACACTTCTGAAGTTTAGACAAGTCATAGGCCAGTCCAGTCTAGGGGTGGAGAAATAGATCCCACTTCTTTCTATTTTTTTTAATTAAATCTTTATTGTTCAGATTATTACATTTGTTTCTCTTTTTTCCCCCCATAATTCCCCTCCTCCCTGTTCCCGTCCTACCCTCCACCCTCACTCCCCACCCACTGTCCTCATCCATAGGTGCACAATTTTTGTCCAGTCTCTTCCCGCATCTCCCACCCCCCTTTCCCCCCCAAGAATAGTCCGTCCAATTCCCTTTCTATGTCCCTGATTCTATTATAATCACCAGATTATTTATTACCTTGATTCTTAGATT
>NW_006299389.1:80077-83123 GCF_000327345.1 Myotis davidii | reverse complement strand
TCTTGGTGCACCCCCTAGTGGTCTTTGTGCGCAGTCTTGTTGTAGTTAAGCCTTGATTGTTGTCAGCAATACTGGGGGTGATTTGACCTCCAGGCTAACTGGCTACGAGAGTCAGCTGTGTCTGCAGTGGGAGAACTTCTGTGCTGGATCTCTAGGGCGGTGCTAATCTAGCATTTGCCTGAGGCTATCAGGCAAATGCCTCCGTGCAGGGCTTGGGCAGAGCGGGTCCTCGAGGATCTACAGGGCAGGCGAGCAAACAGTTATGGCTGCTCTCAGTTCCTTCCCCAAGGGCTCTGCCTCTCAAAGTCCCAGCAACCGCTGCAAACCTCGGAGAGAAAGCTGCCTTGTAAAAATCTGGGAGGCTGGTGTGATAAAAATATTATAAAATATTTTCTTTCGAGTTCCAGCTGAAGCCAGACAGTCCCACTTCTCCCGTTTGAGTCTGGGTCCCTAGAGACTTGCCCGGATCTGGAGCTCAGAGTCTGAAACTCCCTCCCGATTGAAAACAACAACCGCGCCCTCAGCCACCAGCCCGCTCCATGCTCACTCCGCACCTTAGTATTTCACTTCAGCACTGTGCCTCCTCTGAGTCGGTATGCTATTCTCTTTCCTCCTAGTTGTTGGGCTTCCACTCAGCCAGCCTTCCTGTGATTCCATCTTTTAGTTGTATTTTTGAAGTGGTTGTTCAAGGCAGCAAACTACGGAGTTAACCTATGCCGCCATCTTGGTTTCCAGAAAAACTATTTATTCCAGATACTTTTAACATGCAGCCAAGGATGGAGAACTTCTGCTGTCATAGGTAGGACTTGAGCCACTGGGTTTGGATGTTTTGTTTTGTTTTGTTTCTCTCACATAGTGCTTTGTCGATCCCACTTCTTTATAAGAGTGATTGTAAAGTCATATTGTAAAGAGCATAAGTACAGGGAAAGAAAATATTTTATAATATTTTTATCACACCAGCCTCCCAGATTTTTTACAAAGCAGTGCCCTTTCCCTGTTGTACTGATTGCTGTGACAAAAAGAAAGCATGACTAAAACCACACTAACAACAGTGTTAAGGTTACACTGAGTCACACATACCAAAAAACATACATCCAATGACTCCAGGCAGGAGAATGAAGCATTGCTACTTGTTGGCTGAGGACACACAAAAATATCCTTGAGGCATCCTGAAAAAATTAGGAGTACTCAAATAGAAAGACAAACATGATGGTTAATTCACTAACTTTAACCAGAATACACTGGCATCATATTTTAAATTTTTTATTTAGATTCTGTCTTTTGTTTGCTATTTCCCCATGTATTTTTCCCTTCTCTTCTTACTCCATCCCCAAATCACCCCACACACTTTAAAGCATCTATTTCTTGATTTGGTTCCTAAAAACTCAAAGTCTAAAAACAAATCAGTGTTTAGGGAAAACAGCAAAATTGTTAAGAGGGAGGGACTTCCCCCTGGAGACTAGAACAGCTGCCTCAGGAACAAGAGGAAAAAAAGAGAAGGAAGTGAAAAAGAGATGAAGGGCAGCCAACAGGGCACCTGGCCAGCCAGCAGGGCACACCTAGAACAAGGGAACAGAGAAAGAGGTAGCAGAAGATTCTTGAGACTCCAAGTTTATCAGGGAAACAGCAGGAAGAGCTGACCTGCTAGAGAGGGCCACAAACTATGAGAGATAGGGTGGTGTACTTTCTCACCATGTCGACTCTGCAGCCAGACTTACTGGGTTTCAGTACCAATTCTGCCATTTACCAACCTGTGCGATCTTGTGCAAATCATGTAATTTCTATGTCTTTTGACTTCTCTCATTGGTAAAATAGAATAAAGAGAGTACTAGCTTAAAGGGTTATTATTTAAATAATGTTTACAAGTGCTTAGATAATTCCTGGCATATAATAAGTATTATGTAAAAACTAGAGGCCTGGTGCACAGATTCGTGCACCGGGGGTTCCTTCAACCTGGCCTGCAGGCATTGGCCGAAACCAGCTCTCTGACATCCCCTGAGGAGTCCCGGATTTTGAGAGGGCGCAGCATATAAGATCTTTGGTTAATCTCTTCCCACCCTCTCCCCTCCCCACTTCCCTTGAGATTCATCAGTCTGTTCCATGTTTCCATGCCTGTGGTTTCCGCTCCTGCATTAAGTGCCTGCCCCCTGGTGGTCATTGCGCATCATAGCTACCAGTTGGCCAGTCAGCTGCAGCTGGTCTCTTAGGTTTTTATGTATGTGTATGTATGTGTGTGTGTCCAAATATATATATATATATATATAGAGAGAGAGAGAGAGAGAGAGAGAGAGACTAGGGGCCCAGTGCACAAATTCATGCACCTTGAAAGGAGCTGTGGGCTGTGAGGCTGCAGTAGGCACAGGGGCGGGTCTCTCCATCTAATAGGCGTGCCTATTAGATGCCTGCAGAGTCGACATGGTGAGAAAGTACACCACCCTATCTCTCATAGTTTGTGGCCCTCTCTAGCAGGTCAGCTCTTCCTGCTGTTTCCCTGATAAACTTGGAGTCTCAAGAATCTTCTGCTACCTCTTTCTCTGTTCCCTTGTTCTAGGTGTGCCCTGCTGGCTGGCCAGGTGCCCTGTTGGCTGCCCTTCATCTCTTTTTCACTTCCTTCTCTTTTTTTCCTCTTGTTCCTGAGGCAGCTGTTCTAGTCTCCAGGGGGGAAGTCCCTCCCTCTAACAATTTTGCTGTTTTCCCTAAACACTGATTTGTTTTTAGACTTTGAGTTTTTAGGAACCAAATCAAGAAATAGATGCTTTAAAGTGTGTGGGGTGATTTGGGGATGGAGTAAGAAGAGAAGGTCCCTCAGGTCAGGCTGAGGGACCCCACAGGTGCCCACCCTCCACGCCCCCACCTGGCCCCTCCTGTCATGGCCCCCAGTCCCCTGTTTGCCAGCGGCCCTGCTCCCGCCACCCCTGTCCCCACACGCTAACGGTGCAGAGTGATTGGGGGTGACGCCAGCAGCAGGTACGAATTGCAGCTGCTGCCCTGATCACCCCTTAGGAGCAGGGGGAGGTGGAGAAGCCCTCAGGGGGGGTCAGGGGCG
>NW_006299389.1:77989-80015 GCF_000327345.1 Myotis davidii | reverse complement strand
TGGGACTGGTGCCAGGCTCCGGCAGTGGGTGTGAGTGATGGCTCCAGTGCCAGCTATGGATGCAAGTGGGGCTGGCATTGGCAGTGGGTGCGAGTGGCAGCTCCAGCGCTGGTAGCAGGTGTGAGTGGGACTGGCGCTGGCAGCAGGTGCAAGCGTTGGGTGGGACTGTGGTGCACAGGAGCAAAGAATTTTCAGTACCCACCAGAGGCTTGCCCCGATGACAGCGCCCAGTGCCCTGTCTTGATCTGGTGTCCCCTTTTCCCCTGTTCCACCATCCCACCCTGGCTGACGCCTGCTATGTTCTGCACTTGACCCTGGTGATCAGCACATGTCATAGCAACCGGTTGTTCGGTAGTTCCATTATTCTGTTGTTCCATTGTTCCACCATTTGGTCTATTTGCATATTAGCCTTTTATTATATAGGATAAGCTGTTATTATCGGTATACTAGAAGCCTGGTGAGAGGCTTGCCCCGATGACAGCGCCCAGTGCCCTGTCTTGATCTGGTGTCCCCTTTTCACCTGTTCCACCATCCCACCATGGCTGACGCCTGCTATGTTCTGCACATGACCCTGGTGATCAGCACATGTCATAGCAACCGGTTGTTCGGTAGTTCCATTATTCTGTTGTTCCATTGTTCCACCATTTGGTCTATTTGCATATTAGCCTTTTATTATATAGGATAAGCTGTTATTATCGGTATACTAGAAGCCTGGTGCATGAATTCGTACATGGGTGGGGCCTTTTTGGGTGATCTGCAGGAATCAGGCCAAAACCTGCAGTCCACTGCCGCCTGCACCTCCTACCTGCCGCTCCTGCTCATCCCGGCCCCACTGTGACTGCCACAGCCTCACGCAGGAGGTGGAGAAGCCCTCAGGGGTGGTCAGGGCCGGCAGCCACTGCTTACACCTGCTGATGACGCCAAGCGATTGGGACTGGTGCCAGGCACCGGCAGTGGGTGTGAGTGATGGCTCCAGTGCCAGCTATGGATGCAAGTGGGGCTGGCATTGGCAGTGGGTGCGAGTGGCAGCTCCAGCGCTGGTAGCAGGTGTGAGTGGGACTGGCGCTGGCAGCAGGTGCAAGCGTTGGGTGGGACTGTGGTGCACAGGAGCAAAGAATTTTCAGTAACCACCGAGGCTTGCCCCCTATGACAGCAACGGGCACCCCACCTTGGTCTGGCACCTTCACTCACCTGCTCCACCATTCCACCGCAGCCAACGCCTGCCATGCTCCGCACACACCTCCTGGTGCTCAGCCTATGTCATAGCAACTGATTGTTCAGTTGTTCGGTTGTTCTGGTTGTTCCGTCCTTCAGTCTATTTGCATATTAGCCTTTTATTATATAGGATTATATCTGAGTAAACACTACATGAGACACTTTACATATCTTCAAACATCATATGTGAATTATAATGTTCTTTGTGTTGTGAAAAGATGTGCTGAGTCATTAATTGTCCACATATACCTTGCTCATCCCGGCCCCACTGTGACTGCCACAGCCTCACGCACAATCAGTCCTGATCAGGAGAGGCTCGCACTGCCACAGCAGTGCTCACCAGCCATGAGCCCTGTGTCTGGCACCCTCCCGAGGGGAGTGGCCTGCAAGAGGGGGCTGAAATTGACTCTCTGACATCCCCTGAAGGGCCCAGGATTGTGAGAGGGTTCAGATCAGGCCTAGGGACCCCACAGGTGCACAATCGGTCTGGGGAGGGACTGCGGGAGGTTGGCCAGCGGGGAGGGACCACGGGAGGGCTCCAGGGCATGTCTGGCCCATCTCACTCAGTCCCAATAGGCCAGACCCCAGGAGCAAGCTAACCTACGGGTTAGCTGCTGGCTTAGACCTGCTCCCAGGTGGCAGAGGGCAGGCCCAATCCCTAGGTGCAGCCCCTGGTCGGGTTCAGAGCAGGGCTGATTGGGGAGTTGGGGCGCCGCCTCCTGTCATGCACAGAGCAGGGCGGATCGGGAGGTTGCGATGCCACCCTCAGTCACACTCAGGGTAGGGCTGATTGGGGGGTTGGGGCACCGTC
>NW_006299389.1:76096-77205 GCF_000327345.1 Myotis davidii | reverse complement strand
AATGTTTCAAACTGCAAGCTCAGAGGCCGGCAAGAGCAGGCGGGGAACGTTGGTTTCCTCTGTCACTGAAGCAAACAAGCCTCATGTTAACTTCAAGCTGCCTGGCTGCCGGCGCCATCTTGGCTGGCAGTTAATTTGCATATCGCCCTGATTAGCCAATGGGAAGGGTAGCGGATGTACGGCTAATTACCATGTTTCTCTTTTATTCGATAGAATTATCTCAGAACCTGTGTTTCTGGCCAGGAAGCCAGTTGGGCTCTGGATACATCCTCAGTTATCTAGGAGACAGATATTGAAAGCTTGACAGGGCCCACTTCATCCCCTTGCCTTTGCTCTGTAAGCCCCAGGAATTTAGGTATAGCTCTGGGAAAAGGGATGGGAACTCCAAATTCAGGAAATTATGTTTCTGCTTCTCCCCCCTCTCCCACCTCCCTCTGAAATAAAATCTTCAAATAAGAATTAGACTGAATGAAAGGGAAATAAAATGTTTCATTTCTTTCACTCCCACATTTATGCACTGGAATTCATATGCACTCCATTTGTCTTACCGCAGACTGTACTGTGAGCACCTTGCGAGCTCGGGCCATTTCTCTTTCATGTGCACAGTGCTTGCACAAAAGAGGGACTCAGTGGATGTCAGGTAAATGAACCAATTTGACATTTTTTTATTATTAAGGTGAAATTCATAGAATATCCTATATAATAAAAGAGAAAAATGGTAATTGGCGTACGACGATACCCTTTTCATTGGCTAATCAGGGCTATATGCAAATTAACTGCCAACTCAGATGGCAGTTAACTGCCAACAAGATGGGGGTTAATTTGCATATGTAGGCACAATGCAGGGAGGCGAAAGGGAAAGCTGGAAGAAGCCCCCTGCCACTGACAGTGATTGGAAACCCAGGGGGGACCTAAGAGCTGGGGGACAGGGCAAAGGCGGCCCTGGGGCCACCTTTGCCCTGCCCCCCAGCCATGATCGGAGAACCAGGTGCCTTTTCCGCCCTGGCCAGTGATAGCAGGAAGTAGGGGTGGAGACAGCAATGGGAGCTGGACACGGTCAAAGCTGGCAGTCCCGGGAGCTAGGGGTCCCTTGCCTGGGCCTAAAGCGG
>NW_006299389.1:72569-75477 GCF_000327345.1 Myotis davidii | reverse complement strand
GGGGAGTCCCCTGCCCAGGCCTGACTCCTGGGCCAGAGGCATCAGGCCGGGGCTGGGGGCAGAACCAGTGATGGGGGGAAATGAGGGTCCCCTGCCCAGGCCTGACGCCTCTGCCAGAGGCGTCAGGCCTAGGCAAGGGGCCGATCCTGCGATTGGAGATTGATGGGGGTCAATGCCTGAGGGCTCCCAGTATGTGAGAGGGGGCAGGCTGGGCTGAGGGACACTCCCCCTCACCCCCACCCAGTGCACGAATTTCGTGCACCGGGCCCCTAGTTACATTATAAAATTTAAGACATTTTAAAAAATTTTGGCAAAATAATTTGACATGAACTTTACCATGTTAATTATTTTTAAGTACAGGTCAGTGGCATTTAAGTACATTCACATTCTTGTGCAACTACAAACTCTATCTGCTCTCAAAGTATTTTCATCATCCCCCAAAACTACCTTCTACCCATTTAGTAGTTACTCCTCCAGCCCCTGTCCACCAACAATCTCCTTTCTCTGTGGATTTATCTATTCTGGATATTTCATATCAATGAACTCATATAATATGTGACCCTTTGTATCTGGGTGCTTTCATTTAGCATAATGTTTTCAAGGTCCATCTGTATTGTAGCATCATGCATCAGTACTTCTTTAATATAGCTGGTCAACATGCCATTGCACATTAATATCACAGTTTGTTTATCCATTCAACAGTTGGTGGATGTTTGGATGTTTCTACCTTTGACTGCTGTAAACAGTGATGCTGTGAACAGTATGTACATGTATTTATTTGAGTACTGTTTTCAATTCTTTAAGACTAGATTGCTACCGTACATCATATGGAAAATTTATGTTTAACTTTTTTTAAAAAAAAATTTTGTAACTTAATTATTTTTTTAGTATATTTCTTTATTGATTTCAGAGAGGAAGGGAGAAGGAGAGAGAGATAGAAACATCAATGACGAGAGAATCATTAATTAGCTGCCTCCTGCACACCCCCTACTAGGGAATGAGCCCGCAACCCAGGCATGTGCCCTTGGCCGGAATCGAACCTGGGACCCTTCAGTCCGCAGGCTGACGCTCTATCCACTGAGCCAAGCCAGCTAGGGCTATGTTTAACTTTTTGAGGAACTTCCAAAGTGTTTCCACAGCACAGATGTGACTATTGATGCAATTTACAGCTGTGTTAGATTGACAGTTCTTCTCAATGCCTTAAAAAGGCAGTTCACCCTCTGCACCAATTTCCCTCTAGCCCAGTGATGGCGAACCTTTTGAGCTCAGCATGTCAGCATTTTGAAAAACCCTAACTTAACTCTGGTGCCGTGTCACATATAGAAAATTTTGATATTTGCAACCATAGTAAAACAAAGATTTATATTTTTGATACTTATTTTATATATTTAAATGCCATTTAACAAAAAAAATCAACCAAAAAAATGAGTTCGCGTGTCACCTCTGACACGCATGTCATAGGTTCGCCATCACTGCTCTAGCCCAAGGGTTCCCAGAATTCCTCTGCCCTCTTTCAGTCCCAGAGCTTGAGCTGGAGAATGTGGATGTTACCTTCCAGCTAGTGACTGAGCTGATGTGCTTCCTGGAAGCAGGCTTGGCACATGATGTTTCTGTCTATCCTGTTCCCACTCTCTCTGCCCTGTTCTTCTGGAACTGATTCTTGGCCTTGCTCTTGGTACATGTCACTGCAAATCTCAGTCTGCCATAACCTTTTTTCAGATTTAATTTTTTTTTGAGAGAGAGAGAGAGTAGGAGGGAGGGAGGGAGGGAAGGAGAGAGACAGGCAGAGAGAGACAGAGAAACATTGATGTGAGAGAGACACATCGATTGGCTGCCTCCCACACATGCCCCAACCAGGGCTGGGGAATGAACCTGCAATCCAGATACGTGCCCTTGACTGGAATCAAACCCATGACCCTTCAGTGCTCAGGCTGATGTTCTACCACTGAGCCACACTGGCCAGGGCTGGACTTAATGATTTTTTAAAATGTTTTTATTGGTAAATTAACACATACAAAAAACAAATGTACCACTTAATGAATTATAAATCAAACACCCCTTTAGCCATCACCCATAGAAGGATATAGAACCTTGCCAGCCATCACACAAGCTCTCCATTAGCTCCCTCTCAAACACAAGTCCCAGACCCCTCTAAGAATAACCACTGTCCTAATCTTTACAGTAATCACTTCCTTTTATTTATAGCTTTACCATCAAAGCAGGCATCTCTGTCCTCTATATTTCCTATAATTGGTAGTTGGGTCTAAAGGATAATAAAAATCAAGTTTGATTTTTTAGAGTGAAGTCTGCTTCACAGACGGTATCGTGCACCAAGTAGCACATACTTTGAATTGTTAGCAGCTATTGATGCTTGATGTTTAGATCCTTAATTCATTACATATGCAAAATGCTGTTCTCCAATTCTGTAATTTCTTTTTCATTTACTTGTTGTTACATTATATCAAGAGAAACTTTCCCTCATTTGCTCTTTAGTTACCCAGTAGCAGAGTCTATGTTATAAAGGCAGTGATAAATGCTTGACTCTTGCTCTTTCCCAATTTTCAAAATAATCAGTTAGTTCTCTAGCATCTTTCAAAGGTAAGCAAATAAGATTTCTTTGCATGATCATGAATGCATAGTTTTAAACATATTCAATATGTTTCAATCTGCTGAACTTATTGTCTTTACTAATGCTCAGTTTATCAGATTTAGCTCTGAACTGTTGATCAAATGAAGCTTGAGTAGTTACTGGGTTATAACAGGACCCATGATTCACCTAGCTAAGTCTGATATCAGTTTTTGTGCTTTTAGAATCTGCTGACTGAGCATGGGCTCCTAGCTTAGTAAAATCATTCTGAACTGCTAGACCTCTCTTTTTTTTAAATGAGATAGTTTTAAATATGTTTTT
>NW_006299389.1:60289-72543 GCF_000327345.1 Myotis davidii | reverse complement strand
GAGAGAGGAAGGGAGAGGGAAAGAGAAAAAACAAAACAGTTTCTGTGAAATAAAATAAAATTAAAGTTAAAACTTTCTGCAAAGGAAACAACACACACACAGACACACACAAATATTAGCCATTAAAAAGAAGAAATCCTGCCATATGCAACACATGGATGAACTTAGAGGACAGTATGCTAAGTGAAATAAGCCGAATACAGAAAGACAAATGCTGCATGATCTCACCTACATGTGGAACCTAAAATACTCAAATTCATAGAAACAGAGAGTAGAATGATGGTTGCCAAGGGATGGGGATGGGAAAATGGGGTCTCAGGGGGAGGGGATGCTGGTCAAAATGCATAAACTTTCAGTTGTAAAATGAATAATTTATGGGAATCTAATGAACAGCATGGTGACTACAGTTAAATAATGTATTGTAAACTTAAAATTTGCCTCAAAAAATAGAAAGTAAAAACTAATCTGATCAGCCTGGCTGGTGTGGCTCCGTAGTTGAGTGTTGACCTATGAACCAGGAGGTCATGGTTTGATTACCCATCAGGGTACATGCCCAGGTTGTAGGCTCCATCCCCAGTAAGGGGCATTCTCATCATTGATGTTTCTATCTCTCTCCCTCTCCCTGCCTCTCTGAAATCAATAAAAATGTATTTTTAAAAGCCAACAAAACTAGTCTGATCTATTTGTCTATGTTTGTGCCAATTATTTAATTATTATATATTTGTTTGTTTTTTTGCAATGTATATAATTAAATTTTATTCCATTTCATACCTAAGATTTACTAGTAGCTATCTGAGACTTTAAAAAAATATTTTTTTTTATTGATTTCAGAGAGGAAGGGGGAGGGAGAGAGATAGAAACATCAATGATGAGAGAGAATCAATGATTGGCTGCCTCCTGCACATCCCCTAACTGGGGATTGAGCCTGTAACCCAAGCGTGTGCCCTTGATTGGAATTTTTAACTTCTCTTTTGTGTACTCTTCTAAGAAGTTAAAAATTAAAAGACACCTGAGAAAATAAATTATCTACATGATTGCATAAAGCAGTTCCTGCTAAACTTTTTCACTTACCACTCATAGAAAATAATATTTACACAGCTGCCTGGAGTAAGAAGAGGCAACTCAAATCCAGATTGCCCTGGGGGTTCTGGCTTCCAAAGGGCCTGAGAAGATTGTATATTCACATATCTATAACTGTTTCACACCACATGAGGTGGAAAGTTCTGGAATGCTGAGACCAGTGGAAGCAGACTAGCACAGCAGAAGAGACAGGATGTGGTTCATAGTGACAGTGAACAAAATACACCATAATGGTCACTCGAGAGGTGACAAATTATTAAATTCTGGATATATTATGAAAGTTGACTCAGGCAAGTCACTTAAGATCTCTGAACATTAGCTATAACTCATTAACATGTAAATAACATCTACATCTACCTCAGGGGGTTATTGTGAGATTAAGGAGATAGTACATGTAAGGTATTCAGTTTGATGAATTGCTCAAAGTATGCAACGAGACATGGAACCAAAAGTCTTATTAAAAGACTTAGGTAAGAAAATTATCCACCCATTCATGTACCTAGAAATTACTTGTTGAAATAAATATTTTCACTTTGAATACAAGTACAAACTTGAAGGGGTTATGGTTAAACCCCTCATGGAAGGCACTTGGATGAATCTGAGACTGCTACACTTTGAAGTGCAAAGTGATTTGATGTGAGCTAGAAATGGCCAACTATAATGACCACAGAAAATTCCAGACACAAATCTAGTTTACTAAAGTGTCTTTTGGGGACACACCTGTGAGTCCCTGTGTTTTGCCAATCTTTCAGCATCTATGCAGGGCCAGATTACCCAACAAGAGCTTTAAATCAAGAGGAAATTGGAGGAGAGAATTAGCTATACCGGATACCTCGTTTCAGGATTAAACTAGATTTTTCTATCCTGGCTGACCCCAAAACTTCAGGTTCTATTGTTTACTACATACAAGACCAACCTTTCAACAATTCTGGTTTATGTGAAATTGAAGGAGAATAAGAGCTAACACCTTCAGACTCAAGGTAGAACGCATACAGTAACTGAGTCGCATGTTGTCCAAGTCATACTGCTAGAGGCACCTTTCACCAACACCAGAGAGGTGTTACGGAACAGCCCCAACCTCGATCCTTGTCTTCTCATATAAGTAAATTTATACGAATGACCTTGACTGCATTGTGAAAAGCCAATTTATTAAAAACAATTAAAAAGCAAAGCAAGCAAACCTATACATTCTGGTGTATGACGGACGCTCAGCTAATCTAAAGAGCAGGTTGGCTGAGGGTCCAAGGTGTTATAGGTTTTAAAATTACTTTGCTGAATATTTTGGTACAGATTAATTCTCAAGGCCCCTTTTTACTTTGTTGTGGTTTTCCCAGAATTCATGAGAAGCACCTGGCAACTTTATCCTGCCAAGCCCTGGATCTGCTGACTTCTCTGCTTAGGGAGCAAAACTGCCCTCTTTTCCTTTCCCCTTCTCCCTCCCTTTATGCATTGTTTCATTCAGGAGGTTTTTATATATTTGCTTTCCTGTCCTTGGCTGGGAAAGATAAGGCTTGTTATTTACAAGCTGGCGCAAATTGCCCACATTGTCTGGCCTTTTTTTAAACTTTCCTGTCTCAGCTTTCCTATTCCTCCTGCCCTGGATCCTGTAACAATATCACACTCTGCTCAACTAACATTCTTTTTTTAAAAAAAATTATTTTTATTGATTTTAAAGGGGAGAGAGAAAGAGAGAGAGAGAGAGAGAGATTTGTTGTTCCACTTATTTATGCATTTATTGGTTGATTCTTGTATGTGCCTTGACCGGAGATTGAACTTGGCTAATTGGAGAACATTCTAACCAATTGAGTTATCTGGCTAGGATCTTAACAAACATTTAGACAATGGGGATAAAGCATTCAAACTAATTTTTAAGAGGTTATCCAGAGGGTCCTGTGTAATATGATCATCCTCTGAAACTGATGTGACAGAAATACCTGGCTCTATGCACAGGAGCAAGTGTCTGGGAAGACACCCAGTGACCCTGGAACCATGCTGCCAGCTCTGTCTCAAGCTAATCTCTTGGGCCTCTAACTGAGCTGACTGCTCAGGGCAGATGCCTAGACATGAGGACCCCTGGACTTTGGGCTGGATACCTCTGAGTGCCCCTCCAGGCCCACTCCTCACTGCCACAACCCTGCTCTGTGACCACAGGGGGCTGACTTTATAAGCTTCCCCACTTGAGAACCTTTTGGTGGGATCCAGTGAGCTGAGTAACCAACCCCTGGTTATTACAGCAAATTTCTATCTCTGTCTTGTGTGACACAAGGGCTGAGGGTGGGTGGGACATATATGGCTCAGTGGCTCAGTTGGGTGTGTGGGTGTGCAGGTCGGTTCTCATTCAAGGACCCTTGCTGAAGGATCAGTCACTCTGGGGGCATAGAGAACAGAGTGAGAGCAGCTTTTTTTTTTTCCTGGGCTCCCTCCTCACCAAGTCTCTGCAGGTTGCAGATTCCCTGTGTTGAACCCTTAGCTGCCACCTGACAGTCTCTTCCTAGAGCTATGCTCTCTGGGCCCAGTTCTGCTTCTGCCCCTTGACTCTTCCAACACAGGAAGCAGCACCATCCTTGGTTTCCTTTCACCCTTCCCAACTTTTATAACTGGTTCTTTTGTTAACCCTGCTCCGTTTCCCTGTTTGGGGTTCCACGGTTTTCCTGTTAGGATCTGTCTGATAGAGCCTTGTTACCGAGTTAGAGACTGAACAGACGGAGCTACTCTTCGCAGGTAGATCAGGGCGCAGGAGAGGCGTGGGGATGGGGGACTGCAGAAACGGAATCCCAAGCCAGAAAGGAATCTGTCTGTCTGGCAGCCACAGTAGAGTCAGCAAGGATGCTGTCTGACCCTTTTGCCTTGTTTCTGGCAGTTCTGGTGCCTGCCCCGGGTCAGAACTTCATTTCATTTGTTTCCTGGATATGTCCTCTTATTTAACTGATAGTCCTCTACTTAACAGAGTTGCACTCAAGTCCACACCCTGATTTGGGGCCTCTTTGGCATTGGAGTTCTGACCCTTTCCCGCTGACTGATTAGCCATGATCTGTAGGGCCCTTCCTGGTGGGAGGTGGTAGATGTACAGAGAAGGGGCTTGGGGGCAGAAAATTACCACCTCCCTGCAAGTGCTTTCCATGATCCCTGTTTCTTTCCCTTCTCTCTGGCTTCACACTGGGAACATAAGAAAAAGCTGGGTCTCAGAGAGTGGTGGTTCACAGCCATAGATCTGGACACTGGTCAAGTTCAAAAGCCCCCAAGTGTGTCCAGTGTTCAGCCTACTGTTCTGGAGAATGACCCTGGCAGATAGCCTTCTGGGAAATGTGGGATGGGAGGGCTAAGGGCACTAGTGTGGCAGGGCAGGCTCTCTGTGGAACATCTGAGTCCCCAGACACTTCAGAGCAACAAAACCACGTGTGAAAGGCATGTGGTAATTGGACCTGGCATCTCTGAAGAGTATCAGGCTGGGCCTTTGAGTGCCAAGCCTCATACCAGCCCTGTTTGCTCTGTGGTAACCCCTCCTGAAGGTTTTTTGCTTTCCTCTGCTCCAGCTATGTTAGTCTAACAACTTGGGCTGCTGACTTTGCTTTCACTCCCTCTGCTAGTTTGCAATTGGTATCCTTCCTACCTAACTTTCTGTTATACAGTAACTGTCCCCTTTGGCTGGTACAAATAACCTTCTGTTAATGGTGCTAAGAGTATTTCCAATGAACCATGTCTGGTATCCCCTCTCTCCCTTCTCTTCCCTTGGTTCTGGTATTGAGTATTGGACTCCTCGTGAGTGGGATTTTCCAGAAGGTCCAAAGTGATTAGGCCAGTGTGCTTACAAATTGAGATATTGGTGGAAAAGGGGCAGGATTGAGTGGTTGAGTCTAAGAAGATAATTATGGTCTCCTGTGCCATTAGCACAAGGATTATATGTAGGCTCAAATAATAACACTTTTCTGTAAATCTAAAAAGTTTTAAAAATAAAGTTTTTGAAAAGTAATCACAACTATAAGACAACTAAAAATAATAATGAGTCCCTACTTTTTGACCTCACCAGATACTAGAGCCAAACTTGTCAGCTGATAAATATATGTTAAAATTAGGAAAGAGATGTGTATTGATATAATCCTATATAATAAAAAGGTAATATGCAAATTGACCATCATGCTTCACACAAGATAGCCGCCCACATGTGGTCACAAGATAGCCACCACAAGATGGCTGTCAGGGGAGGGCAGTTGTGGGTAATCAGGACAACAGAGGAGGGCAAATGGGGGCAATTGGGCCAGCAGGGGAGCAGTTAGGCAGCAATCAGGCTGGCAGGCAGAAGTGGTTAGGGGCAATCAGACAGGCAGGCAGGTGAGTGGGTAGGAGCCAGCAGTCCCAGATTGTGAGAGGGATGTCCGAGGGGTCCCAGATTAGAGAGGGTGCAGGCTGGACTGAAGGACATTACCCCCACCCCCATCCCCCACCCCCAGTGCACAAATTTCATGCATGGGGCCTCTAGTATTTTACATAATATTTTACTTACAATTTTTCCAATTTGAGGGTAATATAGTGGTTTCAAATTTGTCAGAAGTATAACTTGGGTAAGGGACATGTTGAGACAACCTGGGAGAAGAAATGAACGGGTCTTTGCCTGGGCCTACATCAAGTTTAAGATTCTCCTTTAAATAAAGGGAGATTTAAGACTGCCCTAGGTTTAAGGCCTGGGAGTAGTAGGATAGGAGGTACAAGGGAAGGCTAGGATCTTCTGCTGATGTCAGAAGGATTTGAGATATTTGGGATAGAATTAGAAAAGAGTGTTCATAAGATTACATTCCCTCCGCCATCCACTTTCCAAAGAATTTCCTGTTGATTTTTTCCTAAGAGCAGCAACAAATTGGGTTGGCCAGGTGGCTGCTTATGGCGAAGTCATGTAGAGGTCACTCTTTTAGAGGGCTGATGGAAGAGCTGGCCCATCTGCAGGGAGCAAGATCTTTCCGTTTGGGGAGAAGCACCATGGCTCTCAGAAAAATGGTTGGCTTCAGCAACACTGGCAGAAGTGGGGCAGGAACAGAGCCAGGGACTGCCACTGTTATCTACTAAAGACAACTTATCATTTCTTCTCTGACTATGCCTGAGTTTAGCTCTTCTTCCTGGGCTCCCTAATTTAGGGCAGGTCCCACCATCCACCCTGTTACCCAGATGTCATACCTGGATACTGTCTTCTTCCTCAGCTTCTCAAACCCAGTCAGTTAAAAGGTTTTGATGGCCTAGCCAAGTGGCTCAGGTGCTTGGAGCATCATCTGGTACACCAAAAAATGTTGCAGGTTAGGGAGTGTACAGGAGGCAACCAATTGATGTTTCTCTCATTGATGTCTCTCTCTCAAACATATCCTCGTTGGAGAATTAAAAATAAATAAAAATAAAAGGTCTTGATGATTCTGACCAAGTATTTCCAGAAGGACATAGAAAAATTTTAGTAAATACAGAACCTAATCCATGACAGAAAATTGTCAAGCGGCTGAAGGAATTATTAAATAAGTGGACTGACACTTATTAAAGATTTTTCTGTATGTAGGTTTTGAAAAACTATAGATATTTATGAATATATTTATTACTAGAGTCTTCCATTTAAATTAAGATTCAAATAAAATAATTCTGACCAATCATAGTTTACTTCAGATTGCTTGTATCTGGCATATAGAAAGAGTTTCATCAGACTTTTAAGTTTTCACATGATCTCCACAACTAACAACTTTTGTTTTATTTCTGACTAAAGACAGTAATTCAAATGAACAGAACTTCTCTTTTGCTGTGTTCAAACTTTAATATTTTAAAAATAATGGTTTGTTTGTTTTTTTACAAACATACAACAAGAGAAAAAAAGAGAAGATGAACCAATAGATAACCAAAGAAAATTAAGAGACATAGTAACAAATGCAAGAGGAAAGTCTTGTTTGGATCCGGATGTAAACAAACAAAAGGTTTAAAAAGTATGAGAAAAGAAAATCTGAATTTTGGCTGGATCTTTTATAATGTTAAGATAATGTTATTTTTTAGGTGTGATAATAGAATTATGTTGTATGTTTTAAAAAGAAAGTCTTATTATAGTGCTCAGATATACTTCAACTAAATTTTTGTCATTAAAATGATAGAAAAGGGGAAATTTTAAAAATAGTATATATATTAGAGTTATTTTGATAAAAATAATTCAGTATTAAACTGCAAATCCAAAAAGACCCCTATATTGGAAAATAAATAAAATACATTTTTAAAATGAAAAAAATAAAGTCCTTTATAGAAAGACAAATACTGTATAATCTCACTTATATTGTGGAATCCAAAAAAAGCCAAACTCATAGAAACAGAATAGAATGGTATTTGCCAGGGTGGGGAAAATGGGGCATTGAACAATAGATACAAACTTCCAGTTATAAGATGAAAACTCTCTGGGGATCAAATGAATAGCATGGTGACTATAGTTAACAATACTTAATTATATACTTGAAAGTTGCCAAGGGAGTGCATCTTAAATGTTCTCACCACACACACACACACACACACACGGTTGCAATTATGTGAGGTGATGGATATGTTAATTTTATTATGGTAATCATTACACAATATATACATGTATCAAATATTCATGTTGTGTATCTTAAACTTACACAGCATTATATGTCAATTATATCTCAATAAAGCTAGGGGGGGAGAAGAGTCCTTATCTTTTAGAGAAACATAATAAAATACAGACAGATATATTGAGATTTTGTCTGGGATTTGCTTCAAACAATCCAATAGTGTGGTGGTAGGTGAATGGGTAGAAAAGGGATGAAACAAGACTGGCTCATGTGGCAGTTTGGCTGGCCATGACCCCTCATGTTTCTATTCCACCTTGAGGCCCCAACTTTCCCCATTTTATGGCTACACTCTGGATCCTTTTGACTTCAGCTTCTGCTGGTAACTACCTCAGTTACTAATTCAGAGGTCGCAGGAACTACGAGTCACAAGCCCCATCTCTTATTTAGTTGGATCTGACAGCTCAGATTACTCCCTGCCAGGAAGAAATTCTACTCTCCATGCATTTGACAGGCTTAATTTAGTTTAGTAGCTTTTAAATTATTTTTCACTGACAGAAACCTGTTCTCAAATATAATCTTACATAAAACTTCTCTATATAAATGACCACCTGTCAAGAGGACATCCTGTGTTGGTTCATATCCAGTTAAGAGCATGTTCTAAAAGGAAGAGAGAGGCAAGGAGAGATCAAAGCAGGACTCTTCCTAGAAGTGAGCATGACAAGATATGAGGGGTGAGAAGATGCAGTCAAGGGTCTGAAATCTGGCTTAGGGCACAGGTTCTACAACAGCCTGTGGTCCTTCCTTTCCTGCAGATCTCCTTTGTGCAACTTCATCCCCGCCATGGGAACCACTCTATTCTTGTCTGTTATGATTGTTTGCTCATTTTATACACTCATGCAGAGGTATTTTTCACTCAGGCTGTCCTTACTCATGACCATATTCTATTTCCCGGTACGAAAGGTTTGATTGTCAGACTGATTTATCAGTGAGTCTCACGTCAATGTAAGTCATGTTTTATAAAATGTCTACAAATTTCCATATATATCCAAGAACTGCATAATTTTTTTCTCAGCCAGGTTTAGGTTAGCTTACCATGTGTGGGAGAATCCTTTCTTTGGTTTTAGTCGGTGCTAAGGTACCTGGTAGGATCCTTCTTTTAGAAGCATCCTTGGAGTGTGCCTCACAAGGCCCAGGATTTTTTTTGCCAAAAGAGGAATGCTACAGATATGCATCTCAAAGGCTTTATAAGTATATTAGAGGCCCGGTGCACAAAATTCGTGCACTTGTGGGGGAGTGTCCCTCAGCCCAGCCCACACCTTCTCCAATCTGGGAACCCTCTCACAATCTGGGACTGTTGGCTCCCAACCGCCCGCCTGCCAGCCTGATCACCCCAACCACTCCTCTGTCATCCTGATCAATGCCTAACCACTCCTCTGCCAGCCTGATCAATGCCTAACTGCTCCTCTGCCAGCCTGGTTGCCCCCAACTGCCCTTCCCTGCTGGCCTGGTCGCCCCCAACTGCCCTCCCCTGCCAGCCATCTTGTGGTGACCATCTTATGATGACATGAGGGTGTCACACGAGGGCCCGAGGGCCACCTAGGCTTTTATTAGTATAGATAGAACAATCTATTATGAGGCTTTAAAGGTAATCATATTGTACATGGGATAAGTAAAATTAACTGGGTTAAATAAAAAAAGGACATAAAAGTATATGCAAGCTGTTATAGCTATGTATATGTTAAAAAGTAAAAAAGGAGCACATTCTCTTGCTAGTGTTCCCTCTTGCTTTCGTTCTCTGAAGAAGCTAGCTGACAGTTGTGAGGAGCTCTATGGAAAGGAACTTCTGTTATAATAATCATGTGAAATAGGAAAGGAACTTTTGGGCCATGTGAAAAGGAACTTTTGTTATAGTAATCATGTGAAATATAATTTATCAGATTCTTGTGTTTGTAGGTACAAATCTAAAAGAAACCTACAAACATCAAATAAATATTTTATTGTTGATATATGAAAGAAACTTGATGGGTGGATCCCCAAATTTTTCTATAAAAACAAACACAACAGGGGGGTTGTATTATAAAGACATTTCAGGGAAGTAATCAAAAAATATATTGCCTGAGGTAAAAAGCGAAAAAGGAGTAGGAAAACAGCAACAGTTTTACGAGGGGTGTCAGGATTGTTGATGGATATTTTCATTTTAAAATTTGCTTTAATTCACATGATTTTAAAATAGAAATAAAATAAAAATTATTTTGTTGGATTAAAAAAAGAACACATGATCCTTAAAACACACTCAATGTACATGAAGGAAAGGATAATATAAATAGTGGGAAATAAAAGTCATCCTTATTTCTAAAGATGAGAATGGTTAACTACAAAGCAATTGGATAAATGATTACCAACTGATTTTTATATTTTTTTTACTTACTTTATAGTCAATCGGTTATCTGATATGTTTAATAAACTATGTGAAGTGTTTTAATCATTTGGCAAAGTAGGGTTATGTATTGTGTCTCTGATACATGTGTCATATTTATTATTCAAACTATAAGAATCTGTTTGGAAAATAGCTGTAAGCTAACAACATCTGCTACAAAGAGCTTCTTTGTCAGTTACAATTCCAACTACATTTTTATATATTTACTATAGAGTGTCCCTCAAAATGTATCACAGACTTCGAATAATTGTAAAGGCAGTATTTATTAAAATACATTTCATTTTCAAAATTGAGCTATCAGCTGTTACATTGTATATACATATTGGGGGGGGGCACCCTGTATTTCTTGGAAAACCACAGGAAGTAGCAGATTAATGAATTTCCACTTGGAGGGAGTGGGATCTTACTGGGATTTTTCTCTGTAAAGTTAGGTAGGTTGAGTTGGGTCCAGGATATAATCAGAATTGAGTGGAACCACTCAAGCACAGGTCAAAGAAATTTACACTTGAATAGAGAGCCTACCCCATGCAGAGCAAGGCAGGACAGTATTGTAAAATTCTGCTCAGAAGATGAATGCCAGAGAGAAATGCTTCCTTGAAAGCATTATACAAAATGAAAGAAGCCAGATTCAAAAGCCATATACACTCACTGGCCAGATTATTATGACCCCCTGATGTTTGTAGGCAAATTAGCCGTACACTGCATCATATGGGATATGGAAGCAAAGGCCTGTTCGAACACCTTTGCTGTCTGGAGTTACCAAGATAAAATGTCTCCAGTTCACACAGGAACACAAGGATTGGACAATCAAGCATTGGAAAAAAGTCATGTGGTCCGATGAATCACATTTCCAGTTGCATCGTGCAGATGGCAGAGTGAGAATTTGGCAGAAACAGCATGAAAGCATGCACCCCACATGCATGAGTACAACCCTTCAAGCTGTTAGGGGCAGTGTTATGGTTTGGGGCATGTTTTCCTGGCATGATTTGGGCCCTTTAATTTGTGTGGAACAACGTCTGAATAGCACAACATACCTAAGTATCGTTGCTGGTCAGGTTCATCCTATCATGTTGATGGCGTATCCCAATGGAGATGGCTTCTTCCAACAAGACAATGCGCCATGCCATGGTGCTTGTCTCGTGCAGGAGTGGTTTCAAGAACATGAGGGAGACTTAACCTTGCTTAGGTGGCCCCCACAATACCCAGCTCTTAATCCAATTGAGCATTTGTGGGATGAAGTTAAAAGAGCCATCAGGCAGCTGGTTCCACAACCATCAAATCTCACAGAACTGGACAGTGCTATTCATCAGGCATGGTGTCAGATTCCTCGCATCACCTTTCAACATCTCATGGAGTCAATACTAAGAAAAATCGCCACAGTATTTAAGGCAAAAGGTGGCCCAACAAAGTACTGATGGGGTGGTCATAATAATTTTGCCACTCATAATAATATATATGTTTACCCATATCTTCAGAAAAAAATCACTTCTGTCGTGGTAAACAACCTGCTTCCCTATTTATAATGGTCCAACTTCAACCAGAAATTATAGCTAATTTGCCTACAAACGTCAGGTGATCATAATTATCTGGCCACTCAATGTATTGTTACAGAAGACCATAGGAAAACCAAGCAACACTTTAAAGAAAAGGAGTTACACTGTTTATTATGCTGGCGAACTCAGTGGAATAACTTCCCAAGTTTGAGCAAAGTAACGTTCAGGGATCTTCTCTTTTATATCTTTCTGGTGTCTTTGTTCCTCAAGTATGGATTATGCTCCCGGTCCTTTTCTCGAGCTTTGCAAAAAGGCCCCAGGTGTTGGGGGTCTCCAAGCCATACCTAATGGTCTGGCTGGCACCAGCATTAATAACACCCCCCTCTGGGGCTGTGCACTGTTTATAGTTTATGGCCTCTGTGAAATGTGAGCATTTAGGTAACATGTTCTGCAAGACCAGCTTCTGGTAAAAAGGCAGTGACTTAATTATAGTTTATCAAGAATGTACACTGGGCTTGCTGGCACAGATTCAGATTGCTAGCCCCCCAAACACCAGAGTTACACTGGAATTAGCCTTTTTAGCCTTCTCATTATTACATGATTACATTTATAGGAAACTAGAGGCGCGGTGCACAAAAATTTGTGCACTCGGGGGGGGGGCGGGCCTGTGCCCTCTTGCAGTCTGGGACCCCTAGGGAGACAACGGAG
>NW_006299389.1:52138-59447 GCF_000327345.1 Myotis davidii | reverse complement strand
TTTAGCTTTGAGGCTTGGCCCCAGCTCTGAGGCCTCTGCGGCTGAAAGTAGGTTTCTGGCCTTTGCATACAATGTTGCGAATCTGCTGGCTGAAGTCCGGTGGTATTTGTTAAAATGTTTGTGAAACTGTAGGCTCAGAGGCCTGCAGCCGCAGGCGGGAACATTGGTTTCCTCCGTCACTGAGGCAAGCAAGCCTCATGTTAGTTTCAAGCTGCTTGGCTGCCGGCCGCCATCTTGGCTGACAGTTAATTTGCATATCTCGCTGATCAGCCAATGAAAAGGGTAGCGGTCGTACACCAATTACCATGTTTCTCTTTTATTAGTGTAGATGTCTAGAATATGCAAATCCAAAGAGGTCAAAGGGGAATGGAGAATAGGGAATGATTATTAGTGAGTATGAGGTTTATTTATGGTGTGATTTAAATGTCCTGGAATTGGATAGTGAAAGTTGCATAACTCTGTGAATATACTACAGAATATATAGTAAGCAACAATGAAATGTATACTTTAAAAGGGTAAATTTGATGGAAAGAAAAAAAAAGGGTAAATTTGAGCCCTGGCTAGCATGGTTCAGTGGTTGGAGCATTGGCCTGCACATTGGAAGGTCATGGATTTCATTCTCAGTCAAGGACATGTACCTGGGTTGCAGGTTCAATCCCCATCCTCAGTTGGGGCATGTGTAGGAGGCAACGAATCAATGCCTGTCTCCCTCTCTCTCTCTCTCTGGCCCTCTCCCACCTCCCCCCTTCCACTCTCTCTGAAAAAAGCCAATGGGAAAAAATAACCTCACTCCTTAAGTGAGGATTGAAAAAAGGAGGGGGGAGGGGGTAAATTTGAGGATATATGAATTATACCTCAAGAAAGATGTTATTCAAAACAAGAGAAAAATGATTATTCAGATGCCAAGAGTAGGTAAAAAGCTTATTTTAAATTGAGGTATCATCTCTAAGAGGACTCTGTTGGTTTTAAAAAGTTAGACATATAGTCTTCACAATGTCCAAATCCTTCTTTCTACAAGACACCTCCCCACCATGTCACAGTTAATGAATAATCTGTGACTTCTAAGCTAATTTGCATCTCCCTGTAGAGAACTAGCTTGTCCTCATTCAGATGGGCATAGCATTACATTTCCCTGGAGCTTAAATGATGAGATATCAATAAATTAGTTCAAATTTAAGGAGCAATGTTTGAGATAAAAACAATACAATTATAGCCCTAGCCAGTGTGGCTCAGTTGGTTGGAGTGTCCTCCTGTACACCAAAATGTTGCTGGTTTGATTCCCAGTCAGGGTATATACCTAGGATGTTGGTTCAATCCCTAATCCAGGATGTGCCAGAAGTCAACTAATTGATGTTTCTCTCACATAGGTGTTTCTCCCTTTCCTTCTCTCGAAAGTCAATAAGCATGTCCTTGAGTGAGGGTTAATAAATAAATAAATAATAACTAATACCACAAACTATTTAAATATTTACTTGCTCTAATAAAATGTCAATTTATTTAGATTTTATGCATGAGTAAATATAGTATTTACTATATTTCTATGTATTTACTATATTCCCATGGAATTGCCATTTCTTTATCTTTTTTCAGAGGAAGTTTGGCCTTCCCTAAGTTTTTAAATATATTTTAGGTACACTTTGGTTTCCTATGATATATGCAGATTCTTATGATAATAGATTACCTGATTATTTTCTACTTACTTCACAGTGGACCAATGACCACTTGTGCTTTTATATCTCCAGGAAGGCTTCTTTATCCACTGCCTTCTAATCTATGGTGGGGCTAGTGACTACACTATCAGGAAAGCTAGTGATTATTTCCTACAAGATGACTTGTTTGCTTTATTTCAGGTCATTGTTTGGATAAGCTTCAGTCATCTTTAGTAGTTCTGACTCATGCTTCTAGTGGTCACAGTGATTAACCTGTTACCATGGTTCCCAAACTGAGGCGTTACTTGGCTCTTCCTCCACTTCAAGGACGGTCTCAAAGTCCAGTCTCACAGAGTCCTTGGTAAGTAAAGACTTATGGAGGATCTCATAATAAATGTGTTCCTGGTCCTTGCATTGGTGGCTATCTTCTTTACCTCCATGGAAATCTTATCCTATGAAATCTTATACAGGAAAAGACAATTTAAATAGAGTAAGACTTTATACAGCTATCAAAAATACTTCTATAAACTTTAGTTGAAGAGATATTAAAGCAGTAATTTTTTGGCTGAATGAAAAAAGTGATCATTACACAAAACCATTCACAATGTTAATAGACCCCTAAAAGTGGCCACAAATCTGAAAACAGAGGAGATACAGTGAGTTGACAAAAGCCCAGAAAGACATGGATCAGAATTCTGGCTCTCAGCTGATCTAGTTCTATTACTTTAACCAAGTCATTAGCCTCTTTATTCCTCAGTTTCCTTTTCTGTGATTTGAGTATAATACTAATTATCTTCCAAGATTAGACTAGTATCCGGCATTTAATAGAACTCAACAAATGGCAGGTGGCAATAGTAGCAGTAAATGTTTTTCTAGTTTTGAACTAACAGTATTAATATTGACAGAAACTTTTGAATGTATAGGTAAACAATTCTCTGTTTTAGACTATAAGACAACCAGATGTCTAGCTTGGACTTCTTCATTATCCTATCTAATAAAAGAGTAATATGCAAATTGACCATCACTCCAATACAAGATGGCCTCCCCCATGTGGTCAAAGATGGCCACCATGCCCTGACTTGTTTGGCTCAGTGGATAGAGCATCAGCCTGCAGACTGAAGGGTCCCGGGTTCGATTCCGGTCAAGGGTATGTACCTCGGTTGCGGGCACATCCCCAGTAGAATGTGAATTGGTCATAAGGTCAAGCCTAATGTGGAGGTGTGCAGGAGGCAGCTGATTGGTGTTTCTCTCTCATCGATGTTTCTAAGTATCCCTCTCCCCTCCTCTCTGTAAAAAAAATAGTAAAATATGTTTAAAAAAACAAACAAAAAAACAAAGATGGCCACCACAAGATGGCCAGCAGGGGAAGGCAATTGGGGGGGACCAGGCCAGCAGGGGAGGGCAGTTTGGGGCGACCAGACAGCAAGGGAGGGGAGTTCAGTCCAGCCTGCACCCTCTCCAATCTGGGACCCCTCAAGGGATGTCTGACTGCCCATTTAGGCCCAATCCCACACTTGTCAGTCGGACATCCCTCGAGAGGTCCCAGATTGGAGAGGGTGCAGGCTGGGCTGAGGGACATACCCTCCCCGCTCCCCTCCCTCCCCCCATGCATGAATTTCATCACCGGGCCTCTAGTGTCTACATAATAATGAATTATTTAAAAGATGTTTTAAGATTTCCCCCAAAAATTCATAGTACAAAAGAAGTTTTTTGAAGAAATAGCATTATTTATCTCTAGCCAGATTCATTGGCATTTTGTAATGTTACTAGAGGCCTGCTGCATGAAATTCATGCGTGGGGGAGGGGAAGGTCCTTCCGCCCATCCTGCACCCTCTCCAATTCAGGACCCCTTGAGGGATGTTTGACTGCCAGAAATTGGGTCTAAACCAGCAGTCAGATATCGCTCTCACAATCCAAGATGGCTGGCTCCTAACTGCTCACCTGCCTGCTGGCCTGATTGCCCCTAACTGCCCTTCCCTGCTGTCCTGGTTGCCCCGAACTGCTGCTGCCTCAGCCCCTGCCACTGTGGCTTTGTGTGGAAGGACATCTGGATGGATATCCAGAAGATGTCCAGTCTAATTAGCATATTACCCTTTTATTAGTATAGATTTGTAAAAATAATAAAACAATTGAAGGATTTCAATTCTCAGCTGTACGAACTTGAAAGAATTGTTTCTCTGGCAGCAATGTTAATTTTCTCCACTTCAAGGGCAGTTTAATAATTCCCCTTGTCCAGATGTTTTAAGTATTACATCCTACAAAGATTTCAAGACAGCTGAAACAAGTTGTAGAAATTAGTTATTTTGATTAGTTAGTGCAGACCAGAAAAAATTTTAAACTTAACTGAGGTTTTCGGTCTCTACTAGATGTTACATCTGCTAAGACATAATTAGGTATTTTAAAATATAAAATTGTACACCTGAAACTAATACAAAATAATGTTGAATATAAATTGTAATTTAAAAATAAAAATAAAAATAGTGGTTTGCAATATAATAATAATTCTAATGAAGCAAGCCTATTCTCAAAGAGAGTGCGAGAAAAAAATTAAATTCTAAATTGTGAAAGTAAAATTTTTGAAACCCAAGGAAATCTTATCTGTACAGTTGCCGGGGTTCCCAAAGGTGTGGACAGAGTCGGCGAAGAGACAGCGTTCATAGCTCTCTAGCTCTCTTTATAGTCTGGGTGGATCTTCCTGTGCCTGGCTGAGGCCACAGAGAAAGATCCTGAGGCAAGCTGAGCCTTTATTTTATAGTCAGAGGTAAACAAGGTAGTGGTTTCCACAGTTACACTGTTCTTGTGAGTTTCACTTGTTTTTGTTCTTGTTCTTTTTGCTTGTTTTTGTTCTTGTTCTTGCTGCACTTCCCTCAGCCCATTAGTCCCAGATAAAAGACCTAAGGCTTGTCATAAGGTCAAGCCTAAATATGCTTAAGAGGACTGTGCCCTCTAAGCTTGGACTTGTTTCTGCACTTCCCTCAGCCCATTAGCTTCCCAGATAAGATCTAGGGAGCATCATAAGGTCAAGCCTAATTATGCTTAAGAGGACTGTGCCCTCTAAGCTGGGAGTTGTTTGTGACTTTGCCAACAGGACAGTCCGAGGTTTAACCCTATAGCTGCTCCCCACATACAGTCTTTAGAATTCCAATGAAAAAAATAATGTCCTTAAAAAGATAAAAGCAGATATGGCACTCATAAAACAAGAACAGGATGCTGTTTTAAAAACCTTAGAAAATCAGAAAAGGCACTTGAAAATGAAAAATATAAAAGCCAACATTTTAAAAGTTCAATAAATGGTGGTAATATTGTTAAAGAAAAACAGAAGAAAATGACTTTCAGTTTCAGCTTTGACATGCAAAGATCTTGGAAGTTATTATTCCTACTCTTACAAAAAGAGAAGTCTGGGTAAACTGAAAATCAACAACATTCATGGATTCATCAGAGAACTGACTGAGGTGACAGGAAAAACCACCTCTCTGAAATCTGGAGAGAAAGGCATATTCAGAAAAACAAAGCTAAGATCTGTTTAACTGAAGCAGAAGCTGCTAGAACCATAAACTGGTATAATGCTTAAGTGGTAATTTTGATGGATTGCTAGGGATTGTGTGGACCAATGAACTAGTGTGAGAGTGAGAAACTCCTGGGGACTCACCTTTCCCTGGAATGTGATTACTAAACCCACCCGTCTCTGAAATGGCAATGACTTACTGACCATCCCGGGAATGTGATTACTAAACCCACCCGTCTCTGAAATGGCAATGACTTACTGACCATCCCGGGAATGTGATTACTAAACCCACTGGTCTCTGAAATGGCAATGATTTACTGACCTTTCCCTGGAATGTGATTACAAAACCCACCTATCCCTGCAATGGTGGTAACTTACTGAAAATGTGATATGGCCTCAACTCAGAAGGAACACCTTGTATGGACATATACATTGACTAACCAACCAGCTCTCGCCAAGTAACCCAAGCCCTCGTGCCTTCCTCATTCTCCTTAAAAAAGAGTTCTAACTGCTGCATGGGCAGCTGCCCTCCCTTTGTGAGACGAGCCCTGCAGGTCTTTCCTCTGATAAAGCCTGTGTCACCTGGTTTTTGGCCTCCTACTGATCTTTCATTTTTGGTGCCAAAATCCGGGAGGGGTGCATGGAAGCTTGGACAATCCTCAGATCTTGCCCCGAGCATGCCAGGGAAACAGTGGGCAGCAGAAGCTCTTCTGGGTTTACTCTTTGACTCTGCTTGGTGGTACGGTTCTGAGTTGATTGGCCTGCGCCAGACCCTCTCTTGAACCCTGCCGGACCAGGACCCATGGGGATCTCTTCACCTCCTGCCCTCCAGTAGGCCTTCGGACCCAACTTACCCGCCCCCCCCACACACACCTTTTTCCTCACTCCCTATGACCTGGAGGGGCATTAAAGCCTCAGGGTTTCCCATCTACTCGGTTTCTCATACTTGAAAGCCCAGGCGCCTGGCTGGGAATACTCTTCTATATGGAGACATTGTTCCAGAGGTGACGACTTCGGAACCTTCCCTCCAGCTCCCTTTCTCTCTCTCTCTCTCTCTCTCTCTCTCTCTCTCTCTCTCCACGTTGGGTGAGTGAACAGGAGGATTCTCCTTGTTTCTTCCCCAACCTCCATAGCCCTTCCCTCCATTCATGGGGACCTCTCAATCCAAACCCCCTCGAAACACACCCTTAGGGTATTTCCTCACCAATCTCTCAACCCTTGGTCTTTCTCACTACATCAAACCAAAGAAGCTCATTTTTTTTCTGTAACACTGCCTGGCCACCATATAAACTCGATAATGGCTCTCAGTGGCCCGAGAATGGCACTTTCAATTGCAACATTCTCAGGAACCTAGATAATTTCTGCCACCGTACAGGGAAGGCCTCAGAGATCCCTTACATAGAGGCTTTCTTTCTCCTCCGCTCCCACCCCTTGCTTTGCTCCTCATGTTCCACCCATCAGATCTTCCTCGCAAAGTCCCCATTGCCCCCTCAAACTGGTCGTCAGCCCCTTTCTCTGTCTTCTGACACTTTCAACCCAGTTGATCATTCCTCTCCACCCTCTCAACATCTCCCACAACCTTCAGCCGCTTATACATCTTCTCCCTCACCTGAAGTAGATTCCCAAAACCCAGACCCTCTTAACCAGAAACCATCTTCTACCCAGCCCCTGAGAGCCCGAATCCTGAGAACATGAGCTCCAAAACAGCCTTTCCCATCTAACACTCATTCTCAGGCCACCCTAAGACTGCCTTCTTCAACAGCCTCTTCTATTCCCACGTCCATTCTACCCCTAAGGGAGGCAGCAGGAACTGAGGGCATAATCTGAGTCCATGTCCCATTCTCTATGTCCAGCCTCACACAGATTGAGAGGCATCTCAGGTGTTTTTGTCCACAGACCTAACCACCTTTACTAAGGAGCCTGACCCAGTCCTATGTCCTGACTTGGCATGACATCTATGTCCCCCTGTCCTCTATAGAAATTTACCACCTTAGACCCCATCACCCCAGAGGGAACCCTTCTTCTAAACACCCATTTTATATCCCAATCAGCCCCCAACATATGCCACAAACTTCAAAAAAAAGATACAGAGAAACCAAGATGGCGGCATAAGTAAACACCGGAGATTGCTGCCTTGCACAACCACTTGAAAAGT
>NW_006299389.1:43664-50765 GCF_000327345.1 Myotis davidii | reverse complement strand
ACACAGCAAAGCTGTCATTCAGGATTGAAGGTCAGATAAAGAGCTTCACAGGTAAGAAAAAGCTAAAGGAGTTCATCACCACTAAACCAGTATTATATGAAATGCTGAAAGGTATCCTTTAAGAAGAGGAAGAAGAAGAAAAAGGTAAAGATACAAATTATGAACAACAAATACACATCTATCAACAAGTAAATCTAAAAATCAAGTGAATAAATAATCTGATGAACAGGAAAAAAAAATAGATACAGGTCCACAAATCCATCAAAAAGACCTTGTTAACCCAACCTTTAAGGTTTTTTAATAATAGAGATAAGGAGATGCAAATCCAAAATCAAAGGCAAAATCAGGCCAAGGCTGAGGCCCAGAAAGGAGGCATTCCAGCTCCTAGCCACCACTCTCATGAACCCCAAACAAAGTGCTGATCCTCCAACTGCAGGTAAGTCAGGGGCTAAGCCTCCTCCAGGCCCATGCTTCAAATGCAGCAAGGAAAGACACTGAACCAAGTCCTGCTCAAACTCGAGACCCCCACCTGGGCCCTGCCCAAGGTGTGGAAGAGAAAGCCACTGGAAATCAGACTGTAGTCTGGCCCCTCCGGATCGGGCCTCAGCCAGCCAAGCACAGCCCCCCTCTGGATCCAGTTTGGAGCTCCCAGACCTCCTGGGACTGGCCACCAAAGAAGCTGCCCAGGCCCTGACAGGGCCCCACAGACTTACATTGCCAGACAGAGCCTCGGGTAATGACTGTGGTGGAAGGTAAGCCGATCTCCTTTTTAATTGACACTGGGGCCACTTATTCTGCCCTCTCCGAATTCGCTGGGACCCTTGTCCACTCCTCAGTCTCTATTATGGGGGTTGATGGATTAGTCTCACAGCCATTAGTCACCTCACCTCTACATTGCATCTTACTAAATTCCCCCGTTCACTCTTTTCTCATTCTGCCTTGGTGCCCGGCCAGGGCTACCATGTATCCCCTCATAAAGCCCAATTGTCCCAAACCACAGTCACTTACCTCAGTTTCACTCTCTCACCCGACAAGGCCAAGCCATTCCTTGGACTGTAAACGCCTTATCTCCTTATCTCCTCTATGACTGTCCCCTCCTCTGAACAAGAAATTTTCTCCTTTCACAGGCGCACTGGGTACTCACGCCTCCAGGTTCACAACTGTAGTCTTCTTGCAAAGCTTCTCTATGATGTGACATGGCGAAGGGACCCCCTCACTGAGCCTTTAGATCCCAAGGCCAACATTCTCACCCCCTTTAATGCTCTGAAAAATGTCAATCTAAGAAATGTTGGCTGTTTATTTTTTATCACTGAAAAATGAAGGTTTCTAAGGTGAAGAATTCTAATATATTTTTTTTAAAAGAAAGAATATTAGAATAGAAATACTTAATGGAAGGTGTGAGGCATGGTCATGCATTTTTGAAGGAATAAAAAGAAGGTTTGGAGGCTAATTTGAAAGTGTGAAATTTGTGAAGGTTGTATATGTGATGAGAAGGAAAAGAGAAATGTTGAAAGAAAGAAAGAAGTTCTAAATTAACTATTTACAGGAATTGTAAAAGGGCCATTTTACTCTGAGCAAGAAAGTGAGGTTTCAGTCTCCAAGCCTGGCAGGATAAGGTTGCTGGATACTTCTTAACCTAAACCAGAATATTCAGAAAAACAGCAAGGATTAAGGTTCAGTAAAAATAAGAAGTTAAGCCAGCACAGTGTCTGACTTCTTATCCAACCATCCAGGTCCCTGGCTTCTACTGCTCTTTTCCTTCCCTTTGTCTTTTCCCTTGGATAACAGCCCATTCTAACATTCCCTCCCACTTTCACTGCAATGCAATCTCAATCACTCATCACTCATCTAACATTCCCTCCCACTTTCATTGTAATACAATCTCAATCACTCATCTGTCACCCCTTATTGGTAGCGCCATAGTGACTACCCTCTCAGCTTGGAGCATGGAACTGGGAAAGGGAATCTCATACTCTTTAGTCCACCTCCTTACACCTTTCAGCTTGTCTCCATGATCAGGGATTTTTTTTCCTCTGTGGGGAAAACACATACATCAGTCACCCAACCAGCTGTACAGGAACCTGTACTCTTATCTATCTCTCACCCACAAAATCATCCCCGGCTTTGGCTTTCCAGTGTCTCTTCAATCTGATAGTGGTCCCGCTTTTGTCTCAGAGTACGAAGCTGGTCTCTCAAACTTTAACATCAAATGAAACCTCCACATCCCCTACCGCTCTCTGTCTTCGGGTAAAGAAGAAAAGGCCAATCATCTCTTAAAAACACATCTAACCAAGCTATCCTTAGAGCGCCATATGCCTTGGACTGAACTACTCCCCCGGCACGAATGAGACTGAGGTCCATGCCACGACAACCACTACTTCTAAGCCCCTTCCAGATCATGTATGGGCGGCCTTTTGTCCTCCAAACCCCAGAGAACAGTTCCCCTTCCCCGGGAGACTACTTCCCTGCTTTTGCCCATATGCGGGCACTCTTACAACAACACGCTGTAAAATGTGTAAAATGCAGCCCAGCTGGTGTGGCTCAGTGGTTGAACTATGACCTATCAACCAGGAGGTCACAGTTCCATTCCCAGTCAGGGCACATACCCAGGGTTTTGGGTTGGATCCCAGTGGGGGGCATGCAAGAGATAGCCAATCAGTGAGTCTCTCTCATCATTGATATTTCCATTTCTCTCCTTCCTTCCTCTCTCTGAAAATCAATAAAGGCATATTAAAAATTTCTGTGAGATGCAGAAATTAGAAGGGAATTTAAAGCATTCAATTCATATATTAAGAGAAGGAAAATCTAAAATCAATGACTTAGTTTCCATCTTAGAAAACTAAAAATAGCACAACTTAAGCCTAAAGCAAACAGAAGAAAATAAATCATAAAAAAGAGCAGAAATAATTGAAATTGCAAAAAAAGGTTTTTAATAAAATCCATCAAACCAAAAGCTAATTCTTTAAAAACATGGATGAAATTGACAAATTTCTAGTCAGTCTAGCCAAGAAAAAATGATAAAACATACAAATTACCAATATCAGGAAAGAATAAGGGGTCATCACTACTTATAACACATTATAAGATTAATAAATGAATGCTATCCTCCGTAATGCCTGCAAATTTGACAATTTATATGAAATGGATCAATTCTTGTTTGTGTTTTTCGATTAAGAAAAATTTGTTAAACAATACTTGAACATTTTTTATTTTGAAGGTAGGGCTTGAATTATTTAATTTTACTCCATTTATTTTATTTTATTTTTTTAAAAAGGAAGAGGAAAGAGATCATGGCTCAAACAAAAAAATAGTAGTTAACCCCCACTTCACCCCCAAAGCTCTAATAAGTCACATGAGCACCACCATATCCCACTCAGTGCCTGATATTCAGATGGTGGTATACTCTGTCCCACTGAAGGCATGGGGCAATGGGTGCCAGTGTTAGCTCTCACAGGTTATTCAAATCAGACAAACTGGTGGGCTAAAGTCCAGAATTCTTTCCAGATTTTCTATCTATCAGCTGAGCATATACAAACTGTCATAAGCTTGTAAAATTTAAAGGGAGTAGGAACGGTATAAGAATAGGAGGTTGGCAAAAGATAAACTATAGGTAACCCAAGCTTATCACTGGGTTACTGACTGTGGATACACACTTAGAGAGAGGTCTGGATAAGTGGGCTCCAGGTTTCTGATGAAAGACTATCATCCCAGAAGGAGGAGCTGAGATGTGCCATGTAAATAGTTCTGCAGAGGACACAGGAGAAAGGGCAGCTGGCTCTCCCATCTGGGAGTCAGGAGAGTGGTGAGGAGATTCTTCCAGTACCATCAAGAGTAAGACAAAAGGCAGAGGGAGAACCCTGAGGTTTTAGCCAAATGTGAGACCAGTACACACATAAAGACTAAAAACCTCAGGAACCCTCAGAGTCAATGTCATCTGCACACACTGGCTCTACAAAGTGCTGCCAAAGATTCTTGTGAACTAAGTCAAGTTAGTTGTCTTGCTATGGATGGTGGGTAGGGCAATACATTTTTATTTTCAGAGGGATGAGGTGGGAAGAGTGGCCATGATCTAGTAAAAAGAGACCGGGAAGAAGCAGAAAATATTTAGAGAGCATTTAAATATGTATGTTCATACGTGTACTTAAAGTTAAGAAAAATAAAACTAATTCAAAAACATTTAAAGTGAGACTTCTGTCTGCTTTTCTAGTCTGAACTTGAATATCACAGTCAGCCTGTTACTTTTATTGTGGAAGAAAAGATGTAAAAGTTTCTTTCAATCATTCAGAAGGCAAGGCTAGCCACTTTTAGAAATAGAGTGGCAGGGACAGACTAGGAAAGGAAAGTCAGAGGTGAAAGGGTCAAAGCCAGAAAGAAATTTTCCATAAATTTAACAAGGTGACTATTCCGGTAATGGACTTTGAAAAGGACACAGTGGATGGAAGTCTATTAGTCAAGTCATGATTCAACTTATAAACTATTCTCTTGTGGTTGGTTTTTTTGTTTGTTTAGTCTAAGATTTGGAAATTCGGACTGACCCCTTGTTAACAAGAGCCAACAGGAAATATAGGATCCCTTTCCTCCCCCTGCCTGCCTTTGCTGAAACCACCCCCATCGCCTCCTTGGCTAGATGCTGAAGAGTCCTCCAGGTATGTGGACTCAGGAAGACAGGGCAGCCTCCTTCTGTGGTTGGCCTGTGAATGCAGCAGTACCTTGTGGCTGTCCACATCTCTAAATTGTTTTTCATCTATTTTGTGTACAGGGCTCAGTGCACTCCCCTCTTTGCCTTTACAGTTTTCCAACTTGATATGGGGGTGTAATAACAACTTCTTGCCATTTTTAGTCTTTAATGATCTTTGCCTTAACAGCAAAATCAGATGTAGACATTACAATAAATAAAAACTATGAACCAATATCTCTCATGAATGTAAATGCAAAAATTATTCAACAAAATATTAACACATCAATCCAACAATTCATAGAAAGAATTATACACCAACACTAAGTGGAATTCATGTCATGTAGAAAAGATGGTGCAATATTTTAAAAATTAGTCAATATAGTCTACCATATTAACAGACTATAGAAGAAAAATGTATGATCATATCAATTGATGCAAAAAAGTATTTAACAAAATTCAACATCTATTTGTGATAAAAAGGTCTTAAGGAAACTAGAACTTGTGGGGTACTTCCTTAACTTAGTTAAAAACACCTATAAAAAGAAACTGTTATGCTTAATTATGAGAGAATAAATAGATGTTTTCACCTTAGTATTTGGGCAAAGATGTCCCCTATTACCACTCTTATTCAACATCATACTGGAGTCTTGTGTAGTGAAATAAGAAAAGTAAAGGATTTTTAAAGTATACACATTGTAGAGGAAGATCTAAAACTCCTTGGTGCATATATGACAGGGTTATCTATTAGAAAACCTAAAAGAATCTTTAAAAAAAAAACAACCCACACACAACACCAAAAAGCAAACAAACTTCTGGAACTACAAAGCAAGGTCACAAAGAACAGGGCCAATTATATGAAAGTTAATTGCTTTCCAAATACCAATAAAAATTAGAATTTAAATTTAAAAAACAATATCATTTACAATAGCAAGAAAAAATAAATGCTTTAGTATAAAAAAACAAAATATGTAAGTATCTATAGAAAATCATAAAACACTGAAGAAATAAATGAAAGAATCTATATATATAAAAGGCTAATATGCTAAGTATCCATTCGACTGTTTGACTGGTAGCTATGATGCGTGCTGATCACCAGGGGGCAGGCACTCAACGCAAAGGCATGGAAACATGGAACAGACTGATGTATTTCAGAGGGAAGTGGGGAGGGGAGAGGATGGGGAGAGATTAACCAAAGATCTTATATGCATATTAGAGGCCTCATGCATGGATTCGTGCACCGGTGGGGCCCCTCAGCCTGGCCTGCGGGGATTGGGCCTAATCTGTGCACTGGGCCTCTGACATCCCCCAAGGGATCCCGGATTGTGAAAGGGCACAGGCCAGGTTGAGGGACCCCAACGGTGCATGAATCTGTGTGTGAATCTATGCACCAGCCTGTAGTATATAAATAAATGGAGAGATATTCTATGTTCATGGATAGGAAGACTCAATAGTGTTAAGATGTCAATACTTCTCAACTTAATCTATAGATTCAACATAATCCCATCAAAATTCCAGAAAGCAGTTTTGTATAACAGATTCTTAAGTTTACATAGAAAGTCAAAAGTCCTAGAATAGCCAATACAATATTAATAAAAAAGAAACAGGTTGGATGATTCATACTACCTAATATCAAGTCTTATTATAAAGCTATAGTGAAAGCATGGTATTGACAAAAGAATAGACACATAAATCAGTGGGACAAATAGTCCAGAAGTAATACACACAAATACAGTCAAATTAGTTTTTACAAAAGTGCCAAAGCATTCAATGGAGATAAGCTAGTCTAAATGATGCTGGACCAACTGGACATCTACATCTATTTGCAGAGAAATGAACACAGACACAGACCTCATACCTTACACAAAAATGAACTCAAAATGGATCAGAGATCTAAATGCAAGCAATACTATAAAACCCCTAGAAGAAAACATAGGAGAACATTTATGTGACCTTAGGTTTTCTGATGAGTCTTTAGACACAATACCAAAAGTATAATCCATAAAAGAAAAAATTACCTAGAATTTATTAAAATTAAAAACTTCTGTCCCAGCTGGTCTGGTTCAGTGCATAGAGCATCGGCCCGCAGACTGAAGGGTCTTGGATTTTATTCCAGTTAAGAGCATGTACTTTGGTCCCCGGCCCTGGTCTCTCTCACATCAATGTTTCCCTCTGTGTCTCTTCCACTCTCTCTAAAAATCAATGGAAAAATATCCTCGGGTGAGGATTAACAACAACAACAAAAATTAAAACTTCTGCTCTGCTAAATGCACTGTTAAGTGAACAAAAAGACAAACCATAATCTGGGAGAAAATACTTGTAAACCATAAATGTGATAAAGGACTTGTATTCAAAATGTACAAAGAACTCTTAAAACTCACTATACGCAAACAAACAACCCAACTTAAAAATACAAAAGATCTGAA
>NW_006299389.1:42989-43644 GCF_000327345.1 Myotis davidii | reverse complement strand
GTTGATAAATTGTTTCCCATAGGACAGTGGTCGGCAACCTGCGGCTGGCGAGCCACATGCAGCTCTTTGGCCCCTTGAGTGTGGCTCTTCCACAAAAAACCGACTTCTGCGCATGGGCCACGAAGTTTCAATCGCACTGTACATGCAAGCCTGCATGTGGTATTTTGTGGAAGAGCCACACTCAAGGGGCCACAGAGCCGCATGTGGCTCGCCAGCTGCAGTTTGCCGACCACTGCCATAGGATATAGATGAACAGTTATGATGCTGCTATATACGAATTCTGATTTGAATAATTAAGTGATGAGAGCGAGGTTTCTCACTGTTGGAGTAGGAATTTATAGATAAGCACAGGGAGGAGGCTAAAATTACCTATGTGATAATGGATTAGTTTTAGACATTTGTGTGAACCAATGTTTAGCTTCATATAGATATAAGTGGTTAGGTATAGAGATACTTAGAAATATGTTTATATACATGGGTTAGTATTTCCTTGCTCTGTCAGCTGAGAGGGCTTAGAAGCCAGTGATAGTGAACACATCTAACAACCAGATTTTGGTTCTAATTTTGGTGTCTCCAATAAAAGGAATGAGAACTCCTTGGAGAAATGGCTATTTTTAGAACTGGGACAGAAAATACAGAAGATGACTGGAGCATC
>NW_006299389.1:29799-42785 GCF_000327345.1 Myotis davidii | reverse complement strand
GCTGGTCTGGTTCAGTGCATAGAGCATCGGCCCGCAGACTGAAGGGTCTTGGATTTTATTCCAGTTAAGAGCATGTACTTTGGTCCCCGGCCCTGGTCTCTCTCACATCAATGTTTCCCTCTGTGTCTCTTCCACTCTCTCTAAAAATCAATGGAAAAATATCCTCGGGTGAGGATTAACAACAACAACAAAAATTAAAACTTCTGCTCTGCTAAATGCACTGTTAAGTGAACAAAAAGACAAACCATAATCTGGGAGAAAATACTTGTAAACCATAAATGTGATAAAGGACTTGTATTCAAAATGTACAAAGAACTCTTAAAACTCACTATACGCAAACAAACAACCCAACTTAAAAATACAAAAGATCTGAATAAACACCCCATCGATGAAGAGATAGAGAGATTCCATTACACATCTATTAGAATAGCCAATAGCCAACACACTGATAACATCAAATACTAGTGGGGATGTAGAGCAATAGGAACTCCTTTGTTGCTGGTGGGCATGCAAAATGATACAGCCACTTTGGAAGATAATTTGGCCATTTCTTACAAAACTAGACATATTCTTACAATACATCAAGCAATCATGCTCACCCAAGATGATCTGAAAATGTATGTTCACAATTGTCAAAACCCATAGAATCTTGAAGGACAAAGAGAAAACCCTAATGTATGCAAATTTTTAAAACTTAATCAGGGGGTTGGAGAATCTCAGCAAGACATTTATGCTGTGACCAAAGAATCTAGCTCTATTAGAAGTATATGAAACATCCTCATTGAAGGGCATGAGAGAAAAGGTGCTAATCTACATAACATTGGAAATAAGTGGAGTCTATAAAACTACAGGCAGAAAAAAAATATACATAAGCATTGTACTCTGGTTGATAAATTGTTTCCTTTCCTTGCTCTGTCAGCTGAGAGGGCTTAGAAGCCAGTGATAGTGAACACATCTAACAACCAGATTTTGGTTCTAATTTTGGTGTCTCCAATAAAAGGAATGAGAACTCCTTGGAGAAATGGCTATTTTTAGAACTGGGACAGAAAATACAGAAGATGAGCCTGGAGCATCTTGTAGTGCCAGAAAGTAAGAAAGTGCTAAAACAAAAGAAAACAAAAAGAAAATAACGGGGGTACATTAAAGGGACCAGGAGACAACTGAAGAACTCCTGATGGCCATAATTAGCACAATTTTAACAACAACAAAAAAGTATTGAATTATAAGGAAAGTATAAAATAAATATTATCAGTGAATCCATACTGATATAAATAAATACATATGAATATACAAATCTCTCTTCCAGAAGAATTACATATAATTCCACAGACACTACACTCAGGAGATAGAACATAACTCCCCACCCCTTAGGTGTGGGCTGTGCACAGTGACTTCCTTTCAAAGTGTACATTATGGAAAGAGGAAAAGAGTAACTTTACAAACACTATCTCAGCCAGATGATCAAAGTTGATATCTACAGTAGTAAATTATGTTGATGGCATGTACCCTTGACTGTGATGTGATGAGAATTACACTTTCTTACGTGGTCTTCCTTCTCAAAACCCATAACCCCAGCCTGATCATGAGGGGAAAAATAAAACAAATCTCAACTGACAAACATTCTACAAAATACTAAACAAGTACCCATCTTTGATGTCTAAGGCATCTAAAACAAGGAAAATCTGAGAAACTGTCAGGCCAAGAAGAGCTTAAGGAAATATGATGATTAAATGTAATGTGGTATCCTGGAAGCGATCATGGGACAGAAAAAGTACATTAGGTAAAAACTACGGAAATCTGAATACACTATGGACTTTACTTAATACTAATGGATCAATACTGGTTCATTGTAACCAATGTACCATACACATATAAGATGTTAATAATTGACAAAGCTGGATGTGGACTGTATTCACAACTTTTCTGGATATAGTGCAGAACTATTCTAAAATAAAAAGGTTATTTTATAAATTGGAGGATAAAAGTAAAGGAAAATAAAGCACTAGCCCAGGAAGTACAATATACAACAAGTGGGAATGTCACAAACTTAGAAGAAAACAGAGAAATTATTAAAGAATGATAATCTTTCCCAGAAGTGAGGAATGTGAGTTTCTAGACTGAAAGGGCTTCTTGTCTAGCGTTCAACACAAATAAGAGACACTAAACAACCACACAAAGGTACATTGTAATTATATTTCTCTTCAGACAAATAGAAAACTCTAAATGCATTGGGGAAATGGGGTAGATAAAGGTCACATGCAATGGAACAGAAATTAAAATGCCCCAAAAGTGTTACTATACATAGAATGCATTGGGAAATGCCTCAAAATTCTATGGAAAAAAATTCATCCTAGCCAAACTAACAATTAAGTATAATCAAGACATTTTTAGATGAACATGGTAGTAATAAATTCACCTCCAAATACCCTTCCTAAGGAAGCCATGGAGAATGTGCTTCACCAAATCAAAGTATAACCAAAAAGTACCAGTAGAAGACACAGGATCCAGGAAACTGGACTCCAACACAACAGGGACACCATCAGAATACCTAGGATGATGACAAAGCAAGATCTGGGTGTAGCTGTGTAGCTGTCTTAGACAGCACCAGTCCAGATCAGAGCCAGAGGATTTCAAGAAAATATAAGCAAATCAAACACACACACACACACACACACACACACACACACACACACACACACTGGTAAAGTGGTGTGTATTGAGAGCTTGTTGTAGAGCAGCAGTTCTCAACCTGTGGGTCGCGACCCCTTTGGGGTTCGAACGACCCTTTCACAGGGGTCGCCTAAGACCATCGGAAAACACATATATAATTACATATTGTTTTTGTGATTAATCACTATGCTTTAATTATGTACAATTTGTAACATTGAAAATATCCTGCATATCTCGGAAAACACATATATAATTACATATTATCTTTGTGATTAATCACTATACTTTAATTATGTACAATTTGTAACATTGAAAATACATCCTGCATATCAGATATTTACATTACGATTCATAACAGTAGCAAAATTACAGTTATGAAGTAGCAACGAAAATAATTTTATGGTTGGGGGTCACCACAACATAAGGCACTGTATTAAAGGGTCGTGTCATTAGGAAGGTTGAGAACCACTCTTGTCGAGTGTGGAAGAATTATAATAGACACATAGAAAATTAAGCAAATTAACTATGGAGAGGTTATTATCAACAAAGGAAATAAAGTCATACCATACTTGGATTAGCAGGAAACAATATAATAATGTAAATACTGATTCAACCAAAAATATTAATAACAATTCTAGGATTAGAAGAGTAGGAGTAGGAATGAAGGAAATGAGCTGAGATGATGGGGGTGCACAGATAAGCCAAATCCTCTCTCAGGATATTAGTTTCTAAGGGTTGCTATATCAAATTACCACAAACTAGGTGGCTTAAAACAACAATAATTGATTTTCTCACAATTCTGGAGGCTAGAAATCTGAAATCAAGGTGTCCGCAGAGCCAAGCTCCCTCTGAAGCCTCTAGCAAGGATTCTTTCTGGCCTCTGTTGGCCCCAGGAATTCCTTGGCCTGTAGTTAGCAGAACTCCAATCTATGCCTCCATTTTCACATGACCTTCTTCTCTGCATGCCTCTATAAGGACACCAATCATTGGATGTGGGGGATCCCCTTAAATGCAGGGTGATTTCAATTCAAGATCATTAGCTAATTACATCTGCAAAGACCCTACTTTCTTTTTTAAAAAATATATTTTATTGATTTTTTACAGAGAGGAAGGGAGAGGGATAGAGAGTTAGAAACATCGATGAGAGAGAAACATTGATCAGCTGCCTCTTGCACACTCCCCACTGGGGATGTGCCCGCAACCAAGGTACATGCCCTTGACCGGAATCAAACCCGGGACCCTTGAGTCCGCAGGCCGATGTTCTATCCACTGAGCCAAACCAGTTAGGGCCAAAGACCCTACATTCAAATGAAGTCACATTCTGAAATTTGAAGTGGACATGAATTTTGGGGGACACAATTCAATTCAGTACAATAAAAGCAAGTCTACAAATAATGCCAGAATTTTACATATCAAGAAGAAAAAGTATATTCTACATGGAAATAAAAATTGCACTAAAACAATTAAAAGTGGTTGCCATTGTGGAGCAGGAATCAAGGGTGGGGAGCGATCAGATGGGGACAACTAAGTTTTATTTCAAACTATTTAATATTATGTGACTTTCATAACTAAGTATGTGTATTGCTCTTTCCCCCACAGCATAAGTCACAGGCTGAGGAAGCTCTTTCTTGGCCCTGAACTGTGCCGTCCGAGGGAGAGAAGATGTGGTTAAAGTGAAGCTGTTCACTCCAGCGAGTCTAAATTCTTACTTGGTTTTGCTTCAGCAGTGTGCTGGAACTTCTCCTGTAGAAACCTGGACTCACAAAGGCTCTCTCATCCGTGAGTAATTGTCTAAGAGGCTGTTTTCCAAGGGTTTCCAGACTGCAGCTAAGAGGAGGGGCTAAGCTGGTTTACAGGCCACTGCAGAGTTCTCAGCTAGAATGAAGCTTTGTATGCCTGTTACCCAACGGATGAATGGGTGCGAACCTGGGTCTCTTGGTATATTGGGTCCCACAGCTCACACAAAGGCACTTTTATCTGTGGATAAATGACAAATTATTTTTGTGGTCAGGGTGGGTGACAAAAGGGATGCTTTATTCCAGCAGGATGCTGATGTCATTCTTTTTGAGCCATCTTTTCACTTGGTTTTCTGACATTTCTACATTGCTGCTTAGTATAAAACAGAAGCCCTTTGTAAGGAGAGCCCTGAGAAAATATATAGATTTTTGACATGGATGTTAATATAGCTAAACATTTCTCTGGCAATTTTTAGAGAAGAGGAAAAAAGAGGCGTCCATGCTAGAAACCTTGCAAATGTGTCCATGAGAATGAAGTCAAGACGGAGACAACAGGGCTAAGTGAGCAAGCAAGTCTTTGTCACTTGCCAACCCCCACAGCTGCTTAAGGAAAACTGGTCTCCCCTGAGGGAGAAAAAGGATTGCAGAGGGAACACAGTTTCTTAATCCGTGACTTGTTTTTCGTCTTGACTTTGCCTGGATCAGTGATTTTCGGTAAGCCTGTTCTCATGACTAATTTTGCACTAATAGAGATGAGATAGAGTAGAGAAAGAGGGGTGTTAATATTCTGGTGTAAGCAAAAATTTCTTAAGGCAATTCCCAGGAAGATTATTTCTGTTCAGCACAATCTCTGCCTCAGGGGCCAGCCTGAGCAAGACTTTGGAAGTAATAAAAGTTTACTTTCGACACCCCTTTCCTGCCCTTTTTCCCCTGCCATTTTTCTCCTTTCCCCCGTCAGATAGCCGTTCCACTCAGTGCCTCGTGGCCATTAGGACTACACACGCACTCAAACAGGGCCTTCTGTCCCACACCAAGTCTTCCCCACCTCAGCTGCTCCATACATTTAACACATATTCATTGGGGCATAATGTACGCATGTCACCGAGAAGGTCCTGAGGATACAATAGGATGTGGAGGACAAGGGCTCATAGGCTAGTTATGGAGACCTACAGTGCCCTGTGTTCCAGTAGGGTCCACTAACCTATGTGAAATTATATAAATGACACCTTACTAGTACTCTACATCTGAGGAGTACCTGCATTTTAAGAGGATCTCCAGAAATGAAAAACTCATCCTAAAAGATGATTCCTCTGATGGTGGAAATTTTAGTAGGCAACAGGCTCATGAGGAAGCCATGCTAGGGCCAGAAGGTATATTTCAGAGCAGACCATGAAGAGAATTACTTACACCAAGTCAAGCAGTCTCCACAAAACCTGTAAAATTCTTGATAAAAATGTACTAACTAGCTAAGTACAAGGATAAATAGGTAAGCAGAAATGGATAATGGATAAATACACAAATGATCTGGGAAGTTTGCTGATGATGACTTAAATGACATCTCGTCACGTTTTTGTTGTTGTTGTGGCTAATCCTCACCCAAGGATATTTTCCCATTGATTTTCAGAGAAAGTGGAAGGGGTGGGGAGAGACAGAGAGAAACATCGATGTGAGAGAGACACATCTATCGATTGCCTCCCGCATGTGCCCCAACAAGAGCCAGGGATCAATCCTGCAACTGAGGTATGTGCCATTGATGGGAATTGAACCCAGGACCCTCCAGTCTGTGAGCCGACATTCTATCCACTGAGCCAAATAGGCCAGGACTCATCACATATTTAATATACAGAATTGTTGACAGGTATTGGAAAACTGACCAGGCCAACTGGGAACACTGAAGATACCGTGGAAATGGAAGAAAGCAGCTGTGACTGCTAGGGGTGGGGAAAAATAAAGAGAAGATTTTGGGTATTAACTCTTATAAGCTTGAAGGAGAAGTCTTTAAGGGCTAGGACTCAGAGACTTCTGAGGAAGTCTGCTCAGCAGTTAGTCGGGCTAGAGGTGTTTGGATGAGGGGCCACAGATCTGGACTGAGACCTCTGAGGAAGGAACATGAGTTAGCAGGGGCTGGTGTCTCTGGAGAGGTGCAATGGAGCTGGTTCTAGGAGTGTTGGGGGAAATTGCAAATTAGAATCAACTTGGCTAATGGATGGCACTGTACTCAAGGTAAAGATCCTTCGCTAGGGTGATGGGAGAGGAGTGGGAAACAGGTAGGGAGGAGCCAGGCCTTTCTGCTTCCTCTAAACTTCTAGGCTCTGTTCAGTATCACCTATTGAGAGGGCCTAGCAGGGGTCTAGCTGGCAAAAGAGTAGTGGGTTTTGCAGAACCTGGCCTCAGCATCATAAAGGTGAACAGAGAAGGATGTGTTTGAAGCTAAGGGACAGTAGCTTAATAACCAACACATATCTTAGATTTTAGTGTTTTCTACTTTTGTTTTTTTAGAAATCTTCTTTGCTTTCAAATAAGTGATTTAAAACTTAAAATGATATTTTTAAAAAGTTGCCTCTGACTGATAGAACATTCACTTTATTAGTCATCATTGTTCCACATAGAAATTAAATCCTCATTTATTGAAACAAAATATATCCATTTATTAAGAGCTATTATTCTCTTAATAAAGGGATATATTTATTAATATATAATAATACATTATTATATATTAGAAAGTAAATATATCTAGGGAGTTGCTACTTCATTATACAGTTTGGGAGACACATTTTTCCCCAGATGGGCATGATCAGAATTTGAATTGTGTAATAAAAATGTGTAGATTTCTCACCCTGGCTGGTATTGCTTATCAAAGGGTCTTCGGTTTTTTTTCCTGGTCAAGGGCATGTACCTCGTACCTCGGTTGGAGGTTTGCTCCCCACCCCGTGTTGGGGTGCATATGGGAAGCAACCAGTTCTCTCTCTCTCTCTCTCTCTCTCTCTCTCTCTTTCTCTTTCTTTTTCCCACTCCTTCCATCTCTCTTTTCTACTCTCTCTGAAAAGCAATAAAAAAAATATCCTCATACATACATAAATAGATTTCTCAAAAATTGATAAATCACAGCACTCAGAACATATCAAAATGAAGTTTAAAAAGGAAATGACTCTGCCAGAGAGTACTGAGGGCTGCTGTGTACATACTCAAGTCTTTGGGGATAGATATATATTGCAAAAGCTGGTAAAACATTCCTGCAATGTAAACAAGAGCATCAATAAAAACTTTCTGAGAGGTTACCACACGCCAGGCACTATTCTAAGTGCTTAGCATAGTTTACCACATTTAATCCTCATAAGGACTCTAGAAAGCATCTTTATTTTACAGACTAATTAACTTGCCAAGGGTCACACAGCTAATTAGTGGCACAGCCAGGATTTCGACCCTACAGTCTGGCTCGAGGACCCATACAGCTAGCTTCTATTCTATCAGTCCTCAACAAAGTATTCTCATGGAAATTTATATATTTCTAGAAAATTCCTAAATCTAAAGCTGTCAAATGTCTTCTCTTAAAGGATAATTATAAGAATAAAGAAAACTTGCCAAAGAATAACATTGTCAGAGTGAACATTTATGAAAAAGAAACATAGTCCACATCTCCCTCAGCCACGCTACCAACCTACTGGAGGAATGGGCCCCGAACTCTGCAAGCTCTGTGCAGTGGGCGGTGCTGCCATCCAGTTCCTATAGTAACACAGAGCACAGGAACATCCAGAGCAGGCCTAATATGTTATATCATTTACATATCAAGTCACATCATGATATGGAAATAACAAACTTACATAAAACAAGAAACTTATCATTATCTCTAAAAGTTTATGCAGAGAATAAGAAGCCAGACTCAAAAAGAGTATATATAGCATGATCCCATTTATATGAAACTCTAGAACAAGCAAACCTAATCTATACTGATAGTGCATCATTTCTTTCAGGGACTTGGGTTTATTGACTGACAAGAAGTACAAGGGAAATTTTGAAGTGTTGTAATTGTTCTATATCTTGAGTGTAATGGTGGTTCTGTCATTTGTCAAAACTCATGGAACTTAGCCCAGCTGGCATAGCTCAGTGCTTGAGCATCAACCTATGAATCAGGAGGTCACACAGTTTGATTCCTGGTGGGGCATGCAGGAGGCAGCCGATCAATGATTCCCTTTCATCATTGATGTTTCTGTCTCTCTCTCCCTCTCCCTTCCTCTCTGAAATCAATGAAAATATATTTTAAAAACACTCATGGAACTATATAGTTAGAATATATACCTTTTGCTATATGTAAATCATTCTTCAACAAAGTTTATAGGAAAAATATTACTACATCCTATTTCTAGAGAAAGAAGTTTAATTTATTCAACATATCTTTATTGAGTGCCTACTATGTCCCAGCTCTCTCCTCTAAGTTTTATATCAATAATGAACAAAACAGATAAAGATCCCTACCTTCATGGAGCTTACATTCTAGCAGGGGGGAAAGGGGCATAAACAATTAGGAAAAAAATAAGGAAATTATATAGGTCTAGTCACCTCATATCCCACAGAGGAAGAGGCACGCCCCTCTGGGATGAGTAAACACGGTGGGCATAGACCTAAGCCAGGGACTGAGCCTGGTACACCTATTAGCAAAGAGGAGTGCATGTTTCCTAAAGAATTTATCAAGAATCTAACGGCCTCCCAAATCAATAACCAAGTGCCCAGAATTCAAGAAAATGGCCCCACAAAGAATTGCTGAAGGATCTGATGGTGATAGAGCCAAAGGCAACTGTCAGAGAGAGAGAGAGAGAGAAAAGAACAAAGTCTCCCGTTTGCTCTGGGAGCTCACACGTAGCCACGTGCACAAAGAGCCTTCTAATCTTGGAAGACAGAGGTGCTCCAGGTATTTCTGGAAAACACAGTTTAATTTAATTACGCGGCTCTAGGAGGCATCCAGCAATTAGACAATATATATATGTATATATATGTGTGTGTGTGTGTATATGTGTGTGTGTGTGTGTATATATACATATATATATATATTCAATATCGTTAGAGCAATATGGATGACAAAGTACCCAAAGAATATAGAGCAAGCTATTATGAAAAAATAGATTTTTTTTAGACAACCAAAATAATTTTTCTTAAAATCTCCAGAAATAAAAAATCCCAATTACATTAGCTACAACAAAAACACCACTTCAACCGGGCTTGCAACTGGAGTTGCTAGTCACATACGTGAGAAGACACTTATATTCTAAATATATTTGCAGAAGCTCATATGACAGCAATAAAAATAAAAGACAACAATATAAAGACAACTAATACAATTAAATAATGGGCACAGAATATGAGCAGATATTTCCCCAAAGAAGAAATTCAAATGACCAATAAGCACATGAAAGATGCTAGATATTAATCATCAGATAATTGCAAATCAAAACTAAAGCAGACAGCTGATCGCACCACTAGGATGGCTGTAAAGATAGACAAGTGGTGGGGAGGATGTGGGGAAGTCAGGACTCTCACACATGGCTGATGGGAATTAAAGTGGGAAGACCATCTGGCGGTTCCTTAAAATGATGAACATAGTTCCCACATAACAGCAATTCCACTCCTGGGTGTCTATATACAGAAGAGAAGTGAAAACAACTATCAACACAAAAACTAATGAGCAGAGAGATAGTCACAGCAGCGTGGAAACAGTTCTAAAGTAAGTCAAGTGACTCAGATACACAAAATATGGAGTATTCATGCAATGGAATATTCTTTGGAAATAATATAAATAAAGTGCCGATTTATGGTGCAAAACCAATAAATCTGGAGGACATTACCAGTCTTCACAAAGACATAGTGTTATATCATTTACATGAAAGGTACAGTAAAGCCAATCCATAGAAAGTCAACTAATAAAATGTCTGCTACATGGAAAGGACGGTACTGGAATGCAGAGTAACTGCCAGCTCATATAACTTTTCTTTTGGGGGTGATAAAATTTCCAATGAGGATAGTGATATAATTCTGTAAATATACTAAATGTAATTGAATTTTATACTTTAAACAGGTGAAGTTTAAATTATATCTCAAAGTGGTTTAAAAAATGGGTTTTTAAAGCTAAAAATATATCCTTAAACTAATGACAATTTTATTCAAAAGCAGATCTTGAGCAAATAAAACATGAAAAATGAACAAAATTACAGATGTTTCAGAGATTAAGCAGGTTAAAAAGTTTTACAAAGTATGTATTGAAAAAAAATTTTTTACATTACATATAAATTGCTATAAGGAGGGGTGGGGGTTCCCCACACTTCCACCAAGCAATCCTCAGAAAACCAACTGCTTGTCCAGGAATTCAACTCAGTTCTTACATTATCCACCCGGTGATGGCACCAGGCACAGCAGGTTGATGGCTCAGTCCTCGGAGACTGCACATCCACCCCACTGCCACTTCAGAGGCCAGTCTCAATCCCAGGATTTCACCTGTACTTCTTTCCCCCCCCTCCCCAATCTTTGTTGTTGGAAGTATTACATATATGCCCCTCTTTCCCCTTACTCCCCAGCATTGATCCCTTATAGCCTGCCCCGCCCCCAGCCCCAGGCCTTCATCACCCTATTGTCTGTGTCCATGGGTTATGCATGTATGCATACAAGTTCTTTGGTTGATCTCTTCCCACCCACCCTCCCCTGCCTTTCCTCTGAGATTCCACATTTTGTTTTATGCTTTTATGTCTCTGGAGCTATTTTGTTCATCAGTTTATTTTGTTCATTAGATTCCACATATGAGTGAGATCATGTGATACTTGTCTTTCTCTGACTGGCTTACTTCACTTAGCATAATACTCTCCAGGTCTCTCCATGCTATCTCAAAGAGTAAGAGATCCTTCTTTTTTTTACTGCTGCATAGTATTCCATGGTGTAAATGTACCATAGCTTTTTTTTTTAATCCATTTGTCTACGGATGGGCACTTGGGCTATTTCCAGATTTTAGCTATTGTAAATTGTGCTGCTATGAACATAGGGGAGCATATATTCTTTCTGATTGGTATTTTGGGTTTCTAGGATATAGTCCTAGAAGTGGGACTGCTGGGTCAAATGGAAGTCCCATATTTAATTTTTTGAGGAATCTCCATACTGTTTTTCACAATGGCTACACTAGTTTGCATTCCCACCAGCAGTGTACTGGGGTCCCCCTTTTTCCACATTCTCGCCAGCACTTGTCATTTGTTATCACCTGAACTTCTAAGCAACTGGCTACAAAGCAGAACAAAATGCCCTCCTTGATTTCATCAATGGCTGGAGAGGCTCACAAAACTCAGAGAAACAAGTTATATCACTAGTTTAGTGTAAAAGGTTATATAACTCAGGAACAGCACTTTGCATTTTTTATTACATGTGTTTTAAGGTCAGGGAAAGTGGAACATAGACTTGATAATAGAAGCCAAAAGACTAAATGAAATTACCTCTGGTCTTTATGGGCTACAGTTCCCTCCTTAAAGAGTATGATAATCACCTCTAAATCTCAATCTCCAGATCATATGCACAGAGTGAAATCATTCTAGAGCCAACTCTGTGATGCACTGTCATATGACATGCCAATACTGACACATATCATTCATGAACACAGAGAGAGTGACATCAATCTATATTTTACAAAGGGTAGGTGAGGGAAGAGTGAAAGCTGGGAAACTGTAAATGACCATTATTCTAGTCATCTCTGTGAGTAAGAATGAAAGCTTAATCTAAATGGGGCAATGGAGAAGGAAATGAGGAAACAGATTTGAGAAATACTAGTAATTAGACTAGTTAGTTTTTCACATTGCAAGGCACGTAGGCCCACTCAGATGATTCAAGTGATAGATTGCAAAGACAGATAAAATAATAAAAATAAACTAAGTAATCTCAGAAGGTTTTGTAGAGAAATTGATCATTATCAGGACATGACACAATTCATTCAGTCTGATATTATTACATCTTGCTCATACTTTTTCCTTATTTGTGATTTCACTACTTCATGGCTTTTATTTTTACAGTTTTCTCTACATTACTGTCTGTTTCTGTGTTATATCTCATATTCTCATATTCAAAGAGAGAATATGATTGGTTGAATAAATCATCAGCCAATATAGAGCACCCTTGCGAAGAAGAAAGTGCTTATGCTTCCTCCTGGGTTGCCTCTGAGTCAAATTCCATTCCTTGTTAAGTGGAGGATTTATGTATTATCAGTACAAACCCAGAGGATATCCAATCCATAGCAGTTCAAAGGAAAAGGTTGATGTGTTAAGATGTTGGGGGAAGGGGAGTTGCTGGTTGTGTCTAGCACCTAAGAAACTCACAGAGTAATGAATTTCTCAGTCGCTCCCTCAATTTTGCAGTCTAAGAAAACTAGTTCGAAAGTATGCCAAAAGTGGGATTATCTCTCAAGGCAAACTCCAATTTATGAACCAGAATGGCAAGTTATCAATTTACAATGAGAAATTTTAAATAATAGAGACCTAAATTAGTAAGTCCATGTGACTTATATGTTCTCTCCCAATGGGACGACTTACATCTTTATTCCTTTTTTTATTTTTTATTTAT
>NW_006299389.1:27308-28631 GCF_000327345.1 Myotis davidii | reverse complement strand
GCTGGAGCTCAGAGCCTGAACCCCCCCCCCGATTGAAAACACCAACCGCACCCTCCGCCGTCAGCCTGCTCCATGCGCACTCCGCACCTGAGTATTTCACGTCAGCACTGCGCCTCCTCTGAGTCTGGGTATGATATTCTCTTTCCTCCTAGTTGTAGAAGTTCCACTCAGCCAGCCTCCCTGTGGTTCTGGATGATGTCCGTTCTGTCTTTTAGGTGTAATTTGAATTGGTTGTTCAAGGCAGCAATCTCTGGCGTTAACCTATGCCGCCATCTTGGTTTCTCCCTATTCCTTTTTTTAAAATATATTTTTTGGCGGCCCCGGAAGCGCCTCTTCCTGGGCGCGGCCTACGCTATGGCCACCTTCGCTGCCTCCTCGGAGCATTTGGAGAAGCTGCACGAGATCTTCCGTGGCCTCCATGAAGACCTCGGGGTGTGCCGGAGCGGCTCCTGGGGAGTGGCTCCTGGGGGCCGGGGACACAGAAGAGAAGAAGAAATTGATAAGAGATTTTGATGAAAAGCAACAAGAAGCAAATGAAACACTGGCAGAGATGGAAGAGGAACTACGTTAAGCACCCCTGTCTTTTCGTAAGCCTATGATGTCTAAGCTTCGAAACTACCAGAAGGGGAGGAGAAACCAAGATGCGACATAGGTAAACAACGAAGTTAGCTGCCTCGAACAACCACTTCAAAAATACAACTAAAAGACGGAATGGACATCGCCCAGAACCACAGGAAGACTGGCTGAGGGGAAATTCTTCAACTAGAAGGAAAGAGAACAGCATATGAGACTCAGGAGGCACAGTGCAGAAAATACAAAGGTGCGGAGGTACGCGCAGCGGGCTGGTGGCTGAGGGCGTGGTTGTCGTTTTCAATCTGGAGGGAGGCTCAGGCTCTGAGCTCCAGTTCTGGGCAAGTCTCTAGGGACCCAGACTCAACGGGAGAAGTGGGACTGTCTGGCATCATTTGGAACGGGAGGGCAGCTTTCTCTCCAAGGTTTGCAGAGGTTGCTGGGACTCTGAGACGCAGAGCCTCTGGGGACAGGACTGAGAGCAGCCATAACTGCTCCCTCCACCCGCTCTGTTGATCCCGTTCGACCCGCCCCGCCCAAGCCCTGCGCAGAGCCATTTGCCAGATAGCCTCAGGCAAAGAGTAGATTAGCACCTCCCTAGAGAACAGAAGTTTTCTCACTGCAGACACAGCTGATTCTCACAGCCACTTGGCCTAGAGGCCAAATCCCCCCTGGTATTAGCTACAACAATCAAGGCTTAACTAAAAGACTGCGCACAAAGACAACTAGGGGGGGCACCAAGAAAGCATAACA
>NW_006299389.1:23286-26462 GCF_000327345.1 Myotis davidii | reverse complement strand
GGAACTGGGTTGAGTGGCGCTATGGGGGGAAAGAAAGAGGAACAAATGTAATAATCTGAACAATAAAGATTTAATAAAATAAAAAAAAATTTTTTAAAAAGAAACTACTGGAAGGACCTTGCCATACTCCACGGGGAAGTGGGAAGCACGCCTTTGACAGCCACACCCAGTGTTCGAGGAAACATGAAATATGGCATACACACTGTAGAGAATGAGCATGTGAATCAGCTACAGCCTCAGAGGGTATTGCTTTTGCAAGGCACTGACAGCCTGACCTGGGCCACCCACAGTATTGAGCACTCTCATCGGATTGCCACAGAAACTGACCATGTTGGCTCGGAAATTATAGAAGAGCTGGGGGAGGGAGCAACGTGACCAGTTGGAATTTACCAAAAATAGACTGGTAAACACAAATGTAAACTTGAGCAAAAGTCGGAAGATTCTCCGGAAAAGTGACAGCCAACAAGCTGCTACTTTCCATTGTCATCTTACTGGAGTTAGCAATCCTGGGAGGCCTGGTTTATTACAAATTCATTCACAAGCATTGAACTTCCTGCACGGAAGGTTTTGTGGACCAGAACTTTGACCCTGAGAATGAAGAGTGTTACAGATGTGGAATAAGTGTATTGCTGCGGTGAGCTAACAGTTCAAGGATGCACTGTGTAGCCAGACTGTGGGAAGAGGGAGGGAAGATGGAAAAACAGTTAATGTGAAGAAACAGCAACAAGACCAGTGTGATATACCAAGATAATAAATGCTGTTTATGACTTCTTTAAATTATATATATTTGATTTCAGAGAGAAGGAGAGAGAGAGAGAGAGAGATATCAATGATGAGAGACAGTCATTGATGGGCTGCGTCCTGCACACCCCCACACTGGGGATTGAGCCCGCTACCCAGGCATGTGGACTGACCAGGAATCAAGCCGTGATCTCCTGGTTTATAGGTTGATGCTTAACCACTGAGTCACACTGGCCAAGCATATCTTCATTCCTTGAAGGAAGAAAAGGGAAAGGCAAAGGGCACAATGTGGGTGTTAGCTGAGACTGCCGATACCCCTACCTTTTAAAGAGCTTATAGCATCAACTAGTACTGTGGCACATGCCCAAAAAATACCCCAGAGAAGTAGGAGATATGGGACCCAGGAATCAAGCAATCTATCAAGGAGAAAATTGAAGATTTTACGTATTGACGTCAGTGAAGAAAAGTCTAATGATAAAATTAATGTGGAATGAGAAACGATTCCAGAAACAAATGAAACTGATTAGTCAATCTCTTTGTCAATGCTGAAAACAGATATGCAACTGTGTGAAAATTTGGAATTAATTAGTGAAAGGTACTGAACACTAAGCAAATAAAAATGAAGATAATTTTTACTAAAGGAATATAACAGTTCTACAAGCCATAAAATGTTGTAGGGACATCTGGAGATACAGCAGTAGCAGTGACATAATTTTTGAATTCCCACCTTAGAGAAACTAAATAGTAAACTAAAAACTGTTAGCATTTACAACAAACTAGGTGATAAATTATTCCCACAAGCCCTAAAATTCAAGTAGCTATAAAGCTCCTAAAAGAAAACCTAGGAGAAAATCTGCAATCTTTTGACAAAGATTTCTTATAGAACATTTCTTATATAACACAAAAACAGAAATATAAAAGAAAAAAATGATTCACTTGACTTCATCAACATTAAAATATTTAACTCTTCAAGACACACCATTAAGAAAAGGCAATCTATAGAATGGGAGAGTATATGTACAATACATATTTGATTAAGGACTTAGGTCCAGAATATGTCTGTCTTGTTTACCAGTACTGCCTTATCTTCAGTATCTATTATTATTCCCTACTCTTTCACCAGAAGTTGATGGAGATAATATTAAGAAATGTATAACAAGTAAGAATGGAATACTATGCAGTTGTAAAAAGGAAGGATCTCTTACGCTTGAGATAGCATGGAGGGACCTGGAGAGTATTATGCTAAACCAAATTGATAGGGGGGACTCATAATCTATTAGAGCACCTGAGTTAATCTAAAAGATAATTGTATTAGTTTGAAATTCTGAAATACATATACATGTGGGAACAGAAGGTTAAGTTTTTTTCTTTTCTAAGTGTCGTTTCTCAGGCCAGTGCAACTGCATACTCCCTTTGATCCTAAACAACGTGACGGAGGAGGTGATTCAACTGCGGACAATGTATACTGTACCCAACACACAGCAGAACTGTTAAGCAAGACCAGGCTGACCCCACCAGGAGCCAAGGCGTCATCTCATTGCCTGACAACAAAGAACAATGGTTGCATCTGCCGACGTCCAGGGCTGCATGCAATTGCATTCTGTTCCCAACCTTACCCCAGCCCATTTTTCCTATATAATCCTGTCCCCTACACCTTACGGGCAAAACAAGTTTTGGATGCTTATAAGCTCCCTTCTCCTTGGTTGGCTGGCCTTCTCAATAAATGCCTTATATGATTCAACCCTGCCTTAGTTATTGGACATTGCGACAGGCAGCCTGAGCCCACCCGGGGCTTTCCTGGTAAGAAATTAAGCCAGTCAGAGAAAGACAGGTATCACATGATCTCACTAATATGTGGAATCTAATGAACAAAATAAACTGATGAACAAAATAGGTCCAGCCCATCACAGTGGTTGAGCGTCAACCTATGAACCAGGAGGTCAGGGTTCGATTCTGGTCAGGGCACATGCCCGGGTTATGAGCTCAATCCCCAGCGTGGGGTGTGCAGGAGGCAGTCAATCTATTATTCTGTCTCATCATTGATGTTTCTATCTCCCCCTTCATCTCTGAAGTCAATAAAAATATATTATTTAAAAAAAAGGTCCAGAGACATAGTAGCATGGAACAGACTGATGAACCTCAGAGGGAAGGGAATAGGGGGGATGGGAAGAGACTAACTAAAGAACTTATATGCATACTAGGGACCCGGTGCACGAAATTCGTGCACTGGGTGTGGGAGGGGGGAGTGTCCCTCAGCCCAGCCTGCCCCCTCTCACATACTGGGAGCCCTCAGGTGTTGACCCCCATCACCCTCCAATCGCAAGATCGGCCCCTTGCCCAGGCCTGACGCATCCGCCAGAGGTGTCAGGCATGGACAGGGGACCCCCATTTCCCCCCATCACGGGCTCTGACCCCCGCCCAGGCCTGGTGCCTCT
>NW_006299389.1:20739-22456 GCF_000327345.1 Myotis davidii | reverse complement strand
TCCTGCTTGCCCTTTTGCCTCCCTGCATTGTGCCTACATATGCAAATTAACCGCCATCTTGTTGGCAGTTAACTGCCAATCTTAGTTGGCAGTTAATTTGCATATAGCCCTGATTAGTCAATGAAAAGGGTAGCGTCGTATGCCAATTACCATTTTTCTCTTTTATTAGTGTAGATATATGTAGCCCATGAAAACAGACAATAGTGTGGTGAAGGCCTGGGGGTGGGGGCGGGGTGAAGGGGACCAATGGGGGGAAAACAGGGACATCGGTAATACTTTCAACAATAAAGATAAATTTAAAAAACAAGCAAGTAATAGCATGGGCACTGACCAGTTCGAATGGATGCCAATCATAGGAAATCTGTGTGGCTGTATCAGCATCTAAGTCCTGGCAGTGACCATGAAATGAACAGGATGGTGTACTGTAGTTGCAGGAGGCAATAGCTATCATGCTATATTGTCAAGCATATAGGTTCAAATTCCAACCCTACTCTTTATGGGGCCTCAAGAAGCTTTCCCTAGGCCTCAATGTCCCAGTCTATAAGATAATAATAATAAAGTCCCACCTACAGAGTGTTTACTAAGAACATTAAAGAAGATAATTCATGTGGAGCATTTGACATAATGCCTGACACATTGCAATAAGTCCGAGCTATTTTTATCTTATTTAGCAGCTATTTTTATCTTTGTTTTATTTTATTTTTTTTTGCAAAATTCTTATAAACATTATCAAGCATTTCATAAATGTTCAGTTCCCAATAAACAAAGATCTATTTTAATTGGCCTGGAGTACAGCAAACTAAATTTAATGAAGACTATGTTGGCCATCTTTAGATAGAATTAGCTCTCTTCCTAAGATATTTGTTTTTTATTTTAATTAAAAAAAAAACAGGCTCTGGAAACTAAGTAGGTTTGTAGCCCAGCTCTTCCCCTTCCTACCTGGAAAAACTTGGGTCAATTGCTCTCCATCTTTGAGCCTCATTTCTCTCACCTGTCAATGAATATAATCTAAATCACTTTGTAGATTCAATTACATACTTTAGAACATTCATTGATTTTCAATTTTTTTTTCAGAGAGAGAAAAAGGGAGAGGGATAGAAACATTGATGAGAGAGAAACATCATCAATCGCCTGCCTCCTGCATGCCCTCTACTGGGCATGGACCCCCGCAACCCAGGCTGTGCTCTGACCAGGAATTAAACCAGTGACCCTTGGTTCCTGGGTCCACACCAACTGGGCTACTTTTGAACATCTAAAACAGTGCCTGGCAGAAGGGGGAATCATTCAGTAAATATTAGCTTTCATTGTTTTATTTTATGCTATTTCAACTCCTTTGTGAAGTAGAGATAGTATAAATTATAAACTTAACAAATAGGCTACTCAAGGAAGTTTTCACTACTTTTTCCATTACACACTGTTCTGATTTTTTTTTAAAAGGCATAGATTCTGTAAAGAAATTGTTCATATTTATTTATAGTTGTACAAATAAGGATTCGAAGGGATTCATACTGTACTCTGATGTGTAGAAAACACATAATTTCTTTTTTGGTGTATAATTAATCTTCATATGCTCCAGTGATAGGTTGAAGAACAAGGGAAGTAGCCAGATGTTTGCATGACTGCTGGAAGCTAATTCCAGCAGGTCATAAATGCAAGAAGTTCATCAAACGGTTGGTGGACCTTGAGCCTTCAGCAAGGGCTGAAAAATACATATTAC
>NW_006299389.1:14829-20553 GCF_000327345.1 Myotis davidii | reverse complement strand
TATGTATATCTATCTTGCCTTAGGACAGTTTGCGTTAATAAAAAGCAAGGGGTCCTGAGACAAGGAGGACTTGGTTTCTCTAGCTAAGTCTCCTCTGGCTCCCCAAAATGCCTTCCAAAATTATGTTTCGCCTCTAGACTCTTTAATAATTTACCGCAGCCCCTTCTCCAGATTCCTAAACCCTTCTAGATGCTGAGAAACACACACCGGCATTATATGACAGCAGAGGTGAGATAAATTTCTCAAACTCTTGTGGTGGCTTCTGGATCACTGCTTGTCTCTGCCACCGAATGGCTGTTCAGGAATGCTCCCTGGTGAGTCCTGAAAGATCACTGTCCTAGTTCTGTGCGTTCTGCTGCTGCACATGGTGGTCTCTCTCACCTTGATCAGAACCTGGTAGGACTCCCTAGATGGTTCACCCAACTGAGGCTGAAGATTTCTTGAAAAGCCGGCCTTTCCCCTGTTCAGCGCTGACCTGTGGTGCTTGCCTAAGCTTATGCCTTTTCCTACAACAGACTCTGTGGCAGGCCCATCTTCTGCATGCCCTTTCAGGGAAACCAAAGGCAGTTCAGAAAAGCTAAACTCAGACCCAGACCTGTGCAGTTCATCTGTGCCACAGAGGTCTTTTGCTGTGGCTGTCTGCAGGTTGGTGCAAGAGCTCCCTATGGAGCCCAGAATGTGGAATGAGGCAAAGCTTTCTGCCAGGGATGGTCTCACCTAGTCCAAAGCTCAGAGAGGGGAAACTAGGCCATTTGATCCTCACCCCATATCTCTCCTCAACCTATCTCTCTTCTTTTCCCTCACAATTCCCTAGGACCATACCATGGTTATTGTATGTATCAACATGACTGGGCTAAAGGATGCCAAGGTAGCTGGTAAAACATTGTTTCTAAGTGTGTGAGTAAAAATGTTTTGGGAATGGATTAGCATTTCAATTGCTAGGCTGTAAAGAAAATCACCCTCACTGGATGTGGGAGGGCATCATCCAATCCATTACTAGCCTGAACCGGACAAAAAGAGGGAGGAAAGGGCAAATTTACTCTTTTTGGTTGGACTGTGACATCCATTTTCTTTTGCCCTCAAACATCAGACATTGGTGCTCCTAGTACTTGGGCCTTTGGGCTGGAGCTTACACCATCAGCTTGGACTTGAACTGAATTACACCCCTGAATTTTCTGGTCTCTCCTTGTGGGACTTTTCAGCCTCCCTAACTGTGTGAACCAATTCCTATAATAAATCTCCTTTTATACATATCTATACAAAACCTATTTATTTTGTTTCTCTAAAAAACCCTGACTAAAACAGGCCAGAATGGACAACATTCAAACTTTTCACCTTCTCTAAGTCATATCCTTCTTCCAGATTCCAATTTCATGACTGAACCTTAATGGTCCACATGATGTAGGAGGGAAAAATCAGTTTACCAATGAGACAATTTAAATCAGAGGTAATCCAAAATGTTACCCCCTGCCCCCCCGCCCACACACACACGTGAACTGAATGTATTAATCATCGGGTTATCAATTACTTTTGGTTTAAATAAAAATGCAGTGTATTACTGTTAATTGTTTCTTTTATTCAAGAGGATGGAGTGCTACTCTTATTTTGACAGAAAGTATGTTCTGACTCCACCTTATTCTTGTAAAACTAAAAATAGAAATGTCTTCTGCTATTTTTTCTTATGAAAAAATGTAAAAAAAGGGGAATTTCTGAGTGCTAAAAAATGTTCCCTCCCCCCTGTGGTTAGAGCAGAAATGGAAGTATTTACGCATAAAAAAGGGATTTTCATTTAACCTTTAAAAAATATTAAATCCCATAGATATATATTTGTAACAACCAGGAAGATTTTCTTTTATAAGTGGAGATAAAACAGACTTCTCAAAACAATTATCTTCAAGTGGATTATACTATATAATAAAAGTATAATATGCAAATCAACTGAACGGTGGAACGAGCAGTCAGTGGGGGGGCAGGGGCAGGTCAGGTGAGCAGGTGGCGCCAGGCCAGCCAAGGAGTATGCCAGCGGGCAGAGGAAGGAGACATGCGGGGGACAGCAGTGGGGTGATGGGGGCGGTGCCTTCCCCTGATCATCTCAGTTGCCCCTGCAGAGGGAGGCCAGACTGTGGCTTAGGCCTGCTCCCTAAGCCATTGGACACCCCCTGCGGGCTCCCGGACTGTGAGAGGGCACAGGCAGGGCTGAGGGATCCCCCTGAGTGCACGAATTTTCATGCACCGGGCCTTTAGTAGATAATAAAAATAAATAAATCTTATTTGAAAGATCTAAAAAGCTAATTGAGAAGAGGACAAACTTTCTTTCAGCCCCTTCGGCTAAAAATGCTAAAGGAAAGTAAATCTCTTGTGTTTCCTAACTTAGTTCTTTGCTGACCCTTTCACCAATCCCTTAACTCCAAATAAAAGGCCAGAAGAGTCAAAGTCTCATAAAAATATATTTTTAGATCTGATAGGAAAGTGTTGTAAAATCTCTTCCTCACCAAAACAGTTTAAATGAGGATTGAGTAATACAAACTCAGCATCACACGTTCTTCCAGTTTATTCATTTCCTGTGCCTTACAACATCCTCCACATCGGCATGCATCCCTCTCTTATGCTAATTCTGTGGCTTGGTGTGTATTCTCACAAATAAGGCTCTGATAACCAAATATTCTCTTGTGTAGCCTGTCAGCATTTTATTATTTTATGTATGTGATCATTTTCTTTTTTACAAAAAATTTCAAACATATACAAAAATAAAAAGATCACTTTGCTTTAACAATTATCACATAGTCATCTTATTTCTTCTATGCCACCACCAACTTCTCACCACCACCTTCCTCCTCAGATTCTTTTGAAGCAATTGGTTTCAAATATAGGTTTCCCCCACCAAGTACAGTGTTCCTATGAAAACTTTTTTTAAAATATTTTTTATTTCTTGATTTAAAGGAGAGAAAGGAAGGGAGGAAAAGGAATAAGGGAAAGAAAGAAAGAGAGAGAGAGAGAGAGCTATTTGTTGTTCCACTTACTTATGCATTCATTGGTTGTTTCTAGTATGTGCCCTAACCAGATATCAAATCCGCAACCTTGACATATCCTGACAACACTAACCAACTGAGATACCCAACCAGGGCTCCTGTGAAATCTTTTGTAAGTCAAAATGGTGTAAAGCAAGGAAATTTATTAATTTATATGGAAATATTTTTTAGCATTCCCAAAAACATAACCTACCAAATCACATCAAATAACACATAAAACCTAAAATAATACTAACATATAGTTAAAGCTGGAATGCACAAAATAAATTGAGATACAGCACAGAAGCTCACAGACACAGCTCGAAGCTATAGTGGCATCGTGATGGGAAGGAACTTGGAAGGCCACTCTTGCTGCTGCCTCTATCATGGCTAATTGCAAATCAAAAATCCTTTTCAGATTTATTTCAATTAGTGAAAACCAGTAGTAATGTAGGTCTTTCATAAAAGCGAAGTGATGTAAATTGAACTTGCAAAAAGTTGAGCATACCTGTATATGTTGTTTTTGCTAACATAACTAGCTCTGTTTCTTCCTTTGGGGTCTTTGTGCAATATCCATCATATGATTTCCAGTTTCTGTTCAGGAGTTGGATTTCTACTTTTGAACTTGCCATGTGCCACCTGATAAATGATTGAATCTAGCTGGAATTCAGTGCATATAAAGAATGATGTCTACATACATAAATCCAGAATAGAGCTAACAGGGAAAATAAAACCCTGAAAACATGGGCAAGAAAAATGATACCACAGTGAGAGCTCTGTATGTTGAAGAAAATATGTAATATTGTGTAGAATAAATGTTTAGGGAATTGGTTGGCTAACAGGTCCTCAAAAGCTTGCATTTTTGTGTTAGATACTACTTTAAAATAGTAAAAACCCATTACAATACACATTTTATATACTAGATAATAATGGATTTGCATTTTACCTGTTAGAAATGAAAACTTTCTCTTAAAATTAAGATTACTATAACTATTTGTAGCCACATCACCCCTTTGTTCCTCAAACTTTTCTAAGGTAATTTGTACTCTTGTTCAAAGGCTTGACTTACTCGTCCTTACTCTTAAAACAATAGCACCACCCTGTGGAAATATGGAAATGTTTACACACACTAGAACTTTTTAGAACTGTTCTTAACATGCCAAGTAACTCTTTAGCAGTCTGGTGAAGTTTTGGATGTCTTCTCAGATTAATGTTTTTATTTTTTTTAAATATATTTTATTGATTTTTTACAGAGAGGAAGGGAGAGAGAGAGTTAGAAACATCGATGAGAGAGAAACATTGATCAGCTGCCTCCTGCACAACTCCTACTGGGGATGTGCCCACAACCCAGGTACATGCCCTTGACCGGAATCGAACCTGGGACCTTTCAGTCCGCAGGCCGACGCTCTATCCACTGAGCCAAACCGGTTTTGGCAGATTAATGTTTTTAAATGAAGAAAATACAATACAAAGAATTACAAAAGAAACCAATTATATAAAAACATGTTGTAGCCAGGTGTTCATGAACTCCAGTTAGGAAGCTATAATAAGAGACTAGGAACATAAAATTATGGTTCCTTCAAAAGCAACTCCTCTCTATTATTATTCTAATTAAGGATCTTTATTATAATTGAGTTTGCAGATATTCCTTCAGAAATTACATAATGGGTTTGGCTTAATGTCTATTAATATTTATCTACATGATATATATTTTAAGAAGGTATTGGAGACTGAAGAGGAGTTTTTTGGAATAAAAACAGTCTGAACAGTGAAAAAAATGTTAGGTTTTTGTATCCAGGTCCTTTAAATACTTGAAATTTGGATACTCTTGGCAAGAAGAAAGAATTGATTTCACAGTACTCCTGAAAGGGTCATCTTGACCATAAGGACTTACACTGTGAGCTTTTATGGGGCCCACAGTGGGCCAAGGTGGACAATTAATGCTATTATACAGCTCTGATGGGTAAATTCAGCTACGAAATGCCCAGAGTTAAGTTCCCTCAGAGGGCCAAAAAAGTGGCTCCAGTCCAACTGGCATGGCTCAGTGGTTGAGTATGAACCAATGAACCAGGAGGGCTCCAGTTCGATTCCCAGTCAGGACACATGCCCGGGTTGCAGGCTCAATCCCCAGTGTGGGGGGTGCAGGAGGCAGCCGATCAATTATTCCCTCTCATTATTGATATTTCTATCTTTCTCGCCCTCTCCCTTTCTCTCTTAAATTAATAAAAATATATTTAAAATCTTTAAAAAGAAGTAGCTCCAGGTACCACTGCAGCGCAGCTTGAGGACCCTGTTGCTAGTTAGGTGAGCAGTGGCTATGTGACTGCAGCTCTCTGAAATGGGGGGTCAAGGAAGAGGCTGGGGGTGTGGGAAGAACGACAATTAGCACTGCAGATTTTAGCAATAATAAAGACTTACCAGAGGAAAACCAAGATGGTGGCATAGGTAAACACAGGAGTTTGCTGCCTCAAAAAACCATTTCAAAAATACAACTAAAAGACGGAATGGACATCATCCAGAACCACCAGAAGGCTGGCTGAGTGGAAATTCTACAACTAGAAGGAAAGAGAAAAGCATACCGAGAGTCAGAGGAGGTGCGGTGTGGAAGTAAAATCCTAAAGTACAGAGGTGCACACGGAGTGGCTGGCTGAGGGTGCAGTTGTCGTTTTCAATCAGGAGGGAGTCTCAGGCTCTGAGCTCCAGTTCCGGGCGAGTC
>NW_006299389.1:0-13783 GCF_000327345.1 Myotis davidii | reverse complement strand
TTGAAGAAGAGGAAGAAGAAAAAGGTAAAGATACAAATTATGAACAACAAATAAATATCTATCATCAAGTGAACCTAAAAATTAACAGAATAAACTGGTGAATATAATAGACGCAGGGGCATAGAAAGGGAGTAGACTGACAATTCTTGGTGGGGTGAGGGGGATGCAGGAAGAGACTTGACTAAATTGTGCACCTATGGATGAGGACAGTGGGTGGGGAGTGAGGGAGGAAGGTGGGGTCGGAACTGGGTGGAAGGGAGTTATGGGGTGAAAAAGAGGAACAAATGTAATAATCTGAACAATAAAGATTTAATTAATAAAAAAAAAAGACTTACCAAATATTCAGGTTCTCCTGGGCATATATGGCAGGGTTGCACTTTCCAGCTCCTTGTAGTGAATGGAGTCATATGATAGGTGCAGGCCAATGATTTGTCAGTGGGAGTGACATGTTTCTCTTCTGGTTTAATTGTCAATATAAGACTGCCCAGAATTTTCTTTCCCACTGACATAGAGAAGGATAATATTCAAGATGGTAGCTACTCTGTCAGCCTGTATTCACAAAGATATATGCACCCCTATGCCTATTGCGGCATTATTCCTGGTGGCCAAGACATGGAAACAACCAAAGGGCCTTTCTATAGATGATTGGATAAAGAAGAAGTGGTACATATATACAATGGAATACTACTCAGCTATAAGAAAAGGAAGATGAAATACTGCCATTTGCGACAATGTGGATGGATCTTGAGAATATTATGCTAAGTGAAATGAATCAGTCAGAAAAAGCTAAGAACCATGTGATTTCACTCATATGTGGGATATAAAACTGAAATGCATAGACAACAGAATGGTGGTTACCAGAGGAAAGGGAGTGGGGGAGTAGTGAAGGGTAAAGGGGAGCAAATATATGGTGACGGAAGATGATTTGACTTTGGGTGATGGGCACACAATGCAATATACAGATTTTGTATCATAGAAATATATACTTGAGACCTCCATAATCTTATTAACCAATGTCACCCCAATAAATTTTTAAAACATATTTTTATTTATTTCAGGGAGAGGAAAGGAGATGGAGACACAAAGAAACATCAATGATGAGAGAGAATCATGAGAATCATTGGTCAACTGCCTCCCACAAGCCCCCTACTAGGGATCAAGCCTAAAATCTGGGCATATGCTCTGACCTGGAATCAAACCATGACCTCCTGGTTCATAGGTCGATGCTCAACCATTGATTGTGGTCATGGTTGCTTGGCTATCAAAACTATACACTTATAATTGGTGAATTTTATTTCATGTAAATTATACCAGAATAAATCTGACTTAAAAGGACTTCTTAGGAGCTATGAATGCATCACTTCTGGCCTGATAGATGAGAAAATAAACCACTTTATACTTCAAGAGATTTAATTTAAGGGATTGGTTAGACAGGTGTGAAAGACTTGAAAGAATAAATAAATAGCACTGAGATAACCAAAATATATAACTGGGGGAACTATTACAGCCCCTAAAGCTGAGGGAACAAAATGGAACTGGTATCTGTAAGCTCAGAGAAAGGACCTCTTGGAGCTGTGGGTGAAGAAACCTCTGAGGAAGGAGTGCCCCTGGTTACTGCTGGTGTTTCTGCAAAGATGGAAGAGAATGGGTTTTCTGAGGGTTGTAAAAGAGAGGAAACTGCTGCCACCAGGAGGAAGGGCTACTGCTGGGGCAATCTAGACAAGAAAAGGAAAAACAGGAGGGATTCATTCTTTTTCTGTCCCTTTTCTATCCTCCAATCTCTAGTGTCTCCTGTTGTTGGAAACTACCAGGCACCCAGCTGTGAAAAGAGAAATTTTGTTTCCAGAGTCTAATCTCAGCATCAGAGAACAAATTACAGGAGGTATGGATATGGAGCTGAAAGACGACAGGTAAATGACACCTCTCATTTATCCTACTTTTAATAATATTAAGATTAATCTGTATTTCAGTCTAATCCCTCTATTATTAAATTCCCAACCAATGTTTCATTTAATGATTTTTAACATCCATTGCTTAGTGTTACATATATAAATTCTTTCATTTGGTGTTATGACACAGCAATTTTCTGATTTTAGCATTCTTGGTGAATCTATTAGGTGGAATTCTATAAAAAAGAATGTACTCTCATCAACTATTTAGTTAACCTGAAATACAGTTTGTACAAGAAAAACCTTGATTATTTCTCTTCATCAATTTATAGAGTTGGTGACCTGGTAACCTTCGAAGATGATTATTTTGGAGGTTTTTGTTAATATTAGAAACTCATCACTTTTGTTTATATCTTTGATTTTTTTTAAATCCATGGCAGGCATTATTATTTTTGATATTCAGATTGTCTCATTTTAAGCAAGTAGGAGCATTCATGGTATTTTTTTCTGTATTTTTTATTTATTCTGGATTATTCTTGTAAAAATGTCAAGTATGTCCAATTTAATTCTATCCCTCTCATTTGACTCTAAATCTCTCACATCTTGGAAGAAATTTGCAATTTACTTTGTTCTTTCCCCCTTTAGTAAGTTGCTAATAAACAGTTGCATTGTCTGGTATTGAGCCACCTTACAATCTTAAATAGCCTCTCGTCAGTTCAAACAATTTTAAAAGTCAATTTTAATTACAAAATGTAACAAAGTTGTTTACCTCTAACCAAATCTGCAAGTCCAGTCTTGAAATCTTGGGCATTATTCCTCCCTTAGGGGAGAAGAAAGAAAGGAAATGCCAGTGCAAAAAGTAAATATAACAGGATTATGCAATCTAAAAGGAAATACCTTAAGATTTAAATCAGTGTATGTTTTTCTAAAATAAAATATCCAAATAATTTTCCTAATTTAGGATTCAGTTAAGCTCTTACTGTTGAAACGATGACTGCAAATATAGCATGTGGGAGCAGCTAGACATGGATTCTAGGACTCACCATCTTAAGGAAGCCTCTTTTTCCTCCAGAGTTACCAGTCTTTCGTCTACATTAATACTTCATTCATATATAGGTAAATAAATTGATAAATTACAACACCTCCAGCCAGATGCCCAGTCTGAAACTTGGGGTGATTTCTTAAGCTTCTCCTTCCTCTCTGAGTGCTATTGATGTGACTTCTTAAAACCTCTTCAATCCTTGCCCTCTTTTCTTTCCCTCCACTACTCCTATAACTTAGACTTTTAGCTGAACTAACTTTTATCCTCCTCAACACCTCTAGTCTTCATGATATTATCAAAGTAATCTTTCTAAAAATTGATTATTTCACAGCCCTTGATTAAAATCCTTAAAAAGCTCCTTGTTGTCTTTAGAAAAAAATTATTAACATGGAATATAAGGCCCTTCATGACCTTCCCTCTGTTTAACCATCTGTCTCCTTCCTGCCTCCTGTCATCCCCAGGCCCACCCAAGTCCCATACCCAATGCTCTAGCAGTACTAAAAATGGGCAGACCTGGCTGTATTTGAGAAAAGATGTTTCTTCTATTTAGAATAACCTTCTTCTCTTCCTTCAAATAGTTAATGAAGATTCATTCTTCAAAAGTCAGCCCTGATATCACCTCCTTTTACTTGATTTCCTTCACACCCAAAGTAGATTAACTCCCTCCACAACCCCATGTGGTTTTACGGCAGACTTACCATCACCACAGTGATCACTATGCTATATGACATTGACTGTCTCTCATGAACATCCTCATGCATTTCATCTTTACCCCAGCAAGCAACACCATACTTTACTATATATACCCTCATGAATGTTTGCTGAGAGAACAGATTAGTTATTGAATAATCTGAACCGGGCATTTTCCAAACATTTTTTTCAAACTGTTTATACCACTTTATTTATACCACCAAAAATATAACTGAGTTCTCTGTTGTAACACTTCCTCATTAACCCTTGCTATGTCACACTTTGATCGCCCTGGCCGGTGTGGTCAGTTGGTTGGAGCGTCGTAGTGGGCACCCAGGGTTCATCCTGGGTCAGGACAATATTGCAGGCAACCGATCTCTCTCTCTCTCCCTCTTGTTCCCAGCACTCTCCCCGCCACCCCCCGGCCCCCTTCCCTTAAATCAATGAAGACATGTTCTCAGGTTAAAATAAATAAAAAAATAAATAATAAGTAAAATGTAAAACACTGTGCTCGGTCTGTGGTGGCATCTCTTTACAGTTTTTAATATCTTTTTTCAATATATTTTTATTGAGAGGAAGGGAGAGGGAGAGGTAGAAACATCAATAATGAGAGAGAATAGACCTAACCGGTTTGGCTCAGTGGATAGAGCGTCGGACTGCAGACTGAAAGGTCCCAGGTTCAATTCCGGTCAAGGGCATGTACCTTAGTTGCGGGCACATTCCCAATGGGGGGTGCGCAGGAGGCAGCTGATTGATGTTTCTCTCTCATCGATGTTTCTAACTATCCCTCTCCCTTCCTCTCTGTAAAAAATCAATAAAATATATATTAAAAAAATGAGAGAGAATCTTTGATTGGTTGCCTCCTGCACGCTCCCCAACCCAGGTATGTGCCCTTGATCGAAATCGAACCTAAGACCCTGCAGGCTGCAGGTGAAGGCTCTATTCACTGAGCCATACCAACTAGGGCTAGTTTTTAGTATCTTTTAAAAAAATATTTTATTGATTTTTTTTTTTTTACAGAGAGGAAGGGAGAGGGATAGAGAGTTAGAAACACCGATCAACTGCCTCCTGCACACTCCCTACTGGGCATGTGCCTGCAATCAAGGTACATGCCCTTGACCAGAATCGAACCTGGGACCCTTGAGTCCGCAGGTTGATGCTCTATCCACTGAGCCAAACCGGTTAGGGCTAATGTGCTAATAGATGTAGTGTTAAGAGAAGCCTTTCCCTTTACATATTAGTATACTTATTAACATTTCTTGAATCAGCAAATGCAAAGGCCCTGCAATTAGACCTTTTCAGGGAACAGTAAGAAAAGCAGTGAGTATGGAAAAAGATGCAGAACTGTAGTTAAGATCTTGGAATCAGAACCAAAGCTGCCAATGGTTCTCAAATTTTGGTATTTATATGAAAATCCACTTTGTTGGTTAAAGTTGTATACTCTGGGGTTGCATTCCCCAGAAATTCTTTTTAATGTTTTTTTCTTTATTTTATTTTTTTCCATCACCATTTATCCCCCTATACCCTCTTCTACCACCCAGCACCATTACAGTCAGCACAATGTTGTTCTCTCTATGAATTCTTTTTTATTTTTTGGTCAACCCCTCCACTCCCCCATCCTGACCCTAACCACCAGTACTGTCTGCCTATTCTTTATCTATGACCCAGAAATTCTGATTCAGTAGTTCAGAGCTTGGGACATAATATCTATGTTTAAAAATAATGATAAGTTATTCTGACATAGTTGGTTTTTCAGTCCACCGAATGAGAAACACTGTTTATAGATTATGGTTCCAACATTGTTACATATTACGGTGCAAATTAGGAGACTGGCTACTTTGCGATTTTCTAACTTTGTGGCTATGTACAATAGCATTTTACAATATTAAAATTAAGCCCACTTGGAGAAGTTTAAGACCTACTGTGCAATAGGTGAAGACTCTGATCATGATGCAAAACCAAGGATAATCGTGGGCAAGTGATATGGAGAAAGAGCATTAGTGTTGCTTTCTGAAGAAGTGAATTTGACACTCAGCTGTGTCATCTTAGACAAATCCCTTAACCTCCCTGAGTTTCCATTTCTCACCTAAAACTATATTTTATTATACTTATCCTACCAACCTTGCAAACTAAGGTAAAAATGACAAAGTAATAATAATACAAAAGTAAGATCCAGTCATTTTAGAGGAATAATTATTTTTGAGTGACACACTTGCCTGAATTAAAGAAATAATATTTAGTCTCAGAGGCATTTGTTTTTTGGAATACTCCTAGCAGCTTCCTATTAAAAGGAAAACTTTAAGAGCATTTTACAGTTTAAACAACATTGCAAGGAAAACCTTGAGTGACATGACAAAGGATACAAAATTAATTTAGCGAGAAGACCAGGATTCAAGTCTTCTGATTACTAGTCCAGGGCACTTTCCACACCATACTTAGTTGTCTTTCTTATTCTTTATCATAGTCCATAGGCCAAATGATTCTGACACGTAGCCGAGTTTGAGTACCACTGCTCTGCTGCATTAGGTGTGGTGGTGGGAATTCTTTTTACCTTTTATTGCACTTACTTGATAAATAACTTTATTGAGGTATTGCTAGTATTCACATACCTCACAATTCACCAATCTAAACTGTACAGTTCAATGATTTAGTGTAATCACAGAGGCGTGCAATCATCACCACAATCAATTTCCGTCTTCACATCTTCATCACCGGAAAAGAAACCCCATACCTGACAGCCGTCATCCTCCCTTCTCCCCTCCTCGCAGCCTCTGGCCATCACTAATCTGTAAGCCCTGCCTATTCAAGACCCCTCCTATAAACGACACCACACAATATGCGGCCTTTGGGGATCGCCTTCTTTCACTTAGCCCGTTTTCAAGGTGTGTTTACTGTTTTAAAATTATGCAGTGGTTCTCAACCTTCTGGCCCTTTAATACAGTTCCTCATGTTGTGACCCAACCATAAAATTATTTTCGTTGCTACTTCATAACTGTCATGTTGCTGGTGTTATGAATCGTAATGTAAATATCTGATATGAAAAAAAAAGGGGGGGGGGGGGGAGAAGATCACCCATAATCCCATTCTAATACAACCAATGACATGCCTTTCTTTCCTTTTCCCCCCTCTGCAGGTGCGCTTTGATCGGACTGGAATACGTATGAAGGATGCCCCTCCCCGCCACCAGCTCCCCGCAACAGCTCAGCTGGAGGGGGAGAGAAAGAGAGAAAAAGAAAGAGAAAGAAATTGAGACACTGACTTGGCAATAGCTGGGTGTGGCCGTATTTCATCACATACTTGCTGGGGGAAACTCTGGTTTTGAGAAATGAGAGTAGAAATGATAACTTTTAAGGAATTTATTGTAAGAGCATTGACAGAGAGCGATGGCGGCTGCCGCGGCGGCAGGGGTCCCGGCGACCGTGTCGGGGAAGCCCGAGTTCTACCAGCTCCTGAAGAACCTCATCAACCCCAGCTGCATGGTGAGGAGGCAGGCCGAGGAGGTCTACGAGAACATCCCGGGGCTGTGCAAGACGACGTGCCTTCTGGATGCCGTCCGGAACCGGAGAGCAGGTTACGAGGTGAGACAAATGGCTGCCGCGCTGCTCCGGCGGCTTTTGTCCTCGGGGTTTGAAGAAGTCTATCCCAACTTGCCCGCCGACGTGCAGAGGGACGTCAAGATCGAGCTGATCCTGGCCGTGAAGTTAGAGACGCATGCCAGTATGCGGAAAAAGCTCTGTGATATTTTTGCCGTGCTGGCGAGGAATCTGATCGACGAGGAGGGCACGAACCACTGGCCGGAAGGTCTGAAGTTCCTGATCGATTCGATCTACTCCAAAAATGTGGTTCTGTGGGAGGTGGCTCTTCACGTTTTCTGGCACTTTCCCGGAATTTTTGGGAACCAAGAGCGGCATGATTTGGATATCATCAAACGGTTGCTGGACCAGTGTATCCAAGATCAAGAGCATCCAGCCATCAGGACATTATCCGCCAGAGCTGCGGCTACGTTTGTGCTTGCCAATGAGAATAACTTCGCCCTTTTCAAAGACTTTGCAGACTTGCTTCCTGGAATCTTACAGGCTGTGAATGACTCTTGCTACCAGGATGACGACTCCGTGCTAGAATCCCTTGTCGAGATTGCAGATACTGTGCCTAAATACTTGGGTCCTTATTTAGAAGATACTCTGCAGTTGAGTTTAAAGTTATGTGGAGACTCTAGGCTTAGTAATCTGCAACGCCAGCTGGCCCTTGAAGTAATAGTGACCTTGTCTGAAACTGCAACCCCAATGTTGAAGAAATATACAAATATTATTGCACAGGCAATTCCTCATATATTAGGAATGATGGTTGATCTACAGGATGATGAGGACTGGGTAAATGCCGACGAAATGGAAGAAGATGACTTTGACAGCAATGCAGTTGCTGCTGAGAGTGCACTAGACAGACTGGCCTGTGGGCTCGGTGGAAAACTTGTCTTACCAATCACTAAGGAGCATATCATGCAGATGCTTCAGAGCCCTGACTGGAAATACCGACATGCTGGATTAATGGCCTTATCTGCCATTGGAGAAGGATGCCACCAACAAATGGAACCAATTCTAGATGAAATGGTTAACTCTGTTTTGCTTTTTCTTCAGGATCCTCATCCAAGGGTAAGGGCTGCCGCCTGTATTACGCTTGGACAGATGGCTACAGATTTTGCACCTACTTTCCAAAAGAAATTCCACGAAACAGTGATTGCAGCTCTGTTGCGTACCATGGAAAATCAAGGTAATCAGCGTGTGCAATCACATGCAGCTTCTGCGCTCGTTATTTTTATTGAAGACTGCCCCAAATCCTTGCTAGTTATATATTTGGATAGTATGGTGAGAAATCTACATTCCATCCTGGTGATTAAACTTCAAGAGTTGATTCGGAATGGAACTAAGTTGGCCTTGGAACAGCTTGTGACAACTATTGCCTCAGTTGCAGATACAATAGAAGAAAAGTTTGTTCCGTATTATGATATATTTATGCCATCACTAAAGCACATTGTTGAGCTTGCTGTTCAAAAGGAACTCAAGCTTCTGAAAGGAAAAACTATTGAATGCATTAGCCATGTTGGTCTCGCTGTTGGGAAAGAAAAATTTATGCAAGATGCATCAAATGTGATGCAGCTATTATTGAAGACACAATCAGATTTAAATAATATGGAAGATGATGACCCTCAGACCTCTTATATGGTTTCAGCATGGGCTAGAATGTGTAAAATTCTTGGAAGTGATTTTCAACAGTACCTTCCACTGGTTATTGAGCCTCTTATTAAGACTGCTTCAGCTAAACCTGATGTTGCTCTCTTAGATACACAAGATGTGGAGAATATGAGTGATGACGATGGCTGGCAATTTGTAAATCTTGGAGATCAGCAAAGTTTTGGAATTAAAACCTCAGGACTTGAAGCAAAAGCAACTGCTTGCCAGATGTTGGTTTACTATGCTAAGGAATTAAGGGAAGGACTTGTGGAGTATACAGAACAAATTGTAAAGCTGATGGTTCCTTTACTGAAATTTTATTTCCATGACAATGTTCGAGTGGCAGCAGCTGAGTCCATGCCATTTCTCCTGGAATGTGCAAGAATTCGTGGCCCAGAGTATCTTGCACAGATGTGGCAATTCATATGTGATCCCTTAATCAAGGCTATTGGGACTGAACCTGATACAGATGTACTCTCAGAAATAATGAGTTCTTTTGCCAAGTCCATTGAAGTAATGGGAGATGGCTGCCTTAATGATGAACACTTAGAAGAACTGGGAGAAATATTGAAAGCAAAACTTGAAGGGCACTTTAAAAACCAAGAATTGAGACAGGTTAAAAGACAGGAAGAAAACTATGACCAACAGGTTGAAATGTCCTTGCAAGATGAGGATGAATGTGATGTTTACATTTTGACCAAAGTGTCAGATATTTTGCACTCATTATTTAGTACTTACAAAGAAAAGATTTTGCCATGGTTTGAACAGCTGCTTCCATTAATTGTAAATCTAATTTGTTCTAGTAGGCCATGGCCAGATAGACAGTGGGGATTGTGCATATTTGATGATATTATAGAGCACTGTAGCCCAACCTCATTTAAATATGTAGAATATTTTCGGTGGCCAATGCTACTAAATATGCGAGATAATAACCCTGAAGTCAGGCAAGCTGCTGCTTATGGCCTGGGTGTTATGGCACAGTTTGGTGGAGATGATTATCATTCTTTATGTTCAGAAGCTGTTCCACTGCTGGTAAAAATTATTAAGTGTGCAAATTCTAAAACCAAAAAAAATGTCATTGCTACAGAGAACTGTATCTCAGCAGTAGGTAAGATTTTGAGGTTTAAGCCTAACTGTGTAAATGTAGATGAAGTTCTTCCACACTGGTTGTCATGGCTTCCACTGCATGAGGATAAAGAGGAAGCTATTCAGACTTTGAGTTTTCTCTGTGACTTAATTGAAAGTAACCACCCAGCTGTACTCGGTCCAAATAATTCCAATCTTCCCAAAATAATCAATATAATTGCAGAAGGAAAAATTAATGAGACTATTAGCTATGAAGATCCGTGTGCCAAACGCCTAGCTAATGTTGTGCGCCAGGTACAGACTTCTGAAGAATTGTGGTTGGAATGTATATCCCAACTTGATGATGAGCATCAGGAAGCCTTACAGGAGTTGCTGAATTTTGCTTGAAGCACTTTAATATCACTTGAATATCATCTACCGTAAAAGCAACTCCAAATAAGTGTTGTGAATGGATTCCATTGTAATTGAGAGATCTGTTTTTTTCCCTGCTAAGCAGCTTGTATTCCTTCCCCATGTTTCTCCAGGATTAGCCAGTGTTATAACCTTCTGTTCACCTTGCATGTTTTATCTCGTAATCATAGATCTTGGTGATGACCTGTGCTTCCACTGTCTTAGAATGTTTTTTCTCTTTCCCCTAGTTGATGTGAAGTATATAAATTGTTGCTATTTGTCTGAATTATTGATGCTGAGCAAGGTGCCAGGATGTCATACTGCCTATCACAAGATGCTAAGAGTTCACAAAGTTAGGACAGGAGAACTTCCAGGACAAACATCTTTGTAATTATGGGTGAAGAATATAGTGGCAGGCTTATTCCTCCTTGATTAGTAGTCCTGGTTTTCATGGTAATAGGAAAATGCTGAAATTGGGAGAGAGTTTTGAGATATTGCAGTGGATGTGGGGAATTTTCTATAATATGTATGAACTTTTTCACAATGCCTTCCTCAGAACTGGGTGAAACATCCACATTCTACTTCCAGCTGAGAGTTATGAGAACTTTAGAATTTTCTTAGTCAAACTGGTATCTGTTAAGTTATCTAGGACTCTTAAGAACCATGTTTACTGAAAAGGGTATCCTGACATCTAACATTGGTAGCATGTAACATACTGTAATAACACAGTTTGACAAATGGAAAGTAATATTTGTGGGAGTCATTAAATGTTATGTATTTGAGCAGAATATTGTATTGTGTATGTATGCTATTTTTCCCCTCCAAAGCAGCTCAACAAGAAGAGAAGACCTAATTTAAAGTGCTTAAATAGATTTCTGTTTTGAAGAAGTTTTTAATAGATGCTATAGTAGCACTAAAGAGTATTCTATTGTGAAAATGAAAGGAAAGCAAAATGAATATTATCTTTAGACATGAAAATGTAAACAGCTTTGAGACCAGTCATTTAGCATTAGATATGCATTATAAGAAAACAGTACTAGAAATGTAGGGTTAATTATATTATTTGGAATGTCAGTCTTTAATGTTGAGCTTTTGTGGGGTAGAAAAAAGCTTTCTACTCAACAAATCATTGATCCAAAATTTAAAAATAAATACATCTATCATGATTTCCTGGTACTATTGTGAGTACTGTATATGTAAACTATTTAGCAAGTACTGGTAAGTGCTTAATAAATGGTAGCTATTATTGCTGTTGTTTGTACTTCTGTTTTTTTATGGTTTAGAATGCCTTTACATTAAAATATCCCTGATTTTCCACCTATCAGTTCAGATAAGCAGGCCATCTAGGCCACTGTGGTCAGAAATATGAAGCTGAAATTTTAGGTATGCAATTCCTGTCCATTCCGACAATTATTTGATTAATGGGGGAAAGCAAAGGACATTAATTATGGTATAGTTACAATTTTAAGTTTATTTAGGATAAATTAAAAAATATACAAATAAATAGAAAAATCCCACCATAAAATATTAATAGAGGTTTTCTCTGGGTAATGGGATTAAATGACATTTTTTTTTCTTGAAACTTACCTACAACCAACATATTTCTTATATATACGTATTTTAGGTTCAAGGACCTAATCACAATCATCTTGGCTTCTCCATGACCTGTGGCTGAGGTTCCTTCAACTTAGCCATACTTCTTTATCTTAATATTCCTATATTAAGAAGCCCTTGATCAACATTTCTTGCGATTTCCTACACTCTTGTGCATGCACAATTGGAAATTCTGCCAGATGACTAGTAATTAGTCCCCTGGAGAATTTTGAAATATGACAGACCTAAATCCGAAATTTGGCAAAATACTTTCTTAACCTAAGCATCAGTTTCTTTATCTGTAAAATAGACACAATACCTAGTTGATAGGATTGTTGTGAGAATTAAAGGAGGTAATGAATATAAAGTGTTTAGTACAGGGTTCAACAAATGCAAGCTAATATATTGGAGAGTCCTGAAATAGGGTTGGTGGCTAAAGAGGAAGGGGGTTATTTGCTGGTGTAGGGTGGGTCCAGATTTTTGGGCGTTGTCAAAGGAAATGAGGGATGCCCAGTCAGACACTTTTTTGGTTGCCAGTTGCTGAAATAGTTTCCTGCCTTTGTACCTGTGAGCTGAAGTACATCTATAGGTTTTGAGGAGAGAATGCTGTAAGTGCCTAATAAATTGCAAATGTCTTTAAAGGTCCATATTAATGAGAAACAATCTCAAGAGTCAGAATATCTGACCATTTAGTTAAATAGCTGTTACTTTTAAAAAAGGTATATTTCTCATTCTAAATAGAAAGTATTATGTGCATCTTTCAAATAGAACATGGGAAAATAGTAATGTCTGCTTTATGGAACCATTAATTCCTTTCTACCCACTTATTTTTAAGCAATGTGAAAATTAGTGTGAAGGATGAGTCCACTATTAAGATACCTAAACAGTAATTTTATAATGTGTAGTGAGATTACAAGGCCATGCTAATGACTACTTAATAGCTAACTAATGCTATACAGATTAGACTTGAAATATCTGAAAACTTTTTAGTCCCGAGGATATATTTTTTTTAATGAGGTTCCATTCCCCTCCTTTATTCTTAGCAAATATCAAGAATCAAAAATGTGGAAATATGTTTTTTCATTTTAACGAAAAACATGAGGTTTCCAAAATAGGAATTGATGTTAAGAACTGGAGATAGAGTTTCAGAAATCCGAGTTCTGCAAATCATCATGTCTCTTGCATGTGCACATATGTTTCAGTTAGTCTAGTTATTAAACCTCCTTTTTACACTTTTCAAAATTCTAATTTATATTTAAAACCCGGCAGTCACAATGGGAAAATGTGTGCAAAGAAAAGGTAAATTTTACAGTAGGATAGGATTTACATTTTGTGTAATCTTACTTTTCATCTGCTATTAACAAAAGTTATCTAGCAACCTCCTTCGGGAATAACTTTAGTTTTTAGGGCTAGTAAGGGGCTATCGCAAAAGAAACAATCCTCCCGCAGTTCTGGCTCTCCGAAGCCCTTCGGCCTCTCTGCGCAGGCGCCTGGCTTCCCTCGCCACTCCGCCCTTAAAATAGTCTGCAAGCTGATGACATCATTGGTGCGCGCAACCTACCAGATCTCTGGACCTGTAGCTACGCCGGAGTCCCTGCCGTCGCGTAGCGGGGCGGGACGCGAGGGGGTGGGTTGTCTCAAAGCGCATGCGCATCGGGGATGGCGACGGCGACTCTTTCTTTGCCCCAGTGGGGGGGTGGAGTGGGGACCTGAGTGCCTCCCTCTTCTCTCTGCCCCTCCCCTTCCCTCCTCACCAGCCCCCTAACGCCAACCCGCCCATGGGGCTTCTAACTGACAGTTGTTGTCCAGCTCGGTGGCTGAGCTGCCTTCTCCTTGCCCGGGTCCCCCGCAGGTAGAGAGGGGCG
>NW_006299388.1:267518-269119 GCF_000327345.1 Myotis davidii | reverse complement strand
TTTACCTATGCTGCCATCTTGGTTTCTCCAGGAAGGTTTACTCTTGCAAGAATTTTCATGCATTGGGCCTCTAGTTTAGAGATAAACTAATTCTTGCATAGAGGTAGAAGAAAACCTAAATGTCAAGATGACTTGTGAAATGTCAAATGTCAGCTTCCTATGACATAAACCAGGGGTCCTCACACTTTTTAAACAGGGGGCCAGTTCACTGTCCCTCAGACCATTGGAGGTCTGGATTATAGTTTAAAAAAAAACTATGAACAAATTTCTATGCACACTGCACATATCTTATTTTGAAGTAAAAAAACAAAATGGGAACAAATACAATATTTGTATTTGCATGTGGCCCGTGGGCCATAGTTTGAGGACCCCTGACATAAACCTTTGTCCTCTGTAGACTTATCAGTGCCATAGATACCATTTCTGAAGATCTAAGGAAGTATATTATATAAATGCAAACCTTTTATTGCATGTAATCTAATCTTCAGACATATCCTACAGTATAACGTCATCATAATAATCTTAATAATCTCTGGATTAATCAGCCTATAACAGGAAATCATTATATATTTGCCCCAGATGAGATTATGAGATTTTGTCCGTATAACTATGTGGTAATAGAATTCAGGGAAGATAAAGAGAGTGTACAAGATAACTCAGTTTATTGCTAGACTTGTTTTATAAAGTCCGAACCTTTTTTGGTGCTCTGTTCTTGTGGGAGAGGATGGTAAGCACAACAGTTTTTGCAGGGAATTTGATAAACAAATGAAATGATGATCCATGTTTCTCCTCCTCTAATCTTTATTTTTTCTTTATGGATTAAGGTATCTTACCTAATAATAGACAAACATGTAAATTGACTGTCCCTCTGCTATGCTCACTATGCAATCAGGAGAGTATGTAAATTAACCCAACAGAGATGGTGGTTAATTTGCATACATAGGCACCCAGCGGCCTGGGTCCTGGGAACATCATTGGGCACCCAGGTCACTCTGATGTAGGCCATGTGTGGGCCCTGAGCAGCCTAGGAAGGGCCTGAGCCAGGGGGCTCCTGAGCAGGGCCTGAGCCTGTGATCAGAGCTGAGGGGGACCCTGCCCAGGCCTAACACCTTGGCCAGAGGTACTAGGCCTGGGCAGGGGCTGAGCCAGCAATCAAAGGCAGCTGGGGGTCCCCTGCCCAAGCCTAAAGCCCCAGCCAGAGGCCTTAGGCCTGGGCAGGCGCCGAGCCGGCAATCGGAAGAAGCTGTAGGTCCCCTGCCCAGGCCTAAAGCCTTGGCCAGAGGCGTTTGGCCTGGGCAGGGGTGGAGCTGGTGATCAGAGGGAGCTGGAGGTCCCCTGCCCATGTTTAAAGCCCCAGCCAGAGGCCTTAGGCCTGGGCAGGGGCCTCTGGGAGGGAGCTGGGGGTCTCCTGCCCAGGCCACATGGCTTTAGGCCTGGGCAGGGGCAAAGCCAGGGATTGGTGTGAACTACAGAGAGACACCTTTTCTGACCACTCATTGGCTAAGCTCCCTGTATGCCACTGGTAATATTCTTAGTAACTTGGGTAATAAGAATCCAAGAAGGTGATCTAGGGTTTTTTACCACACTCCTGGAGAAAAAAC
>NW_006299388.1:257568-266031 GCF_000327345.1 Myotis davidii | reverse complement strand
ATTTTTTTTGCACGTGTGTGTCTAATTTTCCCAACACCATGTATTGAAGAGAATATCTTGACTCCATTTTATGTTCTTGCCTCCTTTGTGAAATATTAATTGAGCGTAGTGGTTTGGCTCGATTTCTGGGTTCTCTATTCTATTCCATTGGTCTATATTCCTCCTCTATTCCTCATCTGGATGAATGATAGTAACATCCACCCAGGTGCCTCAAACCTGAAACTAGGGAAATCCTTGATTCTTCCCTCTCCCCTTTCTATTGATTCAACATCCTTTTTCTCTACCCAATTCCCTAATTTTCAACCTTAATTTCACAGTCATAGCTTGAGTCACTATCTTCTCTCTCCCCATTTCTTCCCTCTGCCTCCCCCCAAAATTGGAGAAGCCCAATCTAACTCCTGTTCCTCCTTTAAAACATGCCTCCCTTTGAGAAGCCTCCCTTGACTTCTATTAATCAAGGTCTATCCATGTTCATGTGTGGCCCTATGTCTGATTCCATACAAGTTCTATTGCATTTATTAACTGAACTATATTAAAACTTTTAAAAGTTCCTTTGGATATGGACAGTATCTTTTTTTTTAATTAAAATATATTTTATTGATTTTTTACAGAGAGGAAGGGAGAGAGATAGAGAGTTAGAAACATCGATGAGAGAGAAACATCGATCAGCTGCCTCCTGCACATCTCCCACTGGGGATGTGCCCGCAACCCAGGTACATGCCCTTGACCGGAATCGAACCTGGGACCTTTCAGTCCGCAAGCTGACGCTCTAGCCACTGAGCCAAACTGGTTTCGGCGATATGGACAGTATCTTATTATTCACTGGTTTATATCCACAACTAGCAGTCTGCCACATAACAAATAAATGTTGAGTGATCACCTAGAATAGATATAATTTAATTTTTAAAATTTTTTTTATTGATTTCAGAGAGAAAGAGAGAGGGATAGAGAGAAAGAAACATCAATGATGAGAGAGAATCATTGATCAGCTGCCTCCTGCACACCCCCTTTGGGGATCGATCCCATAACCCAGGCCTGTGACCTTACCAGCAATCGAACTGTGACCTCTTGGTTCATAGGTTGACATTCAACCACTGAGCCATGCTGGCCAAGTCTAGATTTAATTTTATATGTGATAATGTATTACTAGTTTGGGTATCTTGCCTATTAACCATTGATTATTATACTGATAGTTGACTTAACTTTGTAAACATGTAATTGATTAATTTATGTCTGCATGTCCAATCATTGTGCTAAGTTCTATTAGAGCACTGGTTTTCAACCTTAAGCATGCATCAAGTCACCTGGAGGGCTTGCAAAAATATAGGGGCTACCACCAGTTTCTGACTGAGTAGTTCTGGGTTGGGACCTGATAATTTTTTTTTCTAGTAAGTTCCCAGGTGATACAGATGCTGCTGGTCCAGGGACCACAATTTGATAACCACCAAATAAGGGTGTTAGTTCTTATACCTAGATATACATTGGAATCACCCAAAGGAACTTTAAACATTACTGATGCCTGGGCTCTACCCCAGAATGGTTAAATCATAATCCATGAGGGGTGAGGACCAATACAGGTTTTTTAAATTTTATTAGTTTTAATTTGAAAAAATTTCAGGCTGACAAAAAAGGTTTAAAATATTACAAAGAATGCCCATATGCCTATCACCCAACTTTTCCAAATGTCAACATTTTATATAACCACTAGAGGCCTGGTGCACGACATTCGTTCACTGGGGGGTGTGGGGGCTCCTCAGCTCGACCTGCACCCTCTCCAATCTGGGAGCCCTCAGGGGAGCCCTCTCCAATCCGGGAGTTTCTGTCTGTCTTTGAAATCATATGAGCGAATTATAGGAGACTGCAACTCAGTTTGGTTTGTTGTTCACAGAATAATAGAGGCTTTTTTTTCTTTGTTTCATTGGTGGAGATTTCCTGGAAGTTTTAGGATATCTTCCCTTTAATTTTTCCTAGACACTGATTTTACTTATGTCTCTCACCTTTGCTTTCCCTCCATCCCACACCGCAACAGTAACTTGCTCCAGGCTTACTTTGCTCTAGTGTAATGGTTCAGGGCAAACTATGGCCCGCGGGTCGGATCCGGCCCGTTTTAAATGAATAAAACTATTGAAAAAAGAGACCGTACCCTTTTATGTAATGATGTTTACTTTGAATTTATATTAGTTCACACAAACACTCGGTCCAGTTTAAGAACCCATTGTCGCCCTCGAATCAAAAAGTTTGCCGACCCCTGGTCTAGGAGATCTGTCTGCCACCAGAACTATGATTCCCAGCATTCCTAGTGCTCCCCGCGCTCTGGGCTTCTGCTTCTGGTCCTGGGGCTGCCACCAAAACTAATTCCAGAATTCCTCATGCTCCCCACAATCTTGGTTTTCTCTTTCTGCTCTGTCCACATCCCAGGCCTCCCACTCTGCCAAGTCCTCCAAGCTGCCAGCTCTCCCTCTCTGTTCTCCATCTGGTGGCTTGGGGAGCCAACTTCCCCAAGCTGCTCTATTCTCTGCCGGCTCTCCCACTCTGCTCTGTGCCCAGCACCTGTGTATGCAAATTAACCAGCCATCTTTGTTGGGTTAATTTGCATACTCACTCCTGATTGGCTGGTGAGCATAGTGGAGGGATGGTTGATTTACATGTTTCTCTTTTATTATATAGGATATGAAATGATCAAAACCAGGCAATTAACTGATAAAATATTAACTAAACTGTAGATGTTACTCAAATTTTATCAATTGATCCAACAATGTTCTTTTACTGTCCAATGATCACACATTGCCTTACTTTTTTTTATTCTTTCCCCACCCCCAGCCTTATTGAGATACACATACTTAATATATAACATTGTGTAAGTTTAATGTGTGCAACATAATGATTTGATACAGCTGTATATTGCAAAATGATTACCACATTCATGTTACTTAAGAAAACCATCATCTCACATAATTATAACATTTTGTGTATGGTGAAAACATTTAGGTTCTACTCCCTTAGCAAATTTTAAGTACATAATACAGTATTGTTATCTATAGTCACCATTTTGTACATTAGATCCCCAGAACTTATTAATCTTATAACTGGAAGTTTCTACACTGTGACCAACATTTCCCCACCCTGGCAACTACTAACATACTCTCTGTTTCCATGAGTTGGGATTTTTTTTTTTTTAGATTTCATATATAAGTAAGTTCATGTAGTATTTGTCTTTCTTTGTGTGACTTATTTCATTTAGCACAATGTTCTCAGGGTCTATCCATGTTGATGCAATGTGAGGATTTCTTTAACACTCATGGCTAAATAATGAATACTCTGTATATCTAATCATATTTTCTTTATCCATTCATCTGTCCATGAACACTTAGGTTGTTTTCATGTCTTGGCTATTGTGAATAATGCTGCAGTGAAGATGGAAATGCAGATATCTCTTCAAGATAGTGATATAATTTCTTTCTGATGTATAACCAGAAGTAGAACTGCTGGATCATGTGGTAGTTATCTTTTTAATATTTTGAGGAACCACAATACTGTTTATGTTTCCATAGTGAATTTACACTACCACCAACAGTGCACTAAGGTTTTCTTTCTTTTTTAAAACATTTTTATTCATTCACTTTTTTAGAAAGGAAGAGACTTTGATTTGTTTTTCCACTTATTATGCATTCATTGGTTGATTATTGTATGTACCCTGACCAAGGATCGAACCCACAACCCTGGTGCATCATGATGATGCACCAACCAAGACACCTGATCAGGGCAGGCTTTCTTTTTTCTATATCCTCACAAACACTCATCTCCTGTCATTTTGATAATAGCTATTCTACCAAGTTTAAGACAATATCTCATTTTGGTTTTGATTTGCATTTGTCTCATGGTTAGTGATGTGGAGCATCTTTTCATGTAATTGTTGGCCATTTGTATGTATGTATTTGGAAAAATATTCAGTTCCTCTGTCCATGTTTTTTTTTTAATATATTTTATTGATTTTCCACAGAGAGGAAGGGAGAGAGATAGAGAGTTAGAAACATCGATGAGAGAGAAACATCGACCAGCTGCCTCCTGCACATCCCCTAGTGGGGACGTGCCTGCAACCCAGGTACATGCCCTTGACCGGAATCGAACCTGGGACCTTTCAGTCCGCAGGCCTATGCTCTATCCATTGAGCCAAACCGGTTTCGGCCTCTGTCCATGTTTTAATTGGATTTGAGTTTTTGTTTTTGTTGTTTTGTTTTTTGGGGTTGTTTTTTTAGTTTGTTTGTTTTTTGGTTTGTTTTTGCTATTGAGCTGTATGAGTTCCTTATATATTTTGGATATTAATACCTTATGTAATATATTGTTTGCAAACATTTTCTCCCATTCTGTAATTTGCCTCTTCATTCTGTTGTTTATTTTGCTGTGTAGAAGCTTTTTAGTTTGTTATAGCCCCACTTGTTGATTTTTGCTTTTGTTGCTTGTGCTTTGGTGTCATAGCCAAAAAATTTTTCAAGATCAATGTCAAGGAGCTTTTCCCCTATGTTTTCTTCTAGGAGTTTTATTCTCATGTTTAAGTCTTTAACCCATTTTTAGTTCATCTTGGGGAGTGGTATAAGGTAGGGGTCCAGTTTTATTCTACTGCATGTGAATATACAGTTTACCCAATACCATTTATTTAAAAGACTATCTTTTCTCCATTGAGTGTTCTTGGCTGTCTTGTCAAAAATAAGTTGACTGCATATGCCTGGGTTTATTTCTAGGCTCTCAATTCTGTTCCATTGATTTATGCTTCTGTTTTTATGCCAGTACCAGACTGTTTTGATTACTATAGCTATGTAGTATAGTTTGAAATCAGGAGTGTGATGCCTCCCACTTTGTTGCTTATGCTATCTGGGGTGTTTTATGGTTCCATTTGAAGTTTAGGATTTTCTTTATATTCCTGTGAAAAATGCAATTGGAATTTTCATAGGGAGCATATTGAATCTATAGATGGATTTGGGCAGTATGGGCATTTTAACAATATTAATTGTTATGATTCATGAACATGGGATTTTTCCATTTATCTGTGTCTTCTTCAATATTGTTCATCAATGTTTTATAATTTTCATTGTACAGAATTTTCACTTATTTGGTTAAATTAATTCATAACTACTTTATTGTTTTTGATAAATTGATAATCCTATTGTAAATGGGTTTTTCTTTAATTCTCTTTCAGGTATTTCATTGCTAGAATATAGAAATGTAATAATGGTTTTTGTATGTTGCTTTTATATCCTGAAACTATACTGAATAAATTCATTCTAATAGTCCTTTGGTGGAATCTTTAGTATTTTCTTTATATAAGGCCATGTCATCTGGAAACATAGACAGTTTTATTGCTTCCTTTTTGACTTTGAGGTTTTTTCATTTTTTTTTGACTAATTGCTTTGGCTATGACTTCCAATACTATGTTGAACAGGAGTGGCGAGAGTGGACACACTTGTCTTGTTCCTGATTTTAGAGGAAAAGCTTATGGTTTTTCATCATTAAGATATTAGGTGTGGGTTTGTTATATATGGCCTTTATTACATTTGGGTATGTTCTTTCAATACCTAATTTGTTGAGAAGTCCACATTGTATTTAATTGTAATGTCTTCATTTTCAATCTGTGGCTATTCCTTAGTCTTTGTGTTTAATGACTTTGACACTTTTGAAGACTGCTGGTCAGTTATTTTGTAGAATTTCTCTTAATTTGGACTTGTCTGATGTTTCTCAATGATTAAATTCATTGTCCTTTTCTATTTTAGGCAAGAATACCGAAGAAATGATGTGCCCTTTTCTGCCTTATATCATATAATGAGTCACATGATATCCATATCTTATTACTGATAATTTGAACTTTGCTCAATTAGTTAAGGGTGGTGTCTGCCAAGCTTCTCCTGTTAAAGTTACTGTTTTGCCCTTTGTAATTATTAATTGTATAGAGAGACACTTGAAAATATCCTTTCTCATCATACTTTAACCCACTAATTGGTGCTTCTTGCAATAATTTATTACTGAAGTGTGTCCCAATTGTGATTTTTTTTATTTCGATCCTTTTTTCTACATTAATTAAGCTTAAATTTTAAGGAATAGCTATCCTTTTTCCATTTCTTAGTCAATTATTTATAATATCATGGATTTTTAGATACTTCTTTTCTTCTATAATATTATTATCATGAGCTATTCATTGCTTAGATTGTCCTAGATTTGATCATTGAGAACTCTCTGAAGTTGGTTTCTATTTTCTTTCAACATGCCCGTTTTTTGTGGGGGTTTTTTTGTTTTTGTTTTTTGTTTTTTTTTTTGTTTTTTTTGTTTTGCACTTACTTTCTACAAGGTGTTCTACACCAGGGATTCGCAAACTTTTTTTGTAAAGGGCTAGATAGTAAATATTTTAAGCTTCAAAGGCCATAAGTCTCTGTTGCATTTTTGTTTGTTTGTCTTACAAGCTTTCATAAAATTAAAAAAAAAAAACACAAACAAACAAGAATATGAAAGCACTCCTATCTATGGATTTGGCTCACAGACCATTTGCTAATCCTAGGTTAAAATCTAGGTTAATCTTGTACTCTCTTTGCCCTAGCCTTAGAATCAGCCATTTCTTCCAGGGGCCTTTTATTGGAGAACAATATTTTAAAACCAAGATCTGGGCACTAGTTATGCTTGTTGCTACTGTGGTGTCATTGATATTGACACTTTTAAGGAACAAAACTGTTAAATATCTACTCATGCAAATATATGCACACATTTCATGCATCTATTCATCTGTCTATCCATCCATCCATCTGAAACAGTGAGCTCATAATGAAATATCCAAGCCAGCACCCCAGAGTTTATTTTAGCCTTCCTCTTTCTCTATTTGTAATTTCTTTCCCTGACAGTGAGAAACCTGGCTCTCATTATCTACAATATATTTATTTATTTGTTCAATCGTAGAACACACAAAAATAGTTTCAATATTGCTAACTCACAACCCTGGGAAAAAATTTTTCACTAATTAGTGTGTAGTTATTTTTGTTTTTACCATCATAGGATATAGTCAAAATACTGTTTTCCAATGTTATTTAAGTTAATCCTTTTCTTCTCCACTATCTTCAGGATGGTTATGTATTTCATCTGTTATATAATTAATAGGGACCCAGTGCACGAATTCGTGTACCTTGAAAGGAACTGTGGGCTGCAAGGCTGCAGTGGGGACAGGGGCAGGTCTCAGCCCATCCTCCGCACCCCCGTCCAGCTCCTCCTGCTGCAGCCACCAGTCCCCTGTCTGCCAGCAGCCCCACTCCCGCTGCCGCCACTCCCACACACTAATGGCGCTGGCCCCACTCACACCCACTGATAGTGAGTAGCAATTGGGTCTGGTGCCAGCAGTGGGTGTGAGTGGGGCTGGCGCCATCAGTGGGTGCGAGCAGTGGGTGCGAGCAGGGCCAGCGCCGGCAGCAGGTGCGAGTACCAGGAGGGACTGCACAACACAGGAGCAAAGAATTTTCAGTAACCACCAGAGGCTTACCCTGATGACAGCAACCGGTGCCCCATCTTGGTCTGGTGCCCTCGCTCACCTGCTCCACCACCCCATTGCAGCCAATGCCTGCCATGTTCCGCTCTGCCACCTGCTGCCTATGCCCACCATGTTCTGCACGTGCCCCCTGGTGGTCACCACACGTCATAGTTGTTCAGTTGTTCTGCCATTCAGTCTATTTGCATATTAGGGTTTTATATATATAGATGTTAATTTGTTACCATTTCCATTCCATTCTGGGCACTCTCCCCAACTTCCTGGTTGTTGTTGTTTTTGTCTATCTATATATGCATTAGGAAAAGCACAGGTAATTTTTAAAGTGTCCAGGTGAGTTTACAGTAGCTAAGATCTGGAAACAGCCCAAATGCCCATTGGTAGATGAGTGGATAAAAAAGCCATCGTAAATTTATACCATGGAATACTATCCAGCAGTAAAAGAGAAGAATTTCTTTTTTTTTAATTAAATTTTTATTGTTCAGATTATTACAGTTGTTCCTCTTTTTTCCCCCATAGCTCTCTTCCACCCAGTTCCCACCCCACCCTCTGCCCTTACCCCTCCCACTATCCTCATCCATAGGTGTACAATTTTTGTCCAGTCTCTTCCTACACCACCACACCCCTTTCCCCCCAAAAATTGTCAGTCCACTCTCTTTCTATGCCCTTGATTCTATTATATTCACCAGTTTACTCTGCTCATCAGATTTTTTATTCACTTGATTTTTAGATTCACTTGTTGATAGATATGTATTTGCTGTTCATAATTTTTATCTTTACCTTTTTCTTCTTCCTCTTCTTAAAGAATACCTTTCACATTTCATCTTAATACTGGTTTGGTTGTGATGAACTCCTTTAGCTTTTTCTTGTCTGTGAAGATCTTTATCTGACCCTTAATTCTAAATGATAGCTTTGCTGGGTAGAGTAATCTTGGTTGTAGGTCCTTGCTA
>NW_006299388.1:251268-255417 GCF_000327345.1 Myotis davidii | reverse complement strand
AATAAATAAATAAATAAATAAATAAATAAATAAATAAATTGTTCAGGTGACTGAAATATGAAGCTCAGTTTAAGAACTATTATATTTAGGACAGAAAAGAAACAGAAGACATAACTTTTGCTCTTAATGGGTAATCTAGGCAAAAGTCAGCACCCATGTGAATTTTAAAAAGATAATTGCAAATTAATATAATAATGCCCTAAGTGTTTTAAGTAAAACATAGCAGAAATCATATAATTATTAATGGAACAGAGAATAAGTATAATGATCAGAGTATTATGAAATTAGACAAGAAAGGCTTCTTAGACATGAGTGTTGATTTTTGTCTGAAAGAGGAGAGGGTTAAAATCATCCTAGCTGAAACCGGTTTGGCTCAGTGGATAGAGCGTTGGCCTGCGGACTGGGAGGTCCCAGGTTCAATTCCGGTCAAGGGCAAGTACCTTGGTTGCGGGCACATCCCCAGTGGGGAGTGTGCAGGAGGTAGCTGGTCGATGTTTCTCTCTCATCGATGTTTCTGGCTCTCTATCTCTCTCCTTTCCTCTCTGTAAAAACTCAATAAAATATATTGAAAAATAAATAAATAAAATCATCCTAAAATTGTTATTTCTTTCTAAAGATGAAAATCTACAGCTGGTAAACCATGAAGCAAGTTCTGTGGCAGTGGATGTTGTTCCTCATGTTGACAACCCGACCTTTGAAGAAGATGAAATTCCTGATCAAGAGACTGCTGTTCGAGAAATTAAATCATAAAATCTGTGTCAATAGAAAACTTGAACCTTTAGTAATAACAGAACTGCCAATCGGGGCCTAGTTTGCTATTAATGAACTGGATAAATTTAATAAAGTAAGAATGATATTGAAAGTGCTGAGATGACTAATATTATGCTATACTTAAATAGCTTAAAATATTTAACCTATTAACTTTTTTTCATAAACTCATTATAATGTTTTTCATAGGCTAGTTTCCTCCCAATAGTAATAGCAAGATTTTTAAACATTCAAAACTCTCTTCAAGTAGTCATGTTTTTCATTTATAACAGTTTTCTTATAAAAACATGTTGCTTTTAAAATGTGAAGTAACTATAATTATTTTATTTTATGATAGTATATTAATTAAAAATCTACTACTTTAGCTTGGGCTATATGTGTCAGGGTTTTTCTCCAGGTGCTTATATTGATCTGGAATTGTATTGTAAAAAGCAATGCAAACTTAGGCTAATACTTCATCAAATGTCTAATTAAGCTACATTAAGTTGATAGAACAAGATTAAAGCAAAACAATCATTTTAACTATTCTTGTTTTTTAAATTAGGCTAAATGTACTTCATGTAAGTCGAGCATAGTTTATCAGAGAATATGGACTGGACTGGATTAGTTGGTATATTAGTGACACTAATTTGGCACAAAATTATGGACAAAAAGTTTCCTTACGAAACTGCTATATAACTATTTCTCAGACTTTAATAATGGAATTTTCAAAAGCAGAGTATATAAGTTATCATACTAAGTGAAAATGATAAGTCACACAAAAAATTAGCAATTGATCTTTGTATATGAATTAGTCTACAGAAATAGTCTTAAGAAGATGTTTTCCAAATAATGTTGACTTTAAAATTGAGTTTACATTTTACTTAAATAGGCTAAAATTACATTAGGTAAACTAAAATTCTGCCCAGGTAGCTATAAATTTTGTGAATGCATTTTCTTGGTGTTTGAAAAAGAATTGGGGGAGGGGAGAGAATTCCAGGTGCCTTAATATAAAGTTAGAAGCTCATCCACCAAAGTTAAATAGAGCTATTTAAAAATGCACTTTATTTGTATTTTGTGGCTTATCTTTGGTTTTAGAATTTTGTTTCCAGTGCAGATTCCAGCAGAATTTAGGCAAAAGCAGAACAGACATGTATTTTTTTTTGTTTGCTAAATGTAGAACAGATGAAACCATTGCATTCTTGTACACTGATTTGAAATGCTGTAAATATGTCCTGATTTGTATTGATTCTCTTTAAATATAAAATGTAAATAAAATATTCCAATAAATTTTTGTGTATGGCATTTAGTTTAACAATCATATATTAATTTTCATATATTCTTGGATTGTGGAGGAAAAGATAATTTATATACTTGATCAATAAAAACTAAAATGTTAGTATTATATACATTTACAAATTTCATTACATAGAAACCTCTGCCATTACAATATAACTGACCCTACCATGAATTATTTTTAAAAATCAGCAAGGTAAATAATAAGGTTACATTAACCTTATGATAATATAAGGTTAGGAAAAGATGTTGATGCCAGTCCATTTTTATACCACTGAAGACTTAAGGCCACTTTATTACTTTAAAGTTTTCTTTTCCTTCAGCCTTCTCTTTGGCAGTATGATTGTTGGAAAGCTATTAATGAGTTAAGTGCATCTCTTTTTTTTTTCAACAAATTATTTTTTAATATATTTTTATTTGTCTCAGAGAGGAAGGGAGAGGGAGAGAGAGATAGAAACATCAATGATGAGAGAGAATTATCGACCAGCTGCCTCCTGTATGCCCCACACTGGGTATCAAGCCCACAACCCAGGCATGTACCAACCAGGAATCAAACCGTGACCTCCTGGTTCATAGGTCGATGCTCAACCACAGAGCCACACAGGCTGAGCAACATATTTCTTTTGTCAAACATGTTAAGAATAAGCATGCTTGGAACACCTTAGAACAGTGGTTCTCAACCTTCCTAATGCGTTGACCCTTTAATAAAGTTCCTCATGTTGTGGTGACCCCCAATTTCATTGTTACAAATTGAACATAATTAAAGCATAGTGATTAATCACAAAAACAATATGTAATTATATATGTGTTTTCCGATGGTCTTAGGCGACCCGTGTGAAATGGTTGTTCGACCCCCAAAGGGGTCGCGACCCACAGGTTGAGAACCGCTGCCTTAGAACCATGATTATCAAACCAGAGTACACATATGTCTTATGTGGCAATGTGCCAGGTGTGTGTGATGCCATATAATAAACTTGGCCTAAATCTTACCAGAGGTTCTCAACCTGTGGGTCACAAACAATGAAAATACATCTTGCATATCAGATATTTATATTACGATTCATAACAGTAGCAAAATTACAGTTATGAAGTAACAACAAAAATAATTTTATGGTTGGGGGTCACCACAACATGAGGAACTGTATTAAAGGGTTGAGAACCACTACAGCTTAGAGAGTTAAGGAGAGGGTGATTTATAATATTTTGAATTTTAACAGCTACATTGAAGTATAATTTACATTTTAAGAAATCCACTCATTTTAGATGTACAGTTCTGTGGTGTTTAGCAAATGTATCCAATTGTGTAACTATTACCACAATCCAGTTTTAGAACATTTTATCACCACCAAAAGTTCCCTCATATTTATTTGGGGTCAATTTCTTCTCTCATTCTCAGCCCCAGGCAACCACTAATCTACTTTCTGTTTCTATAGATTTGCCAATACTGGACATTTCATATAAATAGAATCATACAATAAGTGGTCTTTTGTGACTGGCTTTTTCCACTTAGCATACTTTCAAAGTTCATCTATATTGAAGTGTGTGTCAGTACTTCATTCCTATTCATTGCTATGTAATATATCCCATTGTATTGATATTCTACATTGGTTATTCATTTATCAGTTAATGAACATTTGGGTTGTTCCCACTTTTTAGCCATTATGGATAATGGTGCTATGACCATTCACACACAAGTCTTTGTGTATGTTTTTTATACTCTTGGGTATATACAAAGGAGAGGAGTTCCATGTCGCTTGTGAATTTTCTTCCAGCTATTATCCATATATATAAAAACCTAAGCGACCATTACAACTGGTCGACCAGTCACTATGACACCCACTGACCACCAGGGGCCAGATGCTCAACACAGGAGCTGCCCCCTGGTGGTCAGTGTGCTCCCACAGCCAACCTCCCATGGCTGGCAACCTCCCACTAGTCCCTCCCTCCAGCCAGTTCCTCCCCCCTGCCAGCCAGCCCTGATTGACCCTGATCAGGGCTGGCTGGCCAACCTCACGCGGCCCCTCCTGCCCCCCAACCGGCCGGCCAACCTCCCGTGGTCCATCCCTCCCCCTGGCCAGCAGGCCCCGATCAGCCCACCCCTGATCA
>NW_006299388.1:231102-231816 GCF_000327345.1 Myotis davidii | reverse complement strand
CTTCTGTTGATGTGAAAAATTATTTCATTTAGCTTATTTTAACTGATTTACTTCAAGCTAATTCATCATCTACTTTAGTGCCTTTCCTTGGTGCACCCTGGTACTAAAAAGACGTTTCCAATTTTATCTGAACTCCTCTCTTTATTCTGGTCCTTTCTTTTTTCATGAATACACGTTTTCACACTGTAGCACCAAAGGACAGTAAATTTTCATATGCATTGCTATCTACAGAACTATCATGAAGACCTAAGTTTTTAATTATACCCATTGTTGTTATTTTTCACAGTTGAATGGTATCTATATATAAAAACCTAAGCGACCATTACAACAGGTCGACCAGTCACTATGACACCCACTGACCACCAGGGGCCAGATGCTCAACACAGGAGCTGCCCCCTGGTGGTCAGTGTGCTCCCACAGCCAACCTCCCATGGCTGGCCAACCTCCCACAGTCCCTTCCCCTGGCTGGCTGGCCCCAGTCGCCCCAATCAGGACTGGGTGAGATGACCCCTATTGGTCCTGATCACCAGCCAAGTCGAGGGACTCCACCCATGGACAAATTTGTGCACCAGGCCTCTAGTATTTTGATAATAAAACACATAGTTTGAGCCTGGCCAGTGTGGCTCAGAGGTTGAGTGTTGAGCTATGAGCCAGGAAGTCACAGTTCAATTCCCAGTCCGGACACATGGCAGGGTTGCAGGCTCAGTCCCCCGA
>NW_006299388.1:230276-231050 GCF_000327345.1 Myotis davidii | reverse complement strand
GACTTTATTACTCTCACATAATAATCTATACTAATAAAAGGGTAATATGCTAATTAGACCAGACGTCTTCTGGACAACCTTCTAGATGTTCTTCCTGACAAAGCCAGGCTGCGGCCGGGCTGGGAGAAGCTGCCTGCAGCCCCGCCTCTGCCAACCCTGCCATCCCCAGCGCCACCCTACACCCTGGCCTGGAGTCATTTATGCATGCCAGCGGGACCAGGCACCCACTGGGCAGGGAGCCAGCAGCCTGCTCCACTCCTGTGGCAGCTCTCCCGACATCCAGGTGGAGAGCCGTCCAGGTGGAGAGCTGAAGAGGACTGGGCGCTAGCGATAATAATAGCTCCTGTTTATCAACAGCTCACACTGTGCCAGGCTCTGTGTTGAACCCTTTGCATGTGCGTTCATCCTCACGTCAGCCCTGTGAAATCACCACGATTGTTATCCTTATTTTTCAGAGGCAGCATTTGAGATTCAGAAAGGTCAAGTGACTGAACCAGGAAGTCACAGTTCAATTCCCAGTCCGGACACATGGCAGGGTTGCAGGCTCAGTCCCCAGAAGGGGGTGTGCAGGAGGCAGCTGATCATTGAATCTCATCATTGGTGTTTCAATCTCTTGCTCTCCCTTCTCTGAAATCTATAAAAATTTATTTAAAAAAATACAGTTTGAGGAATAGACTTTATTACTCTCACATAATAATCTATACTAATAAAAGGGTAATATGCTAATTAGACCAGACGTCTTCTGGACAACCTTCTAGATGTTCTTCCTGACAA
>NW_006299388.1:228184-230052 GCF_000327345.1 Myotis davidii | reverse complement strand
ACAGCCAGGGGGAGAGCCAAGGAGGACGCAGCGCTGGCGATAATAATAGCTCCTGTTTATCAACCACTCACACTGTGCCAGGCTCTGCGTTGAACCCTTCGCGTGTGTTCATTCTCGTGAAGTCACGATTGTCATCCGTATTTTTCAGAGGCAGCATTTGAGATTCAGAAAGGTCAAGTGACTTGCAGTCAGAAGGTGGTGAAGTCAAAAGGGAACCAGAATTTTTTTGACACCCTACCTGCTGCTGAACATAAAGCTGTGACACCCACTGAGGCCTCACCGATGCTAATAAATCACTCCCTTGTAGAAATGAAACAGCAGTAAAGGGGAGAGTGTGGATGAGAAGTGTGAAGGAAGCACTGGTGGGGCACAGTATTTACTGCAGACTCCCTAGATAGCAGGATAGTTCCCGGTGGTCAGTCAGATCAGTGTCCCAGAGGCTATTGAGGATCATGAGAGGGAAGGTTACCATCCAGAAACCCTCTCATAGCTCACTGTTTAAGGCAGAGATTTTAGTTAATTGTAGCTGACTAGACATGCCCTCAAGTAATTGAAATTAAAGGTGCTGAAATCAAAATTCATTCTTTCATCCCGTATTGACCTTCAAAGAACTTTCACTGGGATGAAAAAGAACCCTCTCCAAGCCAGCCCATGCACATGCGCATTCGAGTCTGGATGCAGCTCCACTCCATCCACCCCAGTGAACCATACCACCATCTACTGGTTTGCTTCAGCCAGAGACCTCAAGATCATCTTTGACTACACTTTCGCTTGACTTTAGGTGAATATAAATGTTTTCACCTTTTATGATGGAAAATTTAAAAATATAGATGAAAGGAGAAAGAACAGTGTAATGAACCCTACTCATATACCCATCACTCAGTTTCAACAATTATCAACTCCTGGCCAAGAGTTTATTATTATTTGACAAATATCTATGATATATGAATCATGTACCAAGTTCCAAACTAGGCCCTATGGATCCAAAGATGTATCAGGTTTGACTGTGACCCAACCGGGAGGATATAACATCTGGCTTTGGTCCTTGACAGGTGACTAAGAGTTACCCAGAAAAAGGAAGCTGTCCTTATTCATTCATTCTCTTTCAACAAATAGTTATTATGTGTGAGGCACTGTCCTTGGTGCTAGGAACACATAAAGAAACAAGATTGTGTTTCTACCTTCTTGAAGCTTGAATAATGGGAAAGAGACATTAAACATGTGATTAGAAATGTCATGAGTATATTTTCTTAAAATATATTTTTATTGTTGATAATATTACAGATATCTCCCATTTCCCCCTCTTACTTCCCTTCCCCTAGTCCCTACCTACCCACCCCCAGGTCTTCACTACTCTATTGCCCATGTCCATGGGCTATGCATATAATAAAAGGGTAATATGCACATGGACCAAACCACGGAACGACTGGTAACTGTGATGCACACTGATCACCAGGGGGTCGATGTTCAACGCAGGAGCTGCTCCCAGCACACAGGCCCTGATCACCTGATCAGGGCCTGCCAACCAACCTCTCGGTCCCTCCCCTTCCCACCTTCCCAGCCGACAGGCTCCAATTGCCCGATGGCGAAGGAGGAACTGGAGGTGGGTGGCTGGGCTGGCTGCCGGCAGCCAGGGAAGATGGCCCTGATCTCAGGCCAGGCCTAGAACAAATTTTGTGCGACAGGCCTCTAGTCAAAATATAAGCTAATACCTTCAAGTGGAGGCAGATATATTTGTAAGTATAGGCATGAGTCTAACTTAAAAAAGAGGGGTTTTCTGAAAATTAATTAGTAAATTTAGCAGAAGTAAGGCTGTATTATCTTGTAAATAGGAATATATACGGTTCCCAGGTAAATCAGTAAAAATG
>NW_006299388.1:191108-228102 GCF_000327345.1 Myotis davidii | reverse complement strand
AGGGGACACTCTATATTTAATTTTTATTTGTCATTTACTAAATATTTTTTTAAAATATGTTTTTACTGATTTCAGAGAGATGAGGGGAGAGACAGAAAAACAATGATGAAATAAAATTGATCAGCTGCCTCCTGCATGCCCCCTACTGAGGATCAAAATCAGAGCATATGCCCTAACCAGGAATCGAACCTGTGACCTCCTGGTTCATGGGTCATTGCTCAACCACTGAGCCACATTGGCTAGGCCACTTACTAATTATTTTAATTCAGTTCTATAATATCTGGAAAAAAGTTTATTACCTTAGGCTATAACATATTTTGAGTTATTTACCTCAGACATCACCTTTCTGTTTGTAGTGGATTTAAAAAATATTTTAGATGGAGAACAAAGATGGTGGCATTCCCACAACCAGATCAAAATTACAACTAAAATACAGAGCAATCATCATTCAGAACCACCTGAAAGCTGGCTGAATGGAAGTCGTACAACTAGAAAAGTAAAGAAGAAAGTACATCAATACTAGTAAGAGGGGCAGAGGTATGGAACAGGCTGATCCAACACCCACATGTGGCTTTTTTTTTTCATCAGGAGGAATATCTCCACTGCAAAGGCCTCCTGTGAGAAGAAAAGAGACCCAGCTCCACACCAGACACCTAGCCCAGGGTTGCAGATCTGGGAACCAAAGTTCCCATAACTTCAGGCTATAAAAACCAGTGGGGATTGCGACCAAGTGACACAAAGGCTGCTGGAGTCGATGCAGTTCCTCTTAAAAGACTGGCACACAAACTTACATGATCTTGCTTCCTCTGAGTTCCAACACTGCGGCAGTGGCTCAAGAGGAGCCAGGGGCATACTGGGAGGAACTGGATTGTCTGCATTTGGGCAGGAACTTTGGGGCAGCTTTCTCCCAAAAGATATGGCAGCCATATCTGAGTTTCCATCAGTGTGGCCCACAATGTTTGCTCTGCCCTGGTGATTCCCAGAGACCCCATCTAGTTGTAGCCCCAACCCCACCCAAGCTGTGTGCAGTGACTTTTGCATATGAATGGCCTGTCCTTGCTCAGGCTAAAATCTGTCAAATGTCCTGCAGGTGGGTCAGGGAGCCCAAACCTATCAACAAAAGGCCCAAGACCCAGCAACAGCACCAGCCTGCCTTGCTTCACAGCTGGACCTCAGTTGGGCAGCCTTGCTACACAGCTGGGCCTCGCCTGGGCACTTCCAAGCCCAATACAAATAGCATCGATATCCATATCTCTCTGTATCTCCTGCTGGGTGGCCCCTGGAAGTGGCTGACTTTGTACCTCCCTGGAGACCCCAGAGCTAGTGTGTTTGCTCTGCCCTGGTGATTCCCAGAGACCCCATCTAAGTTGTAGCCCCACCCAAGCTGTTTGCAACTGCTTACCCATATGAATGACCTGTCATGGCTCAGGCTTTAGACCTTCCTGAAATCTCTCAAACAAGCAGCAGCTGGCTTCAGCATGTCCCAAACTTATCAATAAAAGGCTCAAGACAGGGCACTAGTGCCAGCCTGCCTTGCTTCACAGCTGGGCCTCGCCTGGGCACTTCCAAGCCCAATACAAATAGCATCGATATCCATATCTCTCTGTATCTCCTGCTGGGTGGCCCCTGGAAGTGGAAATGACTTACAAGTCCAGGAAGTGCAGAGATCCCCAAACAAAAGGAATCCAAAGAGGATAACACCAAGATACATCATAATTAAAATGCCAAGGGCAAAAGACAAAGAGAGAATATTAAAAGCAGCAAGAGGAAAACAGTTACCTACAAGGGAATACCCATACGACTGTCAGCAGATTTCTCAACAGAAACTTTGCAGGCCAGAAGGGAGTGGCAAGAAATATTCAAAGTGACGAATGCCAAGAACCTACAACCAAGATTACTTTATCCAGCAAAGCTATTATTCAGAATTGAAGGTCAGATAAAGAGCTTCACAGATAAGAAAAAGCTAAAGGAGTTCATCACTTATTTCATATAATACCAAACCGGTATTACATGAAATGTTGAAGGGTATTCTTTAAAAGGAAGAAGGAGGAGGAGGAGGAAGATAACAAATATGAACAAGAAAATGGCAATCTGGGACGACTTCAAGCGTACCAATATTTGCATTATGGGGGTACCAGAAGGAGAAGAGAGAGAGGGAAAGATATTGGATACCTATTTGAAGAAATAATGATAGAAAAATTCCCCTACCTAGTAAAAGAAATAACCTTACAAGTCCAGAGGGTTCAGAGTCCCAAACAAGAGGAACCCAAAGAGGCCCACACCAAGACACATCATAATTGAAATGCCAAGGGTTAAAGAAAAAGTGAGAATCTTAAAAACATCAAGAGAAAAGCAGTTAGTTAGCTACAAAGGAGTGCCCATAAGATTGTGAGTTGATTTCTCAAAAGAAACTTTGCAGGACAGAAGGGAGTAGCAAGAAATACTCAAAGTAATGAATAGCAAGCACCTACAACCAAGATTACTCTACCCAGCAAAGCTATCCTTTAGAATTGAAGGTCAAATAAAGAGCTTCACAGAGAAGAAAAAGTTAAAGGAGTTCATCACCATCAAACCAGTATTACATGAAATGTTGAAGGGTATTCTTTAAAAGGAAGAAGGAGGAGGAGGAGGAAGATAACAAATATGAACAAGAAAATGGCAATAATAAATATCTATCAACAATTGAATCTAAAAATCAAAATAAATGAGCAAGGAATCTAATTAATAAAATAAACTGATGAATAAAATAGAATTAGAGGCATGGAAACATGGAACAGAATGATGAATCTCCAAGGGAAGTGGGTGGTTGGGGGCAAGAAGAGATTAACCTATGGATGCAGACAATAAAGTAGTGAAGGCCTGGGGTGGGGTGGGAACCAGGTGGACAGGGGCAAATCTCTCAAACAAGCAGCAGCTGGCTTCAGCATGTCCCAAACTTATCAATAAAAGGCTCAAGACAGGGCACTAGTGTAATACTCTCAACAATAAAGATTTTTTTAAAAGATTTAAAATATTTTAAAACATGGTAATACAAAATTTAGGTTTACACACTACATGAGACTTAAATTCCTGGTTATTGGCAGGCCCTTTGACCTCCATAGATAAATATTCAGTGTCTTCTACCTAATTCAGTGAAATGTTTGAAAAACCGTACTTACTAATTCTTAACTTCTTTCTACAGAAAAATATGATCTCATGAATGTGAGACATTTATGAACCTCCTAGGTTTTAATAGCATAGTGCATAAAAAAGAGTTTAACATAAATAGTTATTGGCAAGTTCTCCTCCAACTGATATCTCAGTTCTCAACCACTGCATTAGAAAATTTTAATAGGCATGAGTTGATAGAATTCATTTTAAAAAAAGCAATTTAGTCAGCTAAAATTCATTAACAGAGCTTATTTTTTAAAAGATGCCTAGCCCTAGATGGTTTGGCTTAGTGGATAGAGTGTCAGTCCACGGACTGAAGGGTCCTGGGTTCGATTCTGGTCAAGGGCACACACCTTGCTTGCAAGTTCCCCGGTCCTGGTTGGGGTGTGTGCTTGAGTAAAAAGTTTAAGATTAAAATGTTTAAGATTATTCCAAAGATGTTAGCCTGAGCATCTAAAGCAGGGGCTCTCTAAATGCCCCTACTGGACTAAAAGTAGGAAACATGTGGGCATATTTCGTGGAGTTGCAGAATAAAGAGGCAGAGGAACCATCCATTTCAGGACAGCCCTTGCCACAACCCTAACCTTTTAAGGGTATTAAGAAAGAATGTGGTATGATGAGAAAGGAAATGAAAAAGGGAAGGAAAGGTAAAAAAAAGAAAGACACCTCACATCTCTCTACATTTACTACATTTACTGATCTTTCACCAGAAACAGGAATTATTTTCCTTAGTACACATCTATACCTCAACATTGGAAAGACTTTTTCCTAGGGATACATTGCAGTTTGGACTCTGGGTAGACTGCCTCTTCCCATCCTCTCCAGAAAGCTACCATGAGACTACTTAATGCTTTTTTAAAAAAAAAAAATTATCTTTATTGTCCCCCTTTTCCCTTCCATTGACCCTTGTACCCCACACCACCCCCATACTGCATGATTGTCTGTGTCCATAGGTTATGCATATCCTATATAATAAAAGGCTAATATGCAAAGAGACTGAATGGCAGAAAAAACAAACAACTGGTTGCTATGACATGCGCTGACCACCAGGGGGCACTTGTTGAACATGGGGGGCATCGGCCGTGACTGGATAATGGAGCAGGTGAGCGGGGGTGCCAGACCAAGGCAGGGTGCTAGTTGCTGTCATCAGGGCGAGCCTCTGGTGGTTACTGATAATTATTTGCTTCTGTGTGCCACGGTCCCGCCTGGTGCTTGCACCTGCTGCTGGCGCCGGCCCCGCTTGCACCCACTGCCGGCACAGGCCCCAATCGCTCAGTGCTGTCAGTGTGTGAGAGCGGCAGCTGCCAGCCACGATTTCCCCTCAGGGCTTCTCTACCTCCTCATTCCTGAGGGACAGCAGCCACCTCTTGCACACACTGCTGGCGCTGGCCCCAATTGCTTCTCACCACCATCAGCAGGATCAAGTGGGGCTGGTGGGTGCCATCAGCACATGGGAGCGGCAGCAGCAGGAGCAGAACTGCTGGCAGACAGGGGACTGAGGGCCATGGGAGGAGGGGCCAGGTGGGGATATGGAGGATGGGCCAAGACCTGGCCCTGTGCCCACTGCAGCCTTGCGGCCCACAGTGCCTTTCAAGATGCATGAATTTGTGCACTGGGCCCCTAGTCCTATATAATAAAACTGTAATATGCAAATCAACTGAACAGGGAACAAACAGTCGCTATGACATGCACTGACCACCAAGGGGCAGATGCTTAATGCAGGAGCTGCCCCTTGATGGTCAGTGCGCTTCCCCTGTGGGGGGAGAGCCAGCTCAGCCAGAAGCCAGGCTCACTGCTGGCTAGTGCAGTGGCGTGGTGGGAGCCTCTCCCGCCTCTGTTGCTGACTGGCAGTAAGGAGTGAGGGGTCGTGGACTCTGAGAGCCCTGGACTGAGAGAGGGATGTCTGACTGCTGGCTTAGGTGGACATCCTCCGAGGGGTCCCAGACTGGGAAAAGGTGCAGGCCAGGCTGAGGATCCCCCCTCCACCAGTGCACAAATTTTGTGCATTGGGCCTCTAATATGCATATAAATTCCTTGATTAATCTCTTCCTGACCCCTCTTATTGCCTTTTAATAAAAGAGAATTGCAAATTGATCCTTTTCTCACCCCCAAGACAAATCTGCTTAGAGTACATGTCTGTCTCCCTTGAGCTGGCCCACATCTTGAGAAGTATAAGCCGCAGATGCTGCTCCAAGGCACTCTTTGGCTCTGCAACTAGGCTTTGGGTCTGCCCCACCCCATTTTCTTAGCCAAATGGCCTTGAGGCTTCTTCTCAAAATATCTTACCAAAAGTTTCTAGATACTTTGTACATTGTCTCCTAATTCCTTCCTTCATATAAACCTGTCCTCACTTTTAGTGCACTCTAATTTTGGTGGGCTTAGTTATCACAATAAATAAAAAGATCCCTAAAATAATTCCTCACTGCGATATTATACAAATCACTGAACTCATTCGCTTTATTGTTTAAGCAGCTGTGTATTATAGCCTTGGTACAAAGAGGCGAAGGCTGCCCTAAAAGGATTTTTTTTTCTTAAAGAGCTTAAAAAAGAAAAAATATATTACTCATAAATTGTTTAGATCCTGAAAAGGAAAGTCTACGAAGACATTTTGTAGCTGATTACAGTAGTTAAATAAACTGATTGGGGCAGCGGTGGGGGAAGGAAAGGGCGCACTCCGTGAAGAAACTGGGTGGCTTCTGGATATTTTATATTCTTCCTGTAAGGGTAGAAAGAGCTTTCTAAGGAAGGTTTTGAATTAGACAGTATGACTATTTACTGGGCGCCCTTCGACAAGTCCTCTCACCCATCTGCACTTTGTTTATTTACGTGCAAAATGAGGAATGAAATCTAATTCGCAAGACTTCTATAAGGATTACGTGAGAAAATGTACGCGAAATCTCCTTAGTACATAGTAGGAGCTCCTTAAAGGTTAGTTGGTGCTACTACCGCTTCAGAGAATGGGCCGTTCCTTACTCCAAAATTCCAGAAACTTTGTTTTCTGTAGTTTAACGCCCTCGGTTGTAAAAGGATGAGAAGAAGAAACACTTTTCTATCTGAAACTCACTTATTTGGACAAAACAAACAAACAAACAAACCCCGCTTTAAATTTTAGATAGGTAAAATATACTTAACTGGTGGCGGGACCCACTTTGAAAGCACCCCCTCAGTTCTCACTCCAGTGGATTATGGGAAGTGTAGTCCCGCGTTCCAGTGGGATGAGTACAGAAAAGCGGGTAGGAAACTACAATTCCCAGAAATGAAGCAGGACTATTTCCCTGTCCGGAGGTAGCGCTGTGGGAGGGAATTGGCGATCTCGCTGCCTACGTGGGAGAGAAGGAGGGTTGGGGGAAGTGTGGAAAACCTGAACCTGAGCCACTGGTGCCTGAAGATTTGGTGGGAGGAAAAGTAGAAGGGAAAAGAGGGGTGGGAGGGTGAGGCGAAGAGGTGATTTAGGTCGCTGCTCACGGGCTGCACAAAGTTCTTGACGATGTGGCTGAAGCCGGAGGAGGTGCTCCTGAAAAATGCGCTGAAGCTGTGGCTGATGGAAAGGTCCAATGACTACTTCGTGCTGCAACGGCGTCGGGGCTATGGGGAAGACGGCGGAGGGGGACTCACAGGTAAGTTGTGGCCACCCTCACCCGCCTCGGGGCCGTGGTCGCTGGTACTGAGAAGGTGGTGAGGAGGACAGTTACTCGTCGCCACCCACCTCCGGATCCTGAACCCTGGGCGGAGGACTGGGGTTCTTCACCCGCCACCACCTTTGCGTTGCTTTCCTCGAGTCCTGAGAATGTATCCCTGGATCAGCAGTTGCTCTTTCGATGGGACAGCGTAAAGGAGGACGGGTTCTTTCTGAGGCAAAGTACCTTCCCTGTCGCTTCTCATGGGGGAGGGGGCTGATGAGTGTTAGACCTGAACGGGTCGCGTTTAGGCTGGTGACCAGGGCCAATTCGCAGTTGTGGACTTAACTATTTTTACAAAATCCCTATTGTAATCACTACCCTAAGGAGTGTAAACGTGTGTGTTTAAGGAAGGAGCCCCATCACATCCAGAAGGACTGGCTTCAAATGAGAGAGTAAGGAGTGAGGGGAGGGCGAGGGAGAGGTCTACCAAATTGCTGACCTCTTCCAATTTAGCATCTTTTACTTTGTCTACATGGTTTCAATCCTTGGGCTCCCCTCTCTAAGTAACCTTCGCAGTTTACTCCTGTCTTGAGTGCTTGGCGCTGCCCTTTTCTTTCAAAGCCATGATTGTAAGCAAACCAATTAAGCCAACGGAAGTTTTAACTCTTCCTGCCTATTCCACCCTGCCTTCAATTCTTTGATTTACAAATCAAGAACTATTCCTTGGTCAAGTACTTAAAGCCCCCAAAGAATTTGATTTTCAAACCCCTCCTCTGGTGTAGGAGCATTCAAAGTTTTGGACATTGCTAAGACCAGAGCTCTTTTTTGTGACACTTTCTAGTTTGGTGTTGTGGCCTTGAAGTGGTGGACCAGGCTTAATTTAGGCAGTGTGAGTAGCAGAAAAAGGGAAGAATCAGAAACTCTGCCCTTTAGTCCCATTCGCATCTCTTGTTAAATGGCATTTGACAATTTATTTTTTCATTTATTCAACCTTAAGTGCCTACTAGGTGCCTCATAGAATGCCAGGGTACAAAGATATAAGATTCAGTTATCTGCCTTGCAGTGCTCATAATCCTCATAAGTGGGAGAGAGTCTGCTTAAGAGGAAGTAACCAGTAATCCAAGGAAATTATAATTATAATCAGTAACTAGTAAACCAGCTAAATTATAATTAGAACCAAATAACTGAAGGATTGAATAAAGATTCCTGGAGGAGATGACATTGCTTTTCCTCTTCTGCAAAATGGTGTTTATCTCACAGAGTAGAGAGGATAAAATGAAAGCTAATAGGTGCCAAATCAATGTATGTTGTTAAGATGTGTGCTGCTATTTCCTTTTTTCAAGCCACACCCAGCGTGGCAATAATTTTGAGTTTCTACAGAACATTTTTAAAAAGCCTGCAAGACCTATCGTATCCAGCTTCTAAAAAGACTCTTTTGAAAATATGGCAAAGACAATTACCTCATTAGATTAACATTTTCTTTTTTTAGTTTTCTGGTTTTTAAAAGTTCCAAGTGTTATTTCTCAGAGGAATCTTTCCACTTAACAGATACATATACTTTCCAGATTAAAATTTGAGAATCAGTCTTCATCATTACCCAGTTATGTAATTTATCCTCTTAGTCTATTGAGAACAAGTCAAAATATATTTAAATAGATCCTTACAGCCCTGTGTTACAGCATAATATTTTGGTTCCCCATCATTCTGTTTAACCAGAATTTTTCTGGTGTTCTTGCCCACATTTACCCACACTAGGAAATGTATTTTGCTTTTTACCATATTCCTGAAAAATAATAGGCAAGTCATTCTTGAGAATCCAATCACTGTAATATATTAAATGGTTTTTTTAAAATATATTTTATTGATTTTTTACAGAGAGGAAGGGAGAGAGATAGAGAGTCAGAAACATCGATGAGAGAGAGACATCGACCAGCCGCCTCCTGCACACCTCCTACTGGGGATGTGCCTGCAACCCAGGTACATGCCCTTGACCGGAATCGAACCTGGGACCTTTCAGTCCGCAGGCCGATGCTCTATCCACTGAGCCAAACCGGTTTCGGCTATTAAATGGTTTTTTACTTGTTGCACATTTCTTTTAAATGATCACTTCTTGTTTTCTGTATTTGATTTTTCATTTCACATGCTTTCTTAAAGCATGGACCCATTGCACCAGTTTCTTATCTCTTTCCCATCCACTATCAATTAATCATCCCCATATCTTTAGAATAAGAGATTTGTCTGAAGAAATGAACCAAGATTTCTACTACAGGTGAATGTTGAGAATATCCATAGCCAAATTTTTGTGGTCACCTTATATCTCTGCATGATTGTTTTACTTGTGGTATTGTCAAGATCAGTGGTTCTCAACCTTCTGGCCCTTTAAATACAGTTCCTCATGTTGTGACCCAACCATAAAATTATTTTAGTTGCTATTTCAAACTGTAATGTTGCTACTGTTATGAATCGTAATGTAAATATCTGATATGCAGGATGGTCTTAGGCAATCCCTGTGAAGGGGTTGTTCGACTGCCAAAGGGGTTGCGACCCACAGGTTGAGAACCTCTGGTCAAGATGCTTGAAATTACCAAGTGAGAGCTGCCACTATATTTCATGTAAATTAAACAATGGGTAAGAAAGGACCAAAGAGATGTTATTTTTGTTAATCCTCACCTCACAAGGATATTTTCCCATTGATTTTTAGAGAGAGTGGAAGGAAGGAAGAGATAGAGAGAGAGAAACATGGATGTGCCATCAATTGGTTGCCTCCTGCATGTGCCCCAACCAGAGCCAGGAATTGAGCCTGCAACCAAGGTAGTGCCCTTGATGGAATTGAACCTGTGACCCTTTAGTTGCGGGCCCATGCTCTATTACTGAGCCAAACCAGCTAGGGCAAGGGGTATGTGTGTGTGTGTTTGTTTTTTTTGTGGTTTTTTGGTGGGGCGGGGAGGGGGTTGTCTAGAGGCAAATAAAACGTGTGCTGATTTTCATGGCTGCTCAATTACCATTCTTACTAAAATTGTGAAGCCAAGAGCTTTGCTGTGCTTTACTACAAATCCACATATGGATTATCTCCCACAGGAGTTTGACTGTGCCAGCATAAGCTTGCCTTTATCCATTTTGTTTGCTAAAATCCAGTGTTATATCCTACTCCTTTAAAAGAGTCACTTATACATTTTGTTTAATGAAGAAAAGATAATGACCATCTCAAAATGTTACTGGTTGTACTATCTTTAAGATTTCATTTCTTTGCCTTGTAATAATTGGCAATAACCACCAGCAATGTAATGACTTTTAGTGTGGAGTTGGTGACTTTATTTTTTTCTAATAATGGAATTGGAGCAATAGAGAACCCTAATATGGTTATAATAGGAGACTAATTTGGAAGTTAGAATTCTGAGGTCCTTTTTAAAATTCTGAAACACTTATGGTGGATATCTGATAGATTATTTACCATTTGTCTAACTTTATCTTACTAATTGTCCTGGTTCCCAGCAGAGTGGAATATCTTGTGGAAATTTTTGTTAAACATAAGATTAGTTTAATATAAAGTTACATTCTTTCATTTAGATAAGTAATTCACCATTCAGGATTTTTGCAGTTACCTTACATTATCCCTTGTTCCTCCTGCCTGATTAAGGATAATGTCTCTTCTATGGCATCTAAATTTAGCAACTCATTTTATGTGATTAAAAATAATTTATGCACATTTGGCTTATTAAGCACAAGTGAATTTGCTCTGCTTTGCAAATGGGAACTACTACTTGAGTGGAATTATGGTGCTGCATTCTTAATAGAACTTTAGTGTATGGGATTTAGGAAGATCTGACAAAGAGGAACACGGAGTGCTTTTCCTTCCCCAGGGGTTACCCTAGGGAGTTTCTATTTAATAAGTTAACTATAAGCCAACATCCACAAATACATGAATACACCACCGAGTCCAACAATTCCACTTACCGCATTAACCCACCTTCCTTTATCTTTCCTGATTCTTTAATATTTTTATGTCTCTATTCAGTTGTAATTGTTTTGTAAAGGTGTTGTTTCCTAATCTTCTCTACCTCACAGCATTGTTATGTGAGTCAAGTGAGTTTTGAAACCTGTGAGCAACTATATAAACATTTGGTATTCATTTATCTATTAAAGAAGGAGTAAGATGTTAAGTACCATTTTCCCTAGTAATTACTTTTCTCATGTTGTACATAGAAATTGATTTGGAGTAGTAACCTTATGTCCAATATGCAATGATATCACTGTAAAAGCAAAACACTGCTAGTTAATAATTCAAGAATTTGGGTATGATGATGATTGTGCATTAATGGTTTATAATCAGAATAATGTACAACAATTAGAATAAAATATCACAGTAGCATTACTTTATGATCTACAATTGCCTAAAACCTAGAAATTCTCAAATACTAGTAGAAATTTTACAGATGTAAATACCACTTGTTGTCTTACTGAGTGGTAGTAAAGAGTACACATAACTTTAGTTATCTTAGTTACGTTTTTAAAAACATAATAATTGAAGAAATAAAGATTCAGCTGGTGAAATCCCATGCTTCTGTTGTACAGTTGTAGAACGACTATGGCTGTAAAGTAAGTTAAAAATTAATAGCAAAATAAAGAGCACTGCAATGTTTACCATGTTGTACAGCTATGACATGGATTTTACATTACCTTTGTGTTAGAAAATTTGCCCAGTTTTCCACCTCTTGCTGCTGTTATATAAGCACAAAAGTAAATGTAATGGAACAAGATATATTCATTCAACAGATAATTACAGGTGCCTTCTAAAATCGAAACACTGTTTTAAGTGCTAGTAATAACAGCAGTGAGCAAAACAAAATCCCTGTTCTCATGGAGCTAACATTTTAGTTGAGGAAGGCAAATAAACAAATAATGTATTATATGGCTGGTGATGAGCGATATGAAGAAAAATAAAGTAAGGTATAAGGATAAAGAGGGTATTTTAGAAAAATTTGGTCTCAGAAGGCCTATTAGGTGATATATGAGCAGAGAGCAGAGATATATGAGCATAGAGTATATGAGCCAAGCAGATATTTGGGAGCAGAGTGAATATATATATAATTTTTTCTAGGAATTTTGCTGTGAAGGAAAGCTGAGAAATGTGTGGTAGCTGGCTACTGTGCTAGATTTTGAGTATACAGTGTTGAATAAAACAGAAAGGGTTCCTACCCTCACACAGTTTATAATCTGGTGGGACAGACAGATAATAAGTAAGCAAATTATATAATTACTAAGGTAGTCAATAATATCAGCCTGGTTTTGGTAGCTTCTAAATAGTCACGAATAAGGGGTATTTGAAACCCCAAAAGCAATTTTCCAAGGCCAGCTCTGGTGTAAAGTATGCTGATAAGATGTCCTGTTAAATGATACAAAGATTTCCTAAAAATAGTGGTTAATAACAATAGGTGGTATTCTGCTGGCAGAATTCCAGTGTGACATCTGTGGTGCAATTTGCCAAAAACCAGTTTGGATTGTTTTTGAATTAAATCAGCCATTTATGAGCACTAACAGTATCTGGGATGGGATGGGAAAAGCATTCTAAGTGGGAGGAATAATATGATAGTACAAAAACCAAAAATGGCAGTTGTTGGGGACTTAGCAGTTAGTCCATATTCAGTTACTTGTGATTGAAAATATGAGAATCAAGAGATAGTGCCCTTAGCAATTAGAAAAGTTTAAAGAGCAATGACCTCATCTATGGAAGATGGAGACCTGAGATAGAGAATTGAAGGGACCTGAGAATTAAACCTTTGTTATTTTTGTTCTAGAGCTCTTTCCACTCCAGCCTAGGTGGTCTTATTTTTCTCCCTTACTCCAGTAAAAAGAAGTGAATTTTTAAAACAAAGAAGGGATAATCACATTTGTTGATTTTTATCACTATAATTGTTGTCCTCTTGTTTAAAACTAACCAAAATAATGGTCAGCTTTAGTTTTTCTAAATAATGTTTTTAAAGTACTGTACTATATATGAATTTATTCATTTGTGGCCACACTTGCTTATTGCTTTGCACCTAGGAATTTAAATTCTGTTATTTTCTTTAGTTTTCTGTGGGGCTACTCTTTTTGTGCATCATGCATGAAACCTTAAAATGTAAGAAGGTGCTATAAATAAAGATGGTAACAATTCTCATAGTTCCCTATGTTTTAATCTTTAGAATTGTAACTAAGTTTGATTGATAATTCATGCATTCTATCCTCTCCCCCCCCCCATGCTATTATATCTGCCACTTTGGGTATCAGTTACTTCACTAAAATATTTTTGTAAATCTTTTAATGAGTAAAGATTTCAATTAGGAAAGGAAATGAGTGCTTACATATTTCCAGTTTTCAAGTAAATGTATTTTAAAAATTCAGGGAGAGGGAAAACAGAACAAAAGAGGAATTATTATTAACTGTTTTTTAATGACCTTTAAGTTGGTAGCTTTCAGAATACCACTGTGGTTGTTAGATTATTTTAAAATAAGCATGCATAATACTGTTTTAAGGACTTAGATCTGGTAGCAAAAGCAGTAAAATCGGGAAAACCCACACCTCTACTGAGAACACTATGTTTTCCTATTTGAATGTATTTCCTACTAAGTGTTTTGACAGTTTACTAGTTTGTTCATTAACACTTAATGAAATTGAAATTATAGAAAATTCAGTAAAGGTGTACTTGTTTGACTTTGTGAATGTGGTAATTAATGACAGAATCTATAAAGTTTCATTTTTATGGTCAAAATTTATAATTCAACATTTTACTTAGCATGGAAATAAATCTTGTTTGTAATTAGGAAGTTCATTTAAATGACTCTCTTGTAGCTAGAGCAGTGCTGCCTTACACATTGCCCTCAGTCTAGTTTACAAGAAGAAAGAGCCACTTGTCAAACTAGCAAATTGATAATGAGTACCATCTTCAAGCTGTGGCTATTTTAATGGCCTCCCCTCCAACACTCCACCATTGGTTCTACCTATGCATCATTATAATTGATCTAACACAAAAAAGAAATGTTTATCAGATTTGCAGGTGTCTGAAAATTGAAAGGGAAAATTACTACCATAGATCAGTTTTGTCAACACTGGCTGCATGTTAGATTCAACTGAGAAACTTTTAAACAAACTAAATGACATAAGTATTTATGGGTAAAATGATACTGATATGTCTGGTGTTTACTTTAAATGGGGCAAATGACAGAAGACTGACAAAGTGATGATAATTATTAAAGTTAGGTGATGGGCACATAGAGGTTGCAGTATATTCTCTCTACTTTTTATATGAATGAAAATTTTATAATACAACGTTAAGGGAAAAATAAAATACCCAATCCCTACCCCAGATGAATTAAATTAGAAACTCTGGGCTTCCGTAGCTTGAAAACTTGAGCTTGAGTAGTTTCAAAAACTTCTCCAAATTATTTATATTTGCAGTTTAAATTGAGACTCCAAATTTGGAGTCCAGAAGATAAAATGAAGATTCAGAAAGATCTTGGCAAATTAGAATGCTCAGCTGAAATCAATGAGATAAAATTTAACATGGGTAAATGTGCACTGCTTTTAGGTTTTTTAAAAGAAAATCAACTGTATAGGACAGAATACCTGGGTTGGTGCTTATATTTGTGAAAAAGATCAAAGTTGCTTAGTTGATCATAAGCTTAGTATGATAATATGATGTAGTAGCTAAAAAAAGCTAGTATGATAGTAGATTTTATTAATACAGCCACCAAGCCCCAATATAAAAAAAAAACTGCAATTTTTCAGACCATATCTGGTATTCAGGTTTGAATGACACATTTTATAAGAGACCTTGACAAATATATTAAGAGAAGAGTAGAAGAAATAATAAGAGGCCCAGACAATCTCATAAAACAGTTGAAAGAACTAGGTATATTTTAACCTAGGAGAAGAGAAGAATAAGCAAGAGGAGATAGTCAGCTATGATCATATTTGAAGACCCATCATGTTTAATAGAGTATAATATATTTTGTGTCGTCCCCCAAATTGCAAAGTAACCTTTTATTTATCCCAAGAATGATCTTCCTTTTTAACAAATACATTTTTATTGATTTCAGAAAGGAAGGGAGAGGGAGAGAAAGATAGAAACATCAATGATGAAAAAATTATTGATCAGCTGCCTCCTACATGCCCCACACTGGGGATTGAGCCCACAACCCAGGCATATGCCCTGACCGGGAATCAAATTGTGATCTCCTGGTTTGTAGGTCGATGCTCAACCACTGAGCCAAGCTGGCAGAGGGCCCTTCCTTTTTTAAAAAAATATTTTTATTGATTTCAGAGAGGAAAGGAGAGGGAGAGAGAGAAACATCAATGATGAGAGGGAATCATGCCCCCTACTGGGGATTGCGCCTGCAAGCTGGACATATGCCCTTATCTGGAATCGAACCCAGGACCCTTTGGTCCAGAGGCTGATGCTTTATCCACTGAACCAAACCGGCTAGGGCCACCCTTCCTTTTTTAGGTGTGTAAGAAGTAGCTTTATTTTTCTATCTTAAAGATTAAAAAATGTTTATTGTAAAAATTTCAGAAAATATGTATAAGTATAAAAAAGGAAAATAATAATTACCCATTATCCCACTATCCAGTTATAACCACTATAACCTAATTTGTGGGGCTCAGTACAATAGAAACAAGCAGGACTCTTTGTTTAAAAATTAAGAATTTCAAGATGGTGACAATCGAGCATTTAACCAGGCAAGGGGCCCTTCTGAGCATAGGGCCCTATGGATAGATCACCAAGCCCCTGAAGCCAGCCCTGACTATACCATGTGGAGATTATGTATGTGTGTGTGTGTGTATATATAGTCAGTGGTGCTGTATCTCCAGCCAAAAAGAATTGGTTTGAGCCCTTGCTGGGTGCTCAGTTGGTTAGAGCATCATCCCAACAAGCCAAAGTTGGGGGTTGATTCCTGGTCAGGACACATACAAGAATCAACCAATGAATACATTAGTAAGTGGAACAACCGATTGGTGTTTCTCTCTCTCTCTCTTCAAGTCAATAAATTAAAAATAAAACACAACTTGGCCAACCTGGACTTTGGGAGGAAGACATTCAGAGACAGTGATTGGTGCTGTGGCCGGGGGGCGGGTGCCTTTATGCTCTTCGGAGCTCTCTTGTCACCTGTACAGAAAGTGTCAGGCCTGGGCTGAGCATTGATGGACCCAGGCCTTTGGGGATGTTTTTCAGCCACCTCCATGAGGCACGTGTGGGCCCAGCCAGCGAGAGCTGACCATGTAGAGGACGAGGAGGCATCCTGGGGACCCTCATGTCCAAGGACAGTCTAGTTGATTTAGTCGCAGGCACAAGGTCTGCTTGTCTATTCCTCCTTTTTTAGGTCATTGCTGTTCTCCTAAACAAATGGCTCTTTGTACTCTTCTTCCAAGTTTTATATGAGTTTGAAAGTGTTTCAAAATAAAACGTTAAATTAAAATAAATAAATAAATAAATAAATAAAACAAAGAATGGGTTCATGAACAATAATCATCACCTGTATGTAAATTGCCTATTTTCTTAAATTATGGAACCTTGCTTCTTTTGTTAATTTGCTATGCCATTTAATAAAAAAGTATTACACATCAATTATGGTGGTGAGCCCTAGCCGATTTGGCTCAGTGGATAGAGCGTTGGCTGCGGACTGAAGGGTCCTGGGATCGATTCTGGTCAAGGGCACATGCCCGGGTTGTGGGCTTGCTCCCCAGTGGGGGGCAGGGGGCATGCAGGAGGCATCCAATCAATGATACTCTCTCTTCATGGATATTTTTATCTCTCTTCCTTCCTCTCTGAAATCAATAAAAATATATTTTTTAAAAAAATTATGGTGGTGAATTTCTTCAGAAAGTTTGGTTTTACTTGTATGGCAGGATGCTACCGAAACCCCAAAGAGCTTTACCAGGCTCTAGAACATTGGTACCTTGCTCAGTTATAGATATTCAAATGATTATTTGAATTTCATGATATTTCTTATTTTTTTTAAATCTGTTTTTTTTTTCATGCAGCTGAGAGATAATATCTATTATCTTCCCAGTTTACTATGGCTAAAGGACTTCCCATGTGTAGGCTGATTCATGACCTTGGATGTTCAGGCTGTCAGATGAAAAACCTCTATGTATATGGAAAAGCAACCCAAAGTTGTCAGCTTATTGCCTTGTACTTTTAAAACCCAGACATTGGCACATATTAATTCCTGAATGACTTGCTGAAACTTAATGATTTTAGCTTAATGAGCTGGAAGAGTTCCCCCAAGTGACTACAAATGTATTTTAGAACTAGCTTCCAAATTATCTGTTGCATAGTTTTATATGAATTGCCTGATTTAATGCACTTACAAAAACTTAGCAATTTCCTTTCTACATAGTGCAAGGTACTTATTTTGTAAACATTTCTGTTGTAGAACGAAATGAATGACCTTTCTTGCCAGTGATTTTGACCACTTTGTACACAGTCTCAAAACATTCTATGAGAGAACTAATTGTTATGATGTTACCCAGGAATGATTATCTGTGGCCTCTCCTTTCCTTTCTGCCCCCTCACACTCCCATTGTTATCTTTCAACTGAGTCAAACTTTTCTTTACCTCTTTGTTCTTTCTCCCATTTTTCTACTATTACTTTTTTCTAGTATATATAAATAAGAAAATTGAGTTTGAGCTAGTTTTATTGAAAGTGTGGTAAAGGTGAAATAAATTATTTTCCTTGCAAATTTGAAAATACTTTTTTGAAATCTTTTTTTTTAAATTTAAGTTCTTGGGAGGCAAATCTAGAAGCTCAAACAGGGTTGTGTTTAAGAAATGATTTTGTTTGAAGTTATAATGCCTTTATTTTGACAGTTTTGTCAAGTGATTAGCAACCCTCTGCAGGTTGCTAATTGCTATTATGCTGCTTTTGTGACCTCAGTTTTTATTTTCTACCAATTTCTACATCTACGCTCCCCCACCTTTTCCTTTCAGTTCAGACAAATTTCTCTTTATCTCTTTGTTCTATCTCCTACTATTCTAATTTACATCCCTCTAAGTTTATAACTTCCTAACTCACATCTGCCAGCCTATACATATTCTCATTCAAAGCTTGCTTGTATTCTTAACTCCTTTTAAGTGGGTAAAGATAGGAAAATAGCCAAAAGCCTGCTTTATAATTAATGTTTTTCTCAAAAATATGTAATCTAAATTAAAGATAAATGCTTCATAAAGCAAAACCAACACTCAACCAATCAAAATTTCCAAAATGGAAAGTGGATTTATGTATTTCAGCCATCCCATTGATACAACTAAGTCAACAATTTAGCTCCTATTGTGTCCAGAAATATGTTGAAAATTAAAGATGCAAACCCAGAGGTAGAAGATGTGGTTATTATCCTCAGCAAACTAATAATCTAGATAAAGAGATAAGACTAATATACCTCAAGCACTTAACAAATAGTTGTAATAACTAGCCTAATTATCAGAATAATAGATTGTGTTTTATAGACTTTAAGTGCTATAAGTAATCAGAGAAAAGGGAAGGTATTATTGCTTGGGGTTGCCAATGAAGATTTCATGGGGGAAGTGGGTCTTGAAGAAAATGTAGAATTTGGATTAGCTGGACTGGGCTAGAGACTTGCGTTAGCATTTCTAAGTAAAAGAGAATTGCTTAACAAAGACCCCAAGGGAGAAATTAGTTGATTGTTTAAGAAAACGGAAAGCTTTGTTCTAAGGAGGAGTAGGAATTATAATCAGGTCATTATATTGAAACTAACTGATCAAAAGCCTCGAATTCCAAATTAAAAATTAAGAATTGTTTTTAAAAAATCCTTTTACCTTGATCTCTTAATCCTTTTAATTAATCAAGGTTTTATCTTGTTTAAATAGCTAAGATTTTCTTATATTAGTATTAGCTAACATTGAGTGTTTTAACACATGGTAAGCATTGTTCTAAGTGTTTTATATGTAATAATAACTAATTTTATCTTTACAACAACACTTTGTGGTTGATTATATTTTAATCCCCTTATTTTGCAAATGGGCGTGTAGAAAAAGTTAGGTACAACTGGCTCAAGTTGACATAAGTAAGTGACAGAGCATATACACACACACACACACACACACACACACACACACACTGAAAATATATCTTGAGATCTGGACAATTGAACTTGACATTTTATTGAAAGATCATTTTCTCAAACACTACTCACATTGCAACACTAATTTTCTTCATCTAGAATATATATTTTCTTTATGAAAGGTCTCTATAAGGAAACTTTGGGCTAGAAATTTTAAAAAGTAAATCCATTGTTTTTTGTCATTTGAAGTACTATTGATTTCATCTCTTGTAAAATCCTTATTTCATCAGTTTCTTTATTCCAACAGGGCTTCTCGTTGGGACTCTTGATTCAGTCTTAGACTCTACTGCTAAAGTAGCTCCATTTCGTATTCTACACCAGACACCAGATTCTCAAGTTTACCTGTCAATTGCATGTGGTAAGTATGAATTTTAAAGCATATACATCAACTAAATAAGGACATGAATAAATTGAATAACTATATTTATATTTCCTAGTTGTTTTGATTTAGAAAGTGTTAAATTTCTCAGATTCTACATTGAGAGAATAGGAAGACATCTAATTGTTTATTTAAGAAAGATTACAGATTATTACAGTTTGTAAAACGTTGATCAGACTCACTAGGGCATTCCAACATGGTGGCTGACAGGACCAGAGTGAGGGAGTGAGAGGGAGAGTGTGTGGTAGTGTGGAAGTGTGTGTGTGTGTGTGTGTGTGTGTGTGTGTGTGTGTGTGTGTAAGTCATGAAAGTCCATGAAAGACTGCATGGAAGTCTCAGGGTAGGGGGCCAGTAGTTCAAGCTCTTCTGGCCAAAGAGACCCTGCTACTGCCACAGCCACTCCCAGGGCATGGCTCTGGCTCAGAGACCATGCAAACTATAGCAACATGAAAAAGGAAATAGAAACCATGAACCAGGACCAGATAGAAGTGAAGAATAACATATCTGACATCAAGAACACACTGGAAGGAATTAAAAGTAGATTGGATGAAGCAGAGGATCAAATCAGCAAATTGGAAGATGAGGTAGAAATAAATATTCAATTAGAGCAGCAAATAGAAAAAAAAAACACAATTAAAAAGCAGAAAGATAGATGTGAAATGGAACAACAACATTATGTGAATACCAGAAGAGGAAGAAGGTGAACAAGAACCAGAGAACCTGTTTAAAGAAATAATGACAGAAAATTTCCCCAACCTGGTGAAGGAAAATGTCACACAAGTTCAGGAGGCACAGAGAGTCCCAATCACCATGAACCCAAAGAGACCCACATCTAGACATATCATAATTAAAATGGCCAACATTAAAGACAAGGAATCTTAAAGGCAGCAAGAAAGAGACAGAAAATTACCTACAAAGGATTTCCCATTAGAATGTCAGCTGACATCTCAATAGAAACACTTCAAGCCAGAAGGGAGGGGCATGAAGTATTCAAAGTAGTGAAAAGCAAGGGCCTAAATCCAAGACTACTGTATCAAGCAAAACTCTCATTTAAAATTGAAGGTGAAATAAAGAGCTTTCCAGACCAAAAAAAAAAAAAAAGAGGTTAAAGGAGTACATTACCACCAAACCAGTAATGCAAGAAATGTTAAAGGGACTGCTTGATGAAGAAGAGAGAGAGAATCATAGGCATAAAAAACATAAAAATGGCAATAAATCAATACCTATCAATAATAACCTTAAATGTTAATGGACTAAATGCTCCAGTCAAAATATATAGGGTAGCTGAATGGATAGGAAAGCATGACCCATATATATGCTGTCTACAAGAGACCTGCCTGAGAATGAAAATAAAGAATGGAATATATATACATACACACAAGTGGAAAGGGAAAAAAAGCTAGGGTAGCAATACTCATATCAGACAAAATAGACTCCAAAACAAAGGCCATAGCAAGAGACAAAGAAGGCCTCTACATAACATCAAAGGGAATGATTCCACAAGAAAATATAACACTTGTAAACATGTATGGACCTAATTTAGGAGCACCCAACTACATTAAAAACTTTTGATGGACTTTAAGGGAGAGGTTGACAGCAATACAGTCATAGTAGGGGACTTTAACACTCCACTGATATCACTGGATAGATCTTCCGGACAAAAAATCAACACGGAAACAGAGGCATTAAGTGACACACTAGATCAGATAGATCTAACTGAAATTTACAGAAGATTTCACCACAAAGCAACAGAATATACATTCTTCTCAAGCACACATGGAACATTCTCAAAGATAGACCATATGTTAGGACATAAAACAAATTCAAATTCAAAAAGATTGATATCATACCGAGCATCTTCTCGGATCACAATGGCATGAAGTTAAAAATCAACTACAATAAAAATAACCTCAAAACACTCAAATACATGGATGCTAAATAGCATGTTACTAAACAATTAATGGGTTACCAATGAGATCAAAGAAGAAATTAAAAACTTTCTGCAAGCAAATGAAAATGAACATAAAACCACACAAAACCTCTGGGACACGGTAAAAGCAATCCTAAGAGGAAAATTCATAGCATTATAGCAGTGGTTCTCAACCTTCCTAATGCCGCGACCCTTTAATACAGTTCCTCATGTTGTGGTGACCCCCAACCGTAAAATTATTTTCGTTGCTACTTCATAACTGTAATTTTGTTACTGTAAACAAAGGAAGGAAATAATAAACATCAGAGTGGAAATTAATGACATAGAGACTAAAATTCAGTACAAAAGATCAATGAATCTAAAAGATGGTTCTTTGAAAAGATAAACAAGATTGAAGAACCCCTAGGTAGACTCATCAAGAAACAGAGAGAACCCAAATAAATAAAATCAGAAATGAAAGAGGCAATATAACAATGGGCACCACAGGAAAAAAAAGAATTGTACTAGTAAGTATATACTATGAACAAGTATATGCCAAAAAACTGGACAACCTGGAAAATGGACAAATTTCTAGAAACATTCAATCTTCGAAAACTCAATCAGGAAGAATCGGAAAACCTTAATAGGCCAATAACAGCAAATGAAATTAAAGAAGTAATTTAAAAACTTTCAGCAAACAAAAGTCCTGGACTGGATGGAATTATAGTATAGTTTTACCAAACATTCAAAGAACTAGTACCTATCCTCCTCAAACTATTTCAAAAAAATCAAGAGGAAGGAATACTTCCAAGCTCTTTTTACAAAGCCAGGATTATCCTAATTCCAAAAACAGATAAAGACACTACAAAGAAAGAGAATTAAAGGCTAATATCCCTGATTAACACAGATGCTTAAATCCTCAGCAAAATATTAGTAAATTGGATCCAGCAATATATTAAAAAGATCATACATGCATGAACAAGTAGGATTTATTCCAGGGATGCATGGCTGGTACAATAATTGCAAATTTATAAATATGGTGTGCCACATAAACAAATTGAAAAACAAAAATCACATGGTCTTATCAGGAATGCAGAAACATCTTTCAATGAAATCCAGCACCCTTTTTTGATAAAAACTCTCAGTAAAGTGGGAATAAAGGGATCATATCTCAACATAATAAAGTCCATATATGACACACCTACAACCAACATAGTACTCAATGCAAAAAAATCTAAAAGCGTTTCCCTTTAGAACAGGAACAAGACAAGGATGTCTGCTTTCACCAATCTTAATCAACATAGTAAGTGGAAGTGCTTTGGAAGTCCTAGCTACAGCAATCAGACAATAAGAAGAGATAAAAGGCATCCACATTGGAAAGGAAAAAGTAAAACTGTGATTCACAGATGACATGATATTGTAAATAGATAGCCTTTAAGACACTACCAGGAAACTACTAGACTTAATAATAAATGAATTTGTCAAGGATCCAAATTCAACATCCAAATATTGGTGACATTTTTATACACTAATAATGAACTCTCAGAAAAAGAAACCCAAAAAAACCAATCCCTTTTATCATTGTAACAAAACAAATATAATATACCTAGGAATAAACTCAACCAAGGAAGGAAAAGATCTGTACTTGGGAAAACTATAGCACACTGAAAAATAGAAAGAGAGGAAGATACAAACAAATGGAAATGTTTACCATGTTCATGGATTGGATGAATTAACATCATTAAAACGTCTATACTACCTAAAGCAATCTATAGATTCAGTGCAAGCCCTATTACCAACGGCATACTTCACAGAACTAAAATTAATACTTCAAAAATTTATATGAAACCATAAAAGATCCCAAATAGCTGCTGCAATCTTAAGAAGAACGAAATTGGAGGGATCACAGTACCAGATACCAAACTATACTACAAGGCCATTATAACCAAAACAGCCTGCTACTGGGACAAGAACAGACATATAGACCAATGCATCAGAATGGAGACCCCCAAAATTTATCCACATCATTACGGTCAATATTTGACAAAGGAGGCAAGAACATACAATGAAGTAAAGACAGTCTCTTCAATAAATTCTTTTGGGAAATCTTGGCAGACACATACAAGAAGATGAAACTTAGACCACTAACTTACACCATCCTATATAATAAAAGTCTAATATGCAAATCAACCAAACTGTGGAATGACTGGTCGCTATGACATGCACTGACCACCAGGGGGCAGACGCTTAATTCAGGAGCTGCCTCCTGGTGGTTAGTGCACTCCCACAGTGGTCAGAGTGCCACTTAGCCAAAAGCTGGGCTCACAGCTGGCGGGTGCAGTGGCGGTGGGAGGAGCCTCTCCCGCCTCTGCGGCAGCACTAAGGATGTCTGAATGCTGCCTTAGGCCCGCTTCCCAGGGGAGTGGGCCTAAGCCATCAGTCAGACATCTCCCAAGGGCTCCTGGACTGCAAGGGCACAGGCTGGGCTGTGGAGACCCCCCCATCCAGTGCATGAATTTCATGCACCAGGCCTCTAGTACAGAATAATAAGCTCAAAATGGCTAAAAGACTTAAATGTAAGGCATGAGAACATAAAAATCTTAGAAGAAAACGTAGGCAGTAAAATCTCAGACATCTCGCGTAGCAGAATTTTTGCCAAAATATTTCCTAGGGCAAAAGTACAAAGGAAACAATAAACAAATGGGACTACATCAAAATAAAAATTTTCTGCACATCAAGAGAAACCACTATCAAAATGAAAAGGGAAGCTACTGTATGGGAGAACATATTTGCCAACAATACATCTGATAAGAGGTTAAAATCCAAAATATATAAAGTACTCATACAACTCAATAAAAGGAAGACAAACAATCCAATTAAAAAATGTGCAGAAGACCTGAATAGGCATTTCTCCAAAAGAGGACATACAAATGGCCAAGAGACATATGAAAAAATGTTCAAAGTCCCTAATCAGAGAAATGCACATTAAAATCACAATGTGGTATCACCTCCCAGCTGTCAGAATAACTATCATAAAAAAAATCAACAAACAACAAGTGCTGGCAAGGATGTGGAGAAAAGGGAACACTAGTTCACTGCTGGTGGAAATTCAAATTGGTGCAGCCACTATGGAAAACAGTATGGAGTTTCCTCAGAAATTAAAAATGGAACTTCTGTTTGATCCAGTGATCCCAATTCTGGGAATATATCCTAAAAATCCTCAAATACCAATCATAAAGAATATATGCACCCCTTTATTTATAGAGGCATTATTTACAATAGCTAAGATTTGGGAACAGCCCAAGTGGCCATCAGTAGATGAATGGATAAAAAAGCTGTGGGACATTTACACAATGGAATACTATGCAACTGTAAGAAAGAGGATCTCTTACCCTTTGGGACAGCATGGATGGACCTGAAGACTATTATGCTAAGTGAAATATGCCAATCTGAGAAGGACAAATACCACATGATCTCACTTATTTGTGGAATCTAATGAACAAAATGAATTGATCAACAAAATGAGGCCTGGAGCATTCAAGCATGGAACAGAGTGATATACCTCAGTGTGGGGGTGGGAGATGCGAAGAGATAATCCAAATAACTTACATACTTACTAGAGGCCTGATGTACGAAATTCATGCAAGAGTAGGCCTTCCTTCCCCCGGCTGCCAGCACCAACTTCTCTCTAGCACCCAGGACCCGGGCTTGCCTCGTAGCCCCGGCTTCATCCAGAAGATCGTCTGGAAGGTCATCTGGTCTAATTAGCATATTACACTTTTATTATAGATATGCATAGCCCTTGGACATGGGCGATAGGATGGTGAAGACCTGGGGGATGGGTAGGGGCTGGGAGGAGGGGGGTAAGGGGGAAGAAAATGAAGACATCTAATACTATACTATCAATAATAAAAATATGTATATTTAAAAAATAAAACTATAACCCTTAATAGATTAAGAAAATACAGGAAGAAAATGTTAGAACTTTTATCTTGTACTTTAATTATTTTGTTTCTGTGTATGGTTTATAATGTATATAAAATATTAATGTCATAGGACATGTTATATAATAAACAAAAATATGTGTAAAAAATAAAAATAAAACATTGATCAGTTGAGGGACCTGAAACATGTGTTCCATTAGTGCTAATTTTGAATAGATTTTGGTCATTGCTACTGCTATATAACTCCTTTCTTCAACTTATTCCTCCTGATTCACCCAACTGTAGGGAAGGTAAGAACTTCCCCATAAAATACTGTTTCATCTGTAATAACTCAGATGAGGAGAATCAAGCCCAAAACTTCAAAGTCATTCCCTAAGAAAGGATAAGTCTGAAAAATTGAATCTTTTTTAATTGCACACCTACGTTCTCACAAAAGGCATCATATCCTTGAAGTACTTGAAATATGAAAGGATATCTTTCAGGTAATGCTACATATTAATTCTCCTGGAGTGGTTTAGATTCCTCCTAATAAAGCAACTCAAAATCTTAAAAAACACCATGACACTATGTTACTTTTTTATGATGCTATTATAATGTTGCTCTAAATTAGAATCCCAGATTTTTAGCTTTTTGTATGCTGAAATACTGTCTTTTCTCTTTCTCTTTCTTTTCTCCACTTCTGTTACCAAGTAGATACACTTTTCAAAAAAAAAATTCATGTGACTTTTGGATAGTTCATATGCATCAGCATATAGCTACAGCATACAATTAATTTTTAAAGATGTGTGGCTTGTGCAGCCGGCATGGCTCAGTGATTGAGCGTTGACCTATGAGCCAGGAGGTCACAGTTTGATTCTTGGTCAGGGCACATACCTATGTTCGAGTTCAATCCCTGTGCAGGTGTGTGCAGGAGGCAACTGATCAATGATTCATCATTGATGTTTCTCTCCCTTCCTCTCTGAAATCAATAAAAAAATTTTTAAAGAAAAGATTTGTGGCTTGTTTTTTACATCTCCCTCTAAATTTCCCTTAGTGTAGGAGGCAAGCATTTTCTCCTGGATCTCTTAAATTGAACGTCATTTAAACTAAATGAAGAAGACACTACACCTGCTGATATTATGAGATGTCTGTAACCTCAACTCTAAACTTGGTTGGTCAAAATTATATAGAAAAAATGTCCTTTCATTGCACTGATGCAGAAATATAGTAGTTACCTACTAATGAAGCTTCCTTATAATTATAGGACCAAAATAAAGGCCTTAAAATTTTCCCATAAATTTTATTTGTGGTTCATTAAAGGAAGTTATTGCACTTGGTATGGTGACTTTAACAGCATGAATATGATTCTAACTGAATTGTAGGAAATAGGCAACTTTGCAGTTTCAATACATTTTTAAGTGTCACTCTATATATATTATAAGATATACTAGGAAGTCAAGGTATTTCTTTTGATTGAAATTTGTATAATCTACAATGCTTGGAAGATCTTAAAGATATGCAGAGATTGATATTGCAGTGTTCTCCAGGCCAAAGCAACCCAGATTTAATTTATTTAAGTTAACCTCCAAAAAGCCACCTAACCCTGATTCAGCAGGTACCATGGATTTAATCTTGCTACAGGGTTTCTAAACTCTTCCAGGAAATTTTGACAGGCCTTTTAATTTAAGGGTGGCTCTGAGCAAAGGCTTCACACCTTCTGAAATAAGTTGAATTGCCACAGTTGAAATCTATATTCATACAGTGTGTTTAGGGTTGTCATGTGCACGCTGTTTTCAGCAACACAGATTATAGGCACAGTACTATTATTTGAAGACCAAGAATTAAGTTATGTATATTTATATTCTGATACTCTAGCTATTCTCTTAAAAGATACTGGTTATTGTAGGCACCAGTTACTGGCTCTTGTTTTTAGAATTTTATCTTTCCTCATGAATTATATTTACTTTTCTCCCCTTTCATTAAATATTTTATTTTTATTTATAATGAAAACTAGAGGCCTGATGCATGAAATTCGTGCAAGAGTAGGCCTTCCTTCCCCCAGCTGCCGGCACCGGCTTCCCTCTGGCACCTGGGACCTGGGCTTCCCTTGCAGCCCCAGCTTCATCTGGAAGGATGTCTGGTCTAATTAGCATATTATGCTTTTATTATAGTGTTCATGCCCACATGTAGAGATGAAGTAGAGAATAAATTTAATTCATTTATTTTTATGAATATCATTTCTGAAAAGCGCATATATAATTTTATTTTTTTTAACTAAGCTTGTAAATATTGAGCAGTTTTGTTGTGGAGTTTTTCTTGTGTCTTTTATTCTTTTTCATTATTAATCAGGAGCCAACAGAGAAGAAATAATGAAGCATTGGGATTGGTTGGAACAAAATATCATGAAGACTTTATCTGTGTTTGACTCAAGTGAAGATATTACTAATTTTGTACAAGGAAAGATAAGAGTAAGTGGCCTGGGTACAGTTTGTAGATGAAATACAAAAATCTTGACCCTCTTATTGAAGTATTAAAAGCTGCATAGAAGGTCAATGTTTTATTGGCACCTTTTAGGATTGGCAGAAGCACACATATGAATGTCAGAATCAGTGCTAAAGAAAAATTGCAAAGTCAGTGGTTAGTTTTTGGTGCCCTTGTGAGTGCTCTTAGGGATATTTTCATTTTAATATCTCTGGAGTTTGGAGTTTGAGTGAACACTTCACTCAAAACAATATTTAGCATCTGTATTTGTGGTAGTTCTTTGTGAGGCATTAGAAAAAACCTAATGACAAAATTAAAGAAAATCTCATCTCTGTCCTAAGTATGTAATATGCATACATATACATATGATATATGTACCCGTGTAGATATACACAGTTGTATTCAATGAACTGTTTAAATATATGAAATAAATTTTTGTTGATAAGCAATGATTAATTTTCAGAAAATATTTTGTCTCCCTTAGGGATTAATTGCTGAAGAGGGAAAACATTCTTTTGCAAAAGAAGATGACCCTGAGAAATTTCGAGAAACTCTCTTGAAATTTGAAAAATGTTTTGGTTTGCCAGAGCAGGAGAAATTAGTGACGTATTACTCATGCAGTTATTGGAAAGGACGGGTTCCTTGTCAGGGCTGGCTCTATCTTAGCACCAACTTCCTGAGCTTCTATTCTTTTTTGTTGGGATCAGAAAGTAAGTGGTTTCTATTGCTTACCATGACTTTGAACTTTCTGACTGACTTATCAACTCTGTAGTGGTATTAGATTGTATATAAAGTACTAGGATTGATATTAAGGGTAATTCAACTGTACATTAAAAGTTCAGTTGATCTAGCCCTGGCCGGTGTGGCTCAGTTGGTTGGAGCATTATCCAATGCAACTGAAAGGTTTCTGGTTCGATTCCCAGTCAGGACACATTCCTATGTGGGGGTTTAATCTCTAGTGAGGGTGTTTGTGGGAGGCAACTGATCAATGATCTCTCTCTCTCTCTCTCTCTCTCTCTCTCTCTTTCTCTCTCTCTTCCCCATCACTTTCCCCTTCTCCCTCTTTCTTTCTCTCTCCCTCCCCCTCTCTCTAAAAATAAAGCAAGTTTACTTCATCTAGAGAAAGAATTCTTTTAAGGCTGGTTATTTAACGTAGGAACCATAAGAAATATGTATAGAATGTTTTGCATAATGCCTTTCATATTGTGGGAAGTGAATGAATATGAAATGATGGTGATCTAGCATATAACTCCTTTTCTTCAATTGTTCTAAACTACCTACTTTCCTCAATCTATGCTTTAATCCTTGTTTTAAACATACAATATAAATATAGTAGCCATAGTACCACTATGTAATTATGTAAAGTAACAGAATAATTTATATCTATTCTTAGACTCCCCAATTATTATGTTTATGGTTATGTTTTAAAAATTATAACTAATGTTGGATTCAAAGATTCCAGTTGTTCATATCATTTTTCAAGTATGTTACTTTTCTTTTGAAAGACCTGATTGATAAACATTAATCAACATTTACAAATTTAATCTGATCTACTTATAACTCTTGTTTACAGTAAAACTCATTATCTCCTGGGATGCTGTATCAAAACTTGAAAAGACTTCAAATGTCATACTGACAGAGAGTATTCATGTGTGTTCTCAAGGGGATAGCCACTACTTTTCCATGTTTTTGCATATTAACCAAACATACCTTCTTATGGAACAGCTAGCCAACTATGCTGTAAAGAGACTTTTTGATAAGGAAACATTTGATAATGACCCAATTCTTGATGATCCTCGACAAATCACCAAAAGGTATTCAAACCTTAATTAATACTTACTTTTAAAATATTGTTTGACCAAAGAATGGTAGCATTGATTAGCATTAAAAGTTAACCATTCTGTATTATGTGATGTGCTTTTGGGGGGGGGGGGTGATTATTGATATTATTTATTTATATGCATTTCACAAATAGTGTTCTCGTCATGAAATTTAGCCCTAAGAAGCAATTGAAGTTAGGTTTGAAAATTATCTCTTGAGATCCCAGTAGGATTTGCCATGGAGTGCTTTTAGAAATGTAGAGATTTATATGTGCAAGGTTAATCTAACTCTAAATTTCTGTATGAGTAGTCTAATTTTAGGTCTGAAATTATTAAGTGTATTTATTTTAAAATAATTTATAAAGAGCATTGTTTTTTGTTTTGTTGTTTTATGTTTTTAAATATTTTTTATTGATTTTAGAAAAAAAGGGAAAAGGAGAGAGAGATAGAAACATCAATGATGAGAGAGAATCATTGATCGGCTGCCTCCTGCACACCCCACACAGGGGATTGAGCCCCCAACCCAGGTGTGTGCCCTTGATCAGAATCCAACCTAGGACCCTTCAGTCCCCAGGCCGGCCTTCTATCCACTGAGCCAAACTGGCTAGGGCAAGGGCATTGTTTTTTTATGAAGAGGCAAGTTTGTGGAGTCAGTGGAGAAAATAGTGTTTAAAAGGAGAGTACAGGAACTCTTGGACAAGTCATCATCACTCAGGACTTCTGTATTTTCAGAGAGCACTTATAAGGAATGAGCAACATATTATGTGAAAGCACTTTGTAAAATATAAAGTACTAGATAAATATTAATAATTAGTTTCTGCATCAGAAGTATATGTCTGAAAGCTGTTTGCCTCTATATGTTTTTAGTTTGCTATCACATATTCTACAATTTGCTTCCCCTCCTTAAAATAATGTATCATGGACTTCTTTTCAATGATATAAATAAACCTCATCCTTTTAAATAATAACGAAATAACCCATTGAATTACAATTTGAGTTAAAATTAATGTGGTTTTCCGTTCATATTTATCAAAATTATTTTGAAAGACATGAAGTATCTCATATTTAAATAGTATATGCTGGAATGATGAATTTAGTTTTAATTTTGTTGGCTCTGAGTTAGAACTTGCATAATTTACTTACTACCCCAGATGGCATAGCTGCTTAACTTGAGTGTTTAGTGCCACTAGAAAATTGTTCTATTTTAAGCAATTGTTTTTTTATTTATATATGTATGTATAAGTTAACAACTAATCTGTATTTATTGACACCTATATGGTGCCTAATACTGTGCAAACAGTATTATTTTATCTTGCTTCTAATTTGGACTTTTTAAAATATTATTATCTTTTATGTACTATTTATCTTTTATGCAAAATTTTAGTTTTAATATTACTTTTTATGCATTAACTTTCTCTCTAAATTTGGATGCCATAAATTTTCATTATTTTATTTTGTTTGAACTGGGTAACTTATGATTTTCTGATAACCAGATTATAACGATTACTGTCTACTGAGATTAGTTTTAGCCATAATCAATAATATGACAATATGGTAGTATAATAATAACAACCTTCCAGCAAATCACTCCTTAGCAGATGGTTTGAAGACCTATATTATCTCTAATTTTTGTGCATTCTAATCCACTAATTTAAAAAATTGGAAAAGAGAACAAACAAAATGAATCTGTTAGGAATCAGTAGTTTCTTCCATTTCATAATTTGTTGAAGAATATAGCATGTAGTGTTTAAACTTTCTGCTTTACATTGCATTTGGATTAATCAGTATAAACATATGTACCCTTTAGAAGTCATTACTCAAGTCCCCCCTTTTTTTTTCCTACAGAGGTCTAGAAGATCGAGCCCACAGTGAGCAGTTTAATGCTTTTTTTAGGCTGCCCAAAGAAGAGACTTTGAAAGAAGTACATGAATGTTTTTTATGGGTGCCATTCAGCCACTTCAATGCTCATGGCAAAATGTGCATCTCAGAGAACTATATCTGCTTTGCTAGCCAGGATGGCAATCTATGCAGTGTAATCATTCCATTTCGAGAGGTAATGTAAATTTGGTTGCGTACCAGTTTTTAGTTTGAAGATATTAACATTCAAAGAGGAAAATTTCCTTTAATTCTAAAAATTATTAAAAACTCCTTATGCCACTTTATTTAAGTAATTTTTAGATAATAATTTTTAAGTCCAGCATTATTCTTTAGGATAAGAGTACTAAGAGTCTTACAGCTCTTGTTGAAAATGAAAAAAGTTACATAAAAATTTGGAAACAAGGTAAGGGTTTAGGATGACTCAAAATGGAACATGATTAGACAGACATATATGACATGAACACCAAAACTTAGATATTTGATATGCACAGTCAAAAAAGATAGAATTGATAGCTTTTGTGTAAGTCAAAAATAGTCAGCATTTTACCACTAAATTGTGTTGTCATTTTTAAAGACTACATGTTAGTTAAGACTTTCCCTTGAGAAGTTAAATAACTTGCACCTATATCAGTGGTACAACTAGTACATAAAGTCTATTTCTTTTTTTTAGGATAATAAGAAATTTTATTATTTCCTTTTTAAATTTTTTTCAATTATAATTGACATTCAATTTTATATTAGCTTTAGGTGTACAGCATGGTGGTTAGATATTTACACCCCCCAATAAGTCTAGTACTCCCTGACAACATACATAGTTATTACAATACTAGTGATCCGGTGCACGGATTCATGCACATTGAAAGGAAATTAATTAGAAAGTGGCTGGTGGGGCAGGACTGGGCGAGATGGGCCAGACACATCCTGGAGCCAACCTCCTGTGGTCCCTACCTGGCATCTGCAGAGTGAGTGGAGTCCCTTTGGCAGGTGGGGTCCCTCGGCCTGGCCTGTGGGGATCTGGCTGAAACCAGTTCTCCAACATCCGCTGAGGGGTCCTGGAGTGCAAGAGGGCACTCTGCAAAGTTGCTGTAGTACAGAGTGTGGAATGCAAATGCAAGTGTGCAGTAAACCAGATTCAGGGCTGACAGTGCCCCAGCAATAACATAACCCACAGCCAAAGGTGGATTTGCATGGCCCTGCGAGGAATCAGGCTCCCTCTTCTCTGGTTTTGAGGTGTGTGACCTGAGAACCACCGCTGCCAAGTCATTGCTGCTCAGCAGCTCCTGCATTAAGCATCTTCCCCCTGGTGGTCAGTGCGTGTCATAGCAACCAGTCAGACGGTCGGACAATTAGCATATTAGCCTTTTATATATAGACTACAGTACAGGCCTGTGCACAGAATTTGTGCATGGGAGGGGGTGTCCCTCAGCCTGGCCTGCACCCTCTCAAAATCTGGGACCCCCTCGAGGGATGTCTGACTGGCAGTCGGACATCCTTCTCAAAATCCGGGACCACTGGCCTCTAACTACACGTCTGCCTGCCTGATCGTCCCTAAGTGTGGGGGGGGGTACCCTCAGCCCAACCTGCACCCTCTCCAATCCGGGATCCCTAGGATCGGGCCTAAACTGGCAGTTGGACATCCTTCTCACAATCCAGGACCACTGGCTCCTAACCACTCACCTCTCTGCCTGCCTGATAGCCCCTAACCACTCTGCTGCCTCCTTGATCACTCCTAATTGCTCACCTGCCTGTCCGATCACCCCTAACACCTCTGCCTGCCTGATAACCCCTAACCACTTTGCCTTCCTCTGTGATTGCCCCTAACCACTCTGCGTGCCTCCCTGATCACCCCTAACTGCTCGTCCATCTGCCTGATTGCCCTAACCGCTTGCTGGGGGCTGCCGACCAGGGTGAGGCACCATGGTCCATGGCAGCCGTGGGCAAACTACGGCCCGCGGGCCGGACCCGGCCCGTTTGAAATGAATAAAACTAAAAAAAAAAAAAAAGACCGTACCCTTTTATGTAATGGTGTTTACTTTGCATTTATATTAGTTCACACAAACACTCCATCCATGCTTTTGTTCCGGCCCTCCGGTACAGTTTAAGAACCCATTGTGGCCCTCGAGTCAAAAAGTTTGCCCACCCCTGGTCCATGGTCATTCTGGTCTCTGATCGTTCTGGTCATTCTGCCATTTTGGTCCTGGGCTTTTATTATGTAGGATTAATGACTATATTCCTTATGCTATACTTTACATCCCCATGATTATTTTGTAACTGCCAATTTGTACTTCTTAATCGCTTCACCAGCTCCCCAAACCTCTTCTCATCAGATAACCATTAATTTGTTCTCTGTATCCATGAGCTTCTTTCTTTTTTTTAATTTGCTTTATTTTTCTGCTGAATTAAGTACTCTCTCCTAGTTAAGTTAGATTTTTTTAAAAATGTGTTCTAAACATTAGCACAGGGAGCAACACCTTACCAATAACCAAATAATAAAACAAACTAGGTCCCAGTGGTTATGGCTACATCTAAGTTGTTGTGATGATCAGGAACTCTTTTATTTGTTTGCGTTAGTTTTTAGTTCTTGATTATATCTCCAAATACGAAAGAGCTGAGAGGCTCCTGCTGCCCCAACAAAGAAATTAACAGCAAACTCCGGTTTTTTGGAATAATTACAAGTATCTTGACCAAATAAGCCCTGTAACCATCAAAACAGCAGACTGAGCTGTACTGAGATTTTCTGCAGGTCAAGCCATGTCAGCCAATCCAGCACACACCACCCCCAATTCATAATTGGAGCCCAGAAAAAAACTGTTCTTGGACCTGCCAGATAGTTGTACAGTGGCCTCAATTTCTCAGGCAACATGAGCTCCACTTTATCAAGGACCCGGTGGTAAGTGGCCCACAGGCCACAGACACTGGTGGCTGATATCTCTGTGGATGAGGGATCGTGGCCAGCAGGACGAGTATGATCACATACTCGTCCCTGGCTGACAATGAAGGGCAGCTTGTCACTTCCCCTGCCTCGGCCTCACATCCTCCTCTCCCCTGGGGTGCCCACCCCACCGCTGTTCAGCTTGTCCCCCCTGCGAATCACCCTGGAGCTGGTCCAGGAGAAGACCAAGGAGGCCTGTATCTATGAGTTTTTCTTTTTTGTTTGTTCACTGATTTTATTTTTTAGATTCCACATATAAGTGAAATCATATGGTATTTGTCTTTTTCTATCTGACTTATTTCACTTAACCTAATACCTGCTAAGTACATCATGCTGTCACAAATGGTAAGATTTTATTCTTCTTTATGGCTGACTAATATTCCATTGTATATAAGTACCATGACTTCTGTATCCAGTCGTCTATTGATGGACACTTAAGTTGTTTTCATATCGTGGCCATTGTAAATAATGTCACATTGAATAGGGGATGCATATATTTTTTTTGGATTTCTTGGGATAAATAACAAGATGGTGGAATGGTAGTTGTGTTTTTAATTTTTTGAGGAACATGCATACTGTTTTCCATAGTGGCAGCACAAATTTTCAATTTCACCAACAGTGCACAAGGATTCTTTTTTCTCCACATCCTCTCCAATGCTTGTTTGTTGAATTTTTGATAATAGCTATTTAGGTAGGTGTGAGGTGAGATCTCATTGTGGTTTTTCAAAGTTTATTATTTAGTAAGTCATACCAGGAACCTAAACTTTAGCCACAAAGGAGTTAGCTAAACACATTTTGCCTGGAAGTGTAAGCATCAAGGGAGAATGTGATTCATTTATAATATGTTTTTAATCCCCAGGTCTTAGCTATAGATAAGACACATGATTCCAGCAAATCTGTCATCATTAGCATCAAAGGAAAAACAGCTTTTCGCTTCAGTGAAGTTATAGACTTTGAACAACTGGTGGCAAAACTCAGGCTCAAGTGTGGGACAACTTCAAATCAATATCACGATATTAGCACAGAGGTAATTATATAGCAATCAAATAATTTTGAAAAAAATGTTATGTGTTTTGTGTGGTCCATTATTTCAAATGTAATTCATAGTGACTTTCCTATTCATTCTTATATTTAATTTTTAAAAGACTAATACAAAAGAAATTATATTCTCTAAGACCCATTATAAAGCAGAATTGAGAATTAGGAATGTATCCGTTTTAGGAACTCATAAACAATTTATTTTTCATTTTATTTAATATTTGTTAATCCTCACATGAGGATATTTTTTTCCTATTGATTTTTAGAGAGAGTGGAAGGGAGGGGGAGAGACAGAGAGAGAAACATGGATGTGAGAGAGACACTATTGGTTGCAACCGGGACCTGGATCTAGCCCACAACCAAGGCATGTGCCCTTGACAAGAATCAAACCCGTGACCCTTCAGTCTGCAGGCGGTGCTCTAACCACTGAACTCCCGCCTAAGGCAAAAAAAAATTTGGAAGGGATGGGGAGAGACAGAGAGAGAGAGAAACATCGATATGAGAGACACATCAATTGGTTGCCTCCCACAATTACCCGACCAATGCTAGGGATCAAGCTTGTAACCGAGGTATATGCCCTTGACTGAAATCGAACCTGTGATGTTCTAACCACTGAGCATCAGCTAGGGCCCTATGATTATTTTGTAACTACCAATTTAGACTTATTTTTTAAAATACCTTTTTATTGATTTCAGAGAGAAAGGGAGAGGGAGAGAGAGATAGAAACATCAATGATGAGAAAGAATCATAGACTGGTTGCCTCCTGCCCACCCTCCATTGGGGATAAGCCCACAACCCTAGTCATGTGCCCTGACCAGGAATCGAACCGTGACTTCCCGGTTCATAGGTGATGCTCAACCACTGAGCAGCACTGGCTGGGCCCAATTTGTACTTCTTGATCTTTTCACCTGGCACCATACATAGTTATTACAATATTATTGACTATATTCTCTATGCTGTATTTTATATCCCCATAATTATTTTGTAACTATCAATTTGTACTTCGTAATCTCTTCATCTTTTTCAATTTTGTTTTCTCTTTCTTTAGATTTCACATATAAGTGAAATCATGTGGTATTTTTCTTTCCCTGAAGGACTTATTTCACTTATCATAATACCCTCTAGGTCCATCGATGCTGTTGCAAATTGTAAGATTTCATTCATTTTTATGGCCAAGTAATATTCCATTGTGTGTATGTGTGTGTGTATGTAAATTAAAAATAAAGAGAGATCCAAAATGGCAGTGGATTAGTTGGAAGCTACACTAACTACATTTTTTAAATTTTTAAAATTGATTTTTAGAGAAAGTGGAAGAGAGAGATAGAGAAACAGATAGAAACATCAATGATGAGAAAGAATCATAGACTGGTTGCCTCCTGCACACCCTCCATTGGGGATAAGCCCACAACCCTAGTCATGTGCCCTGACCAGGAATCGAACCGTGACTTCCCGGTTCATAGGTGATGCTCAACCACTGAGCAACACTGGCTGGGCCCAATTTGTACTTCTTGATCTTTTCACCTGGCACCATACATAGTTATTACAATATTATTGACTATATTCTCTATGCTGTATTTTATATCCCCATAATTATTTTGTAACTATCAATTTGTACTTCGTAATCTCTTCATCTTTTTCAATTTTGTTTTCTCTTTCTTTAGATTTCACATATAAGTGAAATCATGGTATTTTTCTATTTTTCTGTCTGACATTTTTCATGTAACATAATATCTTCTAGGTCTATCAA
>NW_006299388.1:181845-190961 GCF_000327345.1 Myotis davidii | reverse complement strand
TAAAATTGATTTTTAGAGAAAGTGGAAGAGAGAGATAGAGAAACATCCATTTGTTGCCTGGTGCGCGAAATTTGTGCACTCTGTTGGGGGGTCCCTCAGCCTGGCCTGTGCCCTCTCACAGTCTGGTAGCCCTCGTGGGATGTCCAACTGATGGCTTAGGCTTGAGCTGGCTTCTGGCTGAGCAGTGCTCCTCCTGTGGGAGCACACTGACCACCAGGGTGCTGCTCCTGTGTTGAGCGTCTGCTGCCTGGTGGTCAGTATGTATCATTGTGACTGATTATTCCACTGTTCAGTCAATTTGCTTATTAGCCTTTTATTATATAGGATATGTACCACAGTTTTCTTATCCATTCCTCTATTGATGACACTTGGGTCACTTCCATTTTTTGACTGTTGTAAACAGTGCTGCAATGAGCATAGGGTTGCATATATACTTTACGTTTTTTATTTTCTGAGGTAACTCCATCCTGTTTTCCACAGTGGCTGCACCAATCTGAAATACCACCAACAATGCATTAGGCTTCCCTTTTCTTCACATTATCACCAAAACTTGTGTGTTGATTTATTGATAATAGTGATTCTGACAGGTGGTATCTCATTGTGGTTTTAATTTGTATTTCTCTGATGATTAGTAGTGTTCAGCATCTTTTTATATGTTGAATGGCCATCTGTATATCTTCTTTGGAGAAATGTCTATTCAGTTCCTCTGTCCTTTGTTTTTTAATCCTCACCTGAAGATATATTCTTTATTGAAATAAGAGAGAGAGAGAGAGAGAGAGAGAGAGAGAGAGAGAGAGAGAGAGAGAGACACCGATGTGAGAAACGTTAATTAGTTGCCTCCCGTATGTGCCCCAACCTCAAACCTGCAGCCTTCTTGGTGTATGGATGATGTTCTAACCAACTGAGCCACCCAGCCAGGGTGAGAAAGCTACCTTTTAATAAAACACTTCATACATCCCAAGAGGCATACCAAATGTCCGTGTCTCACCCACCACAAGCTTAAGCAGTACAACAGCCATTACTTTTTTATTCATTTACATTTTACTGACTTGTTGTCTTTCTGTAAATACAGTTTTTTGTGTGTTGCATTTCACCAAACAGTAGAGCAGGAATACCTTCTCATGGCATTGAGAATTCTTCATACATGTGGCCTTTTTTAAATTGATTTTAGAGAAGGAAGGGATAGAGGGAAGGAAAAAGGGAGCAGGCGGGGATGGGGGGGAAACACACACATCAATGTGAGAGAAGAACATCCATTGATTGCCTCCCACACATGCAGCCTGACCAAGGATTGAACATGCAAGCTGGGTATGTGCCTTAACTGGGAATTGAACCTGCCACTTTTTGGTGTATGAGACATTGCTCCAACCAACAAGCCACCCAGCCAGGCCCATTTTTTAATTGGATTGTCTGTGTTTTTTGCTGTTGAGTTGTCTGAGTTCTTTATAAATCTTGGATATTAACACCTTATCAGTTGTATCATTGACAAATACCTTTCCTCATTCAGTAGGTTGTATTTTTGTTTTGTTGATGAGTTCCTTTGTTATGCAAAAACTTTTTAGTTTATGTAGTCCTATTTGTTCATAATTTTTCTTTGTTTCCATAGCAGAGGAGATACATTACAAAAAAAAAATATTTCTAAGAGAAATGTCAGTGATTTTCCTGTCTTGTGTTTTCTCCTGGGAGTTTTATGGTTTTGAGTCTTAAATTAATCTATTTTGAGTTTATTCTTCTGTGTGGTGTAATAGAGTGGTCTAGTTTCATTTTTTGCATGTATCTGTCCAACATTCCTAACACTATTTATTTAACAGACTATCTTTACCCCATTGTATGTTTTTGCCCCCTTTGTCAAATATTGACTATAAAGGCATTTATTTCTGGGCTCTTTATTCTGTGCAATTGATCTATGTGTCTGTTTTTTGCCATTACCATGCTGGTTTGATTACTATGGTCTTGTAGTATAGTTTGATATTAGGTAACATGATACCTACAACTTTGTTCTTTCTCAAGGTCACTGTTGCTATAGAGCAGTGCTTCTCAACCTTCCTATTGCCGTGACCCTTTAATACAGTTCCTCATGTTGTGGTGACCCCCAACCATAAAATTATTTTCGTTGCTACTTCATGACTGTAATTTTGCTACTGTTATGAATCGTAATGTAAATATCTGATATGCAGGTTGTATTTTCATTGCTACAAATTAAACATAATTAAAGCATAGTGATTAATCCCAAAACAATATGTAATTATATATGTGTTTTCCGATGGTCTTAGGCGACCCTGTGAAAAGGTCGTTTGACCCCCAAAGGGTTGCGACCCATAGGTTTTGAACCGCTGCTATAGGGGGTCTTTTGTGGTTCCATATAAATTTGTTGGCATAGTTGTTTATAATGTTTTCTACCACTGTCTCTAAAAGATCAGTTGAAAAATATCCTCGGGTGAGGATTAAAAAAAAGTAGTTTTCTTACAGTCCTTTCTATTTCTTTGGTTTCAGTTGTTCTTTCATTTTTTATATTATTTATTTGGATCCTTTGTCTTTTTTCTTGATGAGTCTGATTAAAGGTTTGTCATTGTTTATCTTTTCAAACAACTAGATCTTGGTTTCATTGATCTTTTTTATTGTTTTTGTTTTTACTCCTTTTATTTCTGCTCTGAACCTTATTATTTTCTTTTTTCTTCCTCCTACTCACTTTAGGCTTTCTTTGTTGTTCTTTTCCTAATACCTTTAAGTGTAAAGTTAGATTGTTTATTTGACCTTTTTCTTCTTTCTTGAGATAGGCCTGTAATGCTATGATTTCCCCCCTAAGGACTGCTTTCCATGTATCCCACAGATTTTGGGTTGTGTGTTCTCATTTTCATTTGCATCAAGGTATCTTTTGGTTTCTTCCTTGATCTCATTGCTAACTCATTCATTGTATAGTAACATGTTACTTAGCCTCCATATTTTTGTGTGTTTTTTCAGTTTTCTTCTTGTGATTGATTTCTAGTTTCAGAGCATTATGGTCAGGGAAGTTGCTTGATATAAGTGGCTGTAAATAAATTTTTTTCTGTTGGCCCTTTAAGAGGATGCCCTGGCAGACAGAGATCATGCTGCTTTTCATAGCAGGATGTTTTGAGTGAGTACCATTTCTGGTTCTGGTGCTCTAGGCTTGGGAACCTGGATTGGGGTTTAGACCCCAAACTTTTCAGGGGGAACCCCCCACAATTGAGATATCCCCATTGGAGCCCAGCCAGCCCTCTCATGCCTCCATACTTCCTACCAGTCTCAATATGGCTACTTCTATAAGTCCTTGATTAATAAGGCTTCTCTCCAGCTAGTCTTCAGTTGGTTATTCAGGATGATTTTTGTATTATTTAGTTGTAATTCCAGTTTGGTCCTGGGAGGAGGTTAGTATAGCTTCCAACTAATCCACTGCCATCTTGGATCTCTCTGTATTTTTAATAAATAATCGTTTTTACATTTTTTTTAAATTGATTTTTAGAGAGAGTGGAAGAGAGAGATAGAGAAACATCTATTTGTTGTTCCACTTATTTATGCATTCATTGGTTGATTTTTGTATGTGCCCTGACTAGGAATCGAATCCTCAACTTTGGCATATTGGGATGATGTTATAAGCACCTGAGCTACCTGGCCAGGGCATCTTTTGCCCACTTTTTAACTGAATTCTTTATTTTTTTTTAAGTTTCCTTTAGCTCTTTGAATCTATTTATAATAGCTGCTTTACATTTTTAGTTTACAAAATCCAAAAACTGGGCTCCTCAGGGACATTTTTAATGGTTTGCTTTTTTGTTGTTGTTCATATTTCTTATTTTTATTTTTAAGCCTGGGTTGCTTGGATCAGCCACTGGGTCAGTATAAATTGGTGGTCAGCCAAGGATAGATCAGAAGATTTCCTTAAATGCCTTAAACCATTAAGTTTACCACCTTTTGCCAAGGGGATCTTTGTGTGAAGATGTACCTCAAACTTTTGGCAGTTTATAAATCAGTCTTAGCTTTCATTTCTTACTTCCAAAGTCAGCCAGAGGTGAGTGACTGGGATCTTTTCTTCTGTCTCTTTCTTTTCTTGGGCAGGTTCATAGTCCTGCACATGCACGTATACATTTAGATCCCCAAGAATATGTTGGAACCTTTCAAAGTTCCTTATGGCCATCTAGTTCTCCAGGCCTTCCTTTTAAGTTTCTAGCCAAGCTTTTGTTTTCCACATACATAATTAGGTTTAGACAGTTGTGATGTAATTAGCATATTGCTACGTTTTTTTCCTAACAGAGCTGAGGTCTGAATCAAATGAAATGATAACACCCTGGAAATGGAGATTTTCCAGGGAGGTGATACTTTGGTCAAAATCAGTGGTTCTCAACCTTCCTAATGCCGTGACCCTTTAATACAGTTCCTCATGTTGTGGTGACCCCCAACCATAAAATTATTTTCGTTGCTACTTCATAACTGTAATTTTGCTACTGTTATGAATCGTAATGTAAATATCTGATATGCTATATGTGTTTTCCGATGGTCGCGGCCCACAGGTTAAGAACCGCTGGTCAAAATACTGACTGTGTCCAAGGAATGGGAATTTTAGTGAAGCTCCAATGAAACATCCTTGGCTATGATAATGTTGGCTTTCATGGCTACCACACCTCTGAGCTTGAGAGGGTAGCAGATAGGAATAGCCCCAAATTAAAATTTCACAGCCTGGAGTGTTCTTGTTGATATTCATTTGTTTTACTTAAATTGATGCCTTTCCATTTGTTCTGTGGCTTTGGTTAATTTCCTATGTTCTGTGTGTTGTTTTTATCCCAACGTTTTGCGAGTATGTATTGCTATTGTAGGGGAGTGGTTTGGTTCACTTAGGTTCTGAGTTTTCTGTTACAGATAGTAATTTGTTGTGTCTCTAGTTTTGATAGAAAAACAATGTCTCCTGGTCTCCTTGAAATATTGCTTTTGAAATATTTATTATGCATATAAATTGTGGTTTATAAATGATAGATAAAACATCACTTTTTCTTTTTGCAAAAACTATTAAGCATACATTTGGGACAATTACATTCTTTCTTTTTCAGGTTCCTATTAGTTCTCATTCTACAGATCCGTCTGATAATATTGAGGTACAATCTTTGCCATGTCAAAGGGAATACAGTGAAACTGTGAACACCGAAGCTTTAATGACAGTATATCACCCTCAGAATATGGAGACTCTTAATTCCAAAATGGTACAGAAACAAAATATTTATTACTATGGACTGAAACACTTGATTAAAAATAAAAATCTTAGAACAGAACAGTGGTTGCCCACCTTTTGGACCTCACAGACCGATACTCCAAAGGTTTCCTTAAACCAGCGGTCGCCAACCTTTCGGACCTCATGGACCACCAGTGGTCCACGGACCACTGGTTGGCGACCGCTGGACTAGAAGGTACCACAATTGAACACTCCTTTGGGGCTTGAAAAGGTTTTCCAGCAGGTACTTCTATGTAACTTGTTTGGTTCCATTACACAAAAGGACTGTTACCATGAATTAAGATAAAGGATAAAAATTGAACATTGGGCTTTAATTGTACATATTTCTAATAATCAGTCCTAATCAAGGTTATTTGGGGAGAATGATGGTTCAAACCTTTACCTCCTAAAAGTATTGATATTCCCATTTTATATGAGTTTAGCTAAGCATTAAAATAGTAAATTAAATCTGTTATGCTCACATGGATTTAAAACATTTTTGTGATGACAGTAGACCAGTTTGGGGCCCATCTGAATACTGATTTTGAGTTTCTACAATCTTGATTTCCAAACGTATTATTTCATGATGATGAGAGCTATCAAGTTATTTGAAAGAAGTTAATGTCTCATTATGTTTAGTTGCTTAGATTTTTTGTTGTTGTTATAGTTGAAAGAAAAGATGAAGGAACAGTCATGGAACATCCTATTTTCAGAATGTGGGCGTGGTGTTACCATGTTTCGGACTAAAAAGACTCGAGATCTGGTTATAAGAGGGATTCCAGAGACCTTAAGAGGAGAGCTCTGGATGCTTTTTTCAGGTATTACATTTATTTATTTAGCAGACATTAATTATGCCCCTTCTAGGACTTATGCACCAAGCTACCTAAAAATAATTGCAAAGATGGCTAGGATAAAGTCATTCATCATGAATCCAGACTAATCACAGAAGGAATGTTAGTTTTGTGTACTTACTGATATATGAACACATCCATTGTCTAAGCAGATTATTTAATTAGGCAAGTTATAGCTAATTGGTCAGAGGGATCTCTGTCTCTAGTGTCAAAGGAAAGTTAAGAGGAAAAACGGATCATGAAAATGTTATTCTGTTGGATAAGATTGGTGTTGTACTCATGTTATAGATTCTAGGGTGAAGGTTTTTCTTTTGTTTGTACTCAGATATCACTTGAGCATGAAGCTAAATTTAAAGGTATTCCATTTCTTCATGTATATATGCAAGAAGTAGTTTAATTATGTTCCTCTTCTTTTGTGTGTTAATGTAATCATTTTAACAGGTGCTGTTAATGATATGGCTGCTCATCCTGGCTATTATGCTAAAGTGGTTGAACAGTCCTTAGGGACCTGCAATTTGGCTACTGAAGAAATTGAACGTGATTTACGTCGCTCCCTGCCTGAGCACCCAGCCTTTCAGAGTGACACTGGCATATCTGCTCTGAGGCGAGTACTCACTGCTTATGCATACAGGAATCCCAAAATTGGATACTGCCAGGTATGACTTTGTTATGAACCCAACTGTGTTAATGTTCCAAGTGATAAAAATCACATCAAATCCAACTCAAATAGTTTGAAAAGTACAGAGGTTGAGTTTTAATTAATAGTGCATATTATTAATCTAAGTAGAATGATAGTGATAATATTTAGGATTATTGACATTTTATTAATTTGTTTCTCTTTTATATTTAACCAATGTTTACTGAATCCCTGCTCTTTAAAAAATATAGTTTAGTGTCTGTGTTGGACAAAACGATCTGTAATTACAGCCAAGTACATTCCGTTCACAGGGCACACCCAGGGAATAAGAATAACATGCTATTATGACTAAGTTGTAAAACCTATGCACATCCCTTGCATTTTGGGCATCTTTATTAAAAAAAACAACAACAAAAACAAAACTGATTTGTTAATAATAATCATATAGTGAAATGTGTTTGTAATTTTGTCTCAATTTAATTTGTTGTAAGGTGGGAGGGGGAATTGCTTGTTTCACCATTTCAGATCTGTGTTGTCTGAGAGTATTAACATTTTAATTAAGCAAAGAAATGAGGATTTTTAAAATGTATTTAATTGTTTTAAAAGCACCCATTTTAAGAGAATATACTGTGCAATGAAGAAACCAGTTTAGGCATTTGCTATAAACTGAATTATTCCAAAAGAATAATCTATAACAGCCCTGTAAATTCCTTTAAATGCTAACTAACAGGACAGTTTGACCAATTTTTTTAAATATACTTCCTTTTACGTGTTCAATATAATATACATATATATATATAGTTTAGGTGCCAAAGACTATATAAAGATGAATCAGATAAAAATCTTGCCCTTCAAATATATAGACTAGTAGGTATTAAAACATACTTGTTGGCAAATGAAAAAAAAAATGAGGAAGATTGTTAGAGAAATATAAAGTCCTGGCAGGATTTAAAATAGGGAAAATTATTTTCATCTAAAGCAGGGGTGGGGAACCTTTTCTTTGTTTGCCAAGGGCCATTTGGATATTTATGACATCATTTGAGGGCCATACAAAATTATCAACTTAAAAATTAGCCTGCTGCTTGGCTGGCTGGCTCAGTGGTTGAGTGTCAACCTATGAACCAGGAGGTCATGGTTCAATTCCTGGTCAGGGCACATGCCTGAGTTGCGGGCTAGATCCCCAGTAAGGGGTGTGCAAGAGGCAGCCGATCAATGATTCTCTCTTATCATTGATGTTTCTATCTCTCTCTCCCTCTCCCTTCCTCTCTGAAATCACTAAAAATATATTTTTTAAAATTAGCCTGCTATATGTGGTCAAATGTTTAACTAACCCCTGATGCCTTGGCAGGGCCAAGCCAAATGATTTCGTGAGCCTTATATGGCCTGGGGGGCCAGATGTTCCCCACCCTGATCTAGAGGTATCAGAGAAGGTTTCATGGAACAGGTAGCATTTGTAGGTCTTGAAAATTATGAATTTTAGTTCTATGGAGATGGAATGAAAGAACATAGCAGATGAAGGGATCAGTCTAAACAAGCACATATAAAGGTAAATGTGAAATGTATATAAGACCCTGTTCTGTTTAGTGAAAGTATGATGAATGAAGCAAAGTGACTGGAGAAAAATAATTACTAAGATACCTTAGGATTGGTCAGGAGTTTGAATTTTATTTTGTAGGCAGTTGCATAATCATAGAAAAAAATCCTTTAGGAGCACACCATATTTTTTAGGATATGTTAGACAGTGACACAAATAATTTCAAACAGGTATTATCTCTAAACATAAAAGTTTACTTAAAGGAATAAACAGAGATGAGTGGGTTTTTAAGTCAGTAGGCAGCTCTCCATGAGATTATTCAAAGACTTAAGCTAGTAGCAGGCTTGATAATCTTTAAAACATGGCTTCCAAGGTGCTCTTTTATTGCTATTACTACTCAGAAGAAAGAGGAGAGAGTATGGAGACAAAATTGTGGGAGATTCTATCTAGGCCTGGAAAGTGCATACCTCATTTCACCTACATTCTTTTTTTTTATTTTTTAATTATAGTTGACATACATTATTATATTAGTTTCAGGTGTGCACCCCGGTGATTAGACATTACATAACTTACTAAGTGATCATCCTTATGAATCTCACACTCATCTGTCACCATACATAGTTATTGGAATAATAGTGACTATATTCCCTATGCTGTACTTTACATCCCCACAACTATTCTGTGACAACCAATTTGTACTTATTTTTTTAAGTTTAAATTCTTTATTGTTTAAAGTATTACATAAACCTGCTTTTCCCCCCATTGACCTCTCTCCATCCGCCTCCACCCCCCAGCACATGCCCTCACTCCCCCGCCTCCCTGTCTGTGTCCATTGGTTATGCTCATATGCATGTCTACAAGTCCTTTGGTTGATCTCTT
>NW_006299388.1:180137-181240 GCF_000327345.1 Myotis davidii | reverse complement strand
CCATTCTGACAGGTGAGAGATGGTACATCAATGTTGTTTTGATTTGCATCTCTTGGATGATTAGTGACTTTGAGCATGTTTTTATATGTCTCTTGGCCTTCTGTATGTTCTTTTTCGAAAAGTGTGTACATACATTGACCATTTTTTGTTTGGGTTATTTATCTTCCTTTTGTTAAGTTGTATGAGTTTCCTGTAAATATTGGAGATTAAAACCTTATTGGAGATAGCATTGACGAATATGTTCTCCCATTTAGTGGGCTTTCTTGTTTTGTTGATGGCTTCTTTTGCTGTGCAGAAGCTTTTTATTTTGATGTAGTCCCATCTGTTTATTTCCTCTCTAGTTTCCATTGCCCTAGGAGCTGTATTGATATTGTTAAAGATATTGCTATGACAAATATCTGCTACTTTGCTGCCTATGGCTTCTTCTAAGATTTTTAGGGTTTCCCGTCTTATGTTTAAGTTCTTTATCCATTTTGAGTTTATTTTTGTGTATGGTGTAAGTTGGTGGTCTAGCTTCATATTTTTTGCATGTATCTGTCCAATTTTCCCAACACCATTTATTAAAGAGACTGTTTTGACTCCATTGTATACTCTTGCCTCCTTTGTCAAATATTAATTGAGCATAATGGGTCGATTTTGGGATTCTCTGTTCTGTTCTATTGGTCTATATGTCTGTTCTTGTGCCAGTACCAGGCAGTTTTGAGAACAGTGGCTTTGTAGTATAGCTTGATATCTGGTATTGAGATCCCACCTACTTTGTTCTTCTTTCTCAGGATTGCTACAGCTATTTGGGGTCTTTTTTTTTTATTCCAGGTGAATTTTAGAGAGTTTGTTCTAGGTCTTTGAAGTATGCCATTGGTATTTTAATGGGGAGTGCATTGAATCTATAGATTGCTTTGGGTAGTATGGACATTTTAATGATGTTGATTCTCCCAATCTATGAACACTTTATATTCTTCCATTTGTTTATGTCTTCCTCTATGTCTTTTTTCAGCGTCCTATAATTTTCTGAGTACAGGTCCTTTACCTCCTTGGTTAAATTTATTCCTAGGTATTTTAATTGTTTTGATGCAATTGTAAATGGGATTGCTTCTGTAGTTACA
>NW_006299388.1:178989-180111 GCF_000327345.1 Myotis davidii | reverse complement strand
CAGGTCCTTTGTCTCCTTGGTTAGGTTTATTCCTAGGTATCTTAATGTTTTTGTTGCAATGGTAAATGGGATTGCTTTTTAAATTTCTCTTTCTGTGGGTTCATTATTGGTATATAGAAAAGCCATAGATTTCTGGGTGTTAATTTTGTATCCTGCTACATTGCTGAATTCATTTAATTCTAGCAGTTTTTTGATGCGGTCTCTAGGGTTTCCAATATACAATATCATGTAATCTGCAAATAATGACAGTTTTTCTTCTTCTTTCCCAATTTGAATGTCTTTTATTTCTTCTTCTTGTCTGATTGCTATGGCTAGCACTTCCAGTAGTATGTCAAATAGGAGTGGTGAGAGTGGGAATCCCTGTCTTGTTCCTGTTCTTAGGAGAAATGGTTTTAGTTTTTGCCCATTGAGTATGATGTTGGCTGTAAGTTTGTCATATGAAGCTGAGAGTTTTTATTAAGAAAATGTGTTGGATTTTATCAAATGCCTTTTCTGCATGAATTGATATGATTATGTGATTTGTGTCTCAATTTGTTTGTGTGATGTATCACGTTTATTGATTTGCAGATATTGTACCAGCCTTGCATTCCTGGAATAAATCCCACTTGGTCATGGTGTATGATCTTTCTAATGTAATGCTGGGTCCGGTTTGCTAGAATTTTGTTGAGGATTTTAGCATTTATGTTCATTAGGGATATAGGCCTGTAATTTTCTTTCTTAGTAGTGTCTTTATCTGGTTTGGGGATTAGCATAATGCTGGCTTCATAGAAAGAGCTTGGAAGTCTTCCTTCCTCTTGAATTTTTTGGAATAGTCTGAGAAGGATAGGTTTTAGTTCTTTGAATGTTTGGTAAAACTCCCCTGTGAAGCCATCTGGCCCCGGGCTTTTGTTTACTATAAGTTTTTTTTTATGACTACTTTAATTTCCACCTTAGTTATCGGCCTGTTGAGATTTTTTTATTCTTCTTGATTGAATTTTGGAAGGTCGTATTTTTCTAGGAATATGCCCATTTCCTCTAGGTTGTTTAGTTTGTTGGATTAGAGATGTTCATAGTATTTTTTACAATCATTTGTATTTCTGTGGGGTCTGTTGTTATTGCATCACTTTCATTTCTGATTTTGTT
>NW_006299388.1:174904-178721 GCF_000327345.1 Myotis davidii | reverse complement strand
TTTTTTTTTGAAATAGGCCTGTAGAGCTATGAACTTCCCTCTCACGACTGCTTTCACTGTGTCTCAGAGGTTTTGGAATGTTCTGTTTTCATTGTTATTCATTTCCAGGGTGTTTTTAATTTCTTCTTTGATCTCTTTGGTAACCCAATGATTGTTTAATAGTATACTATTCAGCCTCCAAGTGTTTGAATTATTTTGATTTTTTATTGTAGTTTATTTCTAATATTATGCCATTGTTAACTGAAAAAATGCTTGATATGATTTCAGTCTTCTTGAATTTGGAGAGACTTTGCCTGTGTCCCAATATGTGGTCTATCTCTGAAAATGTCCCATGTGCCCTTGAGAAGAATGTATATTCTGTAGCTTTGGGGTGAAATGTTCTGAAGGTGTCAATTAAGTCCGGCTGATCTAGTGAGTCATTTAGGATTGCTGATTACTTGCTGATTTTTTTGCCTAGAGGATTTATCCAGTGATATCAGTGGGGTATTAAAGTCTCAATCCCTTTAGTATTATAAAGTGGCCTTCCTTGTCTTTTGTTATGGCCTTCACTTCGAGGTGTATTTTGTCAGATATAAGTATTGCTACACCAGCTTTTTTTTTTTTAAATTTCCAGTTGCCTGAAAGATATTTTTCCATCCCTTCACTCTAGGTCTGTGTGAGTCTCTTTTTATGAGGTGGGTCTCTTGTAGACAGCATATATATGGGTCATGTGTTTTTTTTATCCATTTAGCCACTCGATATCTTTTAATTGGAGCACTTAGGCCATTTACATTTAAAGTTATTATTGATAGGTACTTCTTTGCAGCCATTTTTATTTTTTGTGTCTGTGTTCCTTCTCCCCTCTATCCCCGTTTTTTTCCTTCTTTTTACACCAGTCCCTTTAGCATTTCTTGCATTGCTGGCTTGGTAATGATAAACTCCCTTAGGCTTTCTTTGCCTGTGAAGCTCCTGATTTCCCTCTCAATTTTCCATGATAGCTTCGCTGGATAGAGTATTCTTGGATTCAGTCCCTTGCTTTGCCTCACTTTGTATACTTCCTTCCATTCCTTTCTGGCCTGATGTGTTTCTGTTGAGAAATTATATGATAATCTAATGGGAGATCACTTCTAGGTAACTTTCTGTCTCTCTCTTGCAGCCTTTAAGATTCTCTCTTTGTTGTTAACATTTGCCATTGTAATTATGGTGTGTCTTGGTGTGGATCTTTTTGGGTTCATCTTATTTGGGACTCAGTGCTTATATGACTTTTCTTCCCCAAATCAGGGAAGTTTTCTGACATTATTTCTTCAAATGGGTTTTCTAACCCTTGCTCCTTTTCTTGTCATTCTGGCACTCATTATATGTATGTTGCTTCATTTCATGTTGTCCCAAAGCTCTCTCAGGCTCTCCTCCTGTCTTTTGATATTTTTTCTCTAGTTGCAGTTCAGATTGGGTGTGTTTTGCTTCCCTGTCTTCTAATTCGCTAATTTGGTCCTCCACTTCTCCTAGTCTACTGTTGAAAGCTTCCATAGTGTTTTTTATTGTATCTATATCACTCTTTATTTCCTCCTGATTCTTACATAGGTTAATAAGGGTCCTGTATGACTGTATTCTGAATTCGTTTTCTGAAATATTGCATGCCTCTGTTGCATTTAGTTACTTTTCTTTCTATTCCTTTTCTTTCTATCCTTCTTCTTTCTTTGGGGGTTGTTCTTTTGTCTCCCCATTTTGCTTTCACTGAAGGATATAAGTGTTGAGTTGCGTGAGTCCTGTGGCTGCAGTAGTGGGCTTAGTGGCCGGTCACGTGGTCGTGGGCCGGGGCAGCTGCTGTTCGTGAAGCTGTTGGTGTGGTCACAGTGTCCGGGGCTAAAGCATCTGGCTGGCATGAGGGGAGTACGCTCTGGAGCTCACAGTAGCCTTCAGCCAGGCAAACTGGAGTCTCGGTGTCCGTGGGTTGGCAGCTGAGGCAGCAGGTCCCTGGCCAGAGTGGCTTTAGGATCCCAGGTGGTGTCTGAGTGCCCCCTGGGTGGACTTGAGGCTGGGCTCCCAGTCACAGCAGCTCTCCCCTTCAAGATGTCACTGCCTCTGCAGCAGAGCCGGTTTTCCAGGAGAAATTATAGCAATCACAGAGATTGCCAGGCTATGTGAGCCCAGTCCCCCAGCCTCCATAGGTCCTGTGAGATCTAGCTGTCCCTCAGTCTCACACGTTCTTCACACACACACACACACACATACACACACACACACACACACACACACACACAACACACACATCCCCACACTCCCTTTTCACTCCCTCACTCACTCACACTCTCTCCCTCACTGCCATCCTCCCAGCCACCATCTTGAAATCTCCCAATTTGAACTCCTTAATCCCTTCACTTTTTCCATCCAATACCCCAAACCCCCTCCCCTCTGGAAGCCATCAAAATGTTCTCTGTATCTATGAGTCTGTTTTTGTTCTGCATGTTTGTATAATTTGTTTTTTCTATTCCAATGTTGATAGATATGTCTTTATTCCTGTTTGATCATTCATATTTTTTATCTTTTTTTTCTTAAAGAAGATCCTTTAATCCAGTGGTTCTCAACCTTCCTAATGCCGCGACCCTTTAATACAGTTCCTCATGTTGTGGTGACCCCCAACCATAAAATTATTTTTGTTGCTACTTAATAACTGTAATTTTGCTACTGTTATGAATCGTAATGTAAATATCTGATATACAGGATGTATTTAGGCGACCCCTGTGAAAGAATCGTTCGACCCCCAAAGGGGTCGCGACCCCCAGGTTGAGAACCGCTGCTTTAATCTTTCATATAGTTCTGGTTTGCTGGTGATGAACCCCTTTAGTTTTTTCTTATCTAGGAAGCTCTTTATCTGTCCTTTGATTCTAAATGATAGCATTGCTGGGTAGTGTAATCTTGGTTTTAAGCCCTTGCTTTTCATCCCTTTGAAAATTTCATGCCAATCCCTTCTGGCCTGTAACATTTCTGTTGAGATATGAGCTGACATTTTTATGGGAGCTCCCTTGTAGGTAATAAACTGCTTTTCTCTTGCTGCTTTTAAGATTCTCTCTTTATCTTTAAACTTTTGTATTTTAATTATGATGTTTCTTAGTGTGGGCCTCTTTGAGTTCATCTTTGGGACTCTGTGCTTCCTGGACTTGTATGTATATTTCCTTCACTATAGGGACGTTTTCTGTCATTATTTTTTTCAAATAGGTTTTCAATTTTTTGCTCTCTTCTCTTTCTGGTACCTCCATGGTATGTAATTTGGTACTCTTGAAGTTGTCCCACAGGTTCCTTACACTATACTTATTTTTTTTAATTCTTTTTTCTTTTCACTATTTTGATTGGGCATGTTTTGCTTCCTTATATTCCAAATCCCTGATTTGATTCTCAGTTTCATGCACTCTACTGTTAATTCCCTGTAAATTATTCTTTATTTCAGTTAGTGTATCCTTCATTTCTGACTGCTCCTTTTTTATGCTGTTGAAGTTCTTATGGAGAATATCAGCTGACAATCTTATAGGAACTTCCTGGTAGATAACTCTTTTTCTCTTGCTGCTTTTAAGATTCTCTCTTTATCTTTAAACTTTTGTATTTTAATTATGATGTTTCTTAGTGTGGGCCTCTTTGAGTTCATCTTTGGGACTCTGTGCTTCCTGGACTTGTATGTATATTTCCTTCACTATAGGGACGTTTTCTGTCATTATTTTTTTCAAATAGGTTTTCAATTTTTTGCTCTCTTCTCTTTCTGGTACCTCCATGGTATGTAATTTGGTACTCTTGAAGTTGTCCCACAGGTTCCTTACACTATACTTATTTTTTTTACTTTTTTCTT
>NW_006299388.1:156624-174833 GCF_000327345.1 Myotis davidii | reverse complement strand
CTATGAAATAAATTCCCTATAAATTATTCTTAATTTCAGTTAGTGCATCCTTTATTTCTGAGTGTTTTTTTTTTATAGTTTCCATGTCCTATTTTATTCTAAATTCCTTCAGCATCCTTATAGCCAGTGTTTTAAACTCTGCATCTGGTGGATTGCTTGTCTCTATTTTGTTTATTTCTTTTTCTGGAGTTTTGTTCTGTTCTTTCATTTAGGACATGTTTCTTTGTCTCCTCATTTTGGTAGCCTCCCTGTAGTTGTATCTTTGTATTAGGTAGAGGTGCTGTGTCTCCCAGGCTTGGCAGAGTGGTCTGATGTGGTAGGGGTTCTGCAGAGTCCAATGGCACAGCCACCCCAATCACTCAAGCTGATTACTCAAGGCATACTCCCCGTGGGCTGTATATACCCTCATGTTGTAGTTGAGCCATGATGGCTGTTGGCACGTCAGTGTGTGGGGGGGGGGTGGATTTACCTCTAGGCCAATTAGCTATAAGGACTTGCTGCAACCACTGACTACCGACTACCTTAGAGGATCAGCTCTGCAGGGGCCCACTTCATAGAGTAGGGATTACTTCAGCTGGGGTCTAGTGGCCACTGAGTTCACTCCTTGAGTGTGTCACTTGTGGAGGTGGTTGTGTGGTTCTTCGACATGGTCTGAAGCTGTTCAATGGGTGCCAGCTCTGGGGCCTCCAAGGAGGTACAGGCTGAGTACAGCTGCTTCCTGTGTTATGCCCGAGGCCACGCACATGAACTACAAATGCATCAGCAGATGGTTGCCACTGTGCTAAGCTTAGAGGTGCCCAAGTGAGGCCAAGCTGCTAACCAAAGCCAGCTGCTACTAGTGCCAGTCCTGGGGCCATTTAGCAAGAGATACGGGGCAAAACAAGGCCAGATGCTTGCTTATTTGAGAGGTTTTAGGCAAATCTGAAGCATGAGCCAAGACAGGCCAATTGTATGGAAAAACCACTAGAAACCCCTTGGGTGGGCCGGAAAGTTGGTTGGGGTAGGGTGGGGCATCAGGGTGGGGCAAACAGTGTGATCCAGGTAATGGAGTCTCAGATATGGTTCTCTCTTTGTCTTTAAACTTTTATATTTTAATTATGATGTTTCTTGGTGTGGGCCTGCTGACTCTGTAGGGGTGGGGGCTCATCAAAGGAATAGTGGCCTCTGCAAGCACTTCTGTCTGAGAGAAAGCTGTGCCCCCTCCCCAGCTCTTGCCTTGATGTCGAACAATCCAGTTCTTACTCGTATGTCTTGGATGCCTTTTTAAAAAATTTTGTTTTTATTTATTAGAGAGAGAAAGGAAGGGCAAGGGAGAAAGATAGAAACATTGATGAGAAACATTGATTGGCTACCTCCTGCACACCCCCTACTGGAGATCAAGCTTGCAACCCAGGCATGTGCCCTTACCAGGAATCGAACCAGAAATTGGTCAACACTCAACCACTGAGCCACACCAGCCAGGCTTGGATACTTTTTGAGTTGCTGCCCCAGTGCTGGAGCTCAAAGGGAGTGAGTCCAATTAAGTCTGTGCTCAAGAGGAACTAGCTGGGACTCAGCAGCTCCCCCGTTACCCCCATCCCCTGTCTCCCTCAGCCTCAATCTCCATTACTATTTTTGCAGCCAGAAGATGTGGGGACTTCTCTTCTGGTGCTGGAACCTTGGGCTCAGGGTCTAGTGTGGGGATAGAACCCCTTGTACCTCAGGGGGCATCTCTGCAGCTGAGATATCCCTCCCAGTTTTTATCCAACACACATGGGTGTGGGGCCAGCCTGTTCCGTGTCTCCACCCCTCCACCAATCTCAATGTGTCTTTTTAATTCCCTAGTTGTATGACCTCCATTCAGCCAGATTTCAGATGGTTCTGAGTGATGGTTGTTCTGTAGTTTAGTTGTAATTTTGATGTCTCACCTACTTTCTATTGGAGGATCTTGTCTCTTGGTCATACCTATTTACAAAGAAGTCTGCAGAATGTTGTGTTGCTGAGCACAGACACTATGGAAGAAGGGGGTATGGATTATTGTTGATAGCTAGGTCTCTCTGCCACAGATTCATTCATAATGGGTGGAGTACCCATAAGGATTACATATCAATTCTATTTATTCATTGAAACTTAGCAATACAGAATTCTTTTGAGAAGTAGTTTAAATGAATGAATCATCTATGTGACTATTTTTCATTTCTTTATGAATTTTAGGCAATGAACATTTTGACTTCAGTGTTGCTTCTGTATGCAAAAGAGGAAGAAGCATTTTGGCTTCTGGTTGCTGTATGTGAACGAATGTTGCCTGATTATTTTAATCGTCGAATCATTGGTAAAAAACAAAAACCACATGAAAAAAACACATATTTCTTTTCTAAACAATTTATATGCCTCTTGTCTATCCAATTATTAAATGGAAGAACAGATCAATTAGGTTTTAGAATATACAAAATGCAAGCAATATGAATATGTCACATTCATAGGCACGCTCAAGTAAAGAACTTTTTGCACTGAATAATAATTGGGAAGATTGTTTAATACGTTGCTTTAAAAAAGTACCTGGTCTGTTTCTTAAAAAAAATAGAAATTTTAAGTTTACTCTCTCTATATTTCTAAAACAATGATGATCTAAAGCATCAAGAGCTGCTGTATAATTTTTAATAGTTTCTTGATAAGAGGTTTTAGTCAGCTTAAAATCTCCACATTTATGTGAATTGTATAGATATTTGAAAGGTTTGAAAGAAAGACCAAGTTCTTGGTTTCTTAATTGTATAATATTTTCTTCAGTAATCAAATATTTATAAATCTATTATTCCCCTGCCTTAAAACCATAGATGGTCTCTCCCTTGTACTCTCAGAAACCTTCAGAATCATGGCTAGATCATTGATTGCATAGTCTTTCATTTTAGTTATTTGTGTATTTATCTTAAGTTCTACTAGATATTAAGCTTATTGAAGTTGAGACCATTTCATTAATTGGTGTATTACAGGTTTTTTTGCATAGTAACAATTCAATAAATAATTGTTCAAATGAATTTGAACTGAGTTTCTGTAGTGTTTTTTGATGCAAGACACTATTAATAGATAAAGAGATTTGTAAAATATAGAAAAGGCACTGACGAAGTTCATAATTTAAGGAAGAAAAATGAGGTTTATCAGAATACTAATAGACATGGGAAAATATTGGTAACAAATCCTTTTGAAAGGTATTCATTTTTAAACTTCTTTTTATGTTCTCCAGGTGCCTTGGTAGATCAGGCGGTCTTTGAAGAACTTATCAGGGATCACCTTCCCCAGCTAACAGAACACATGACCGATATGACATTCTTTTCTTCAGTTTCTCTCTCATGGTTCCTCACACTTTTTATTAGTGTACTACCTATTGAAAGTGCAGTGAATGTGGTGGACTGTTTCTTCTATGATGGAATAAAGGCCATTTTACAACTAGGATTGGCAATACTTGACTATAATTTAGACAAACTGCTGGCATGTAAAGATGATGCTGAAGCCGTGACAGCTTTAAACAGGTACTATAAGAACCGTAACATTTAGGGGGGAAAAAATGGACACATATGTAATACCCTTTGTAATACTTTAAGCAATAAAAAAAGAAAAAAAAAGAACCGTAACATTTAAATCTGGAGATCCCCTTAGAGATGATGTTGTTTAATTCCTTTATAGGTAAGGAACCTAAGCCTAGAAACTTGAAGCAATTTGCCCGAAGTCACAAAGCTAGTTGAATGAGAAAGCTACTCCTAAAATCCACTCCTCTGTTTCCACTTAGAATATAACAAAAGTAAATCACTTTGAAGTAAGCCATTAATATTGTTGATTTGTTATTCTGGGATTTTCATAGTCCCAGTTTAAACTATAAAGTGTCACTGGGTAAAAGTAATTTGAAGGGGAATGGGTAATTGATAATGTTAAATATCCACTGAGGAAAATTGTTCTGTTTTTCTAAGTGGTAGACTGCGCTTTATTTTCCTATTGTCTTTTCTTTGAATGCTGTTTTGTGTTAAAACACTGTGGGGTATGTTTATGTGTGTGTGTTTGCATATACACTAGGTATGTATATGTTAAATGAATGAATATTTCATTGGGTAACTGTTGTAATGGTGCACCAAATCCCATTATGTACCCATGAAATATAAATACCCCATTCTAACATTTAGAACTCACTATGTTAAGGCTTTGATGTACCTATTCTTAACTTATTTCTCCTTACATGCCTCTACATACCCTATATCCCATCCTTACTGGGCTATGTGGTATTTTCTGAGTACTCTCAGATTACTCTGAGCCTGTTTGTTTTCATCATGTTCTACTCCCCACCTCTGAAATAATTACTTCGCCATCCCATTACCCATTCCCATGTCTTCCTAATTCCAAACCATCTTCAAATTTTACTTCTTCATAAAACTGTCCCTTGTCCTCTCAGTTGACATTAACCTCTGACTAACTATGGAGAATTTAGCTGTCATTTCTCTGTATTTTACTTCTACTAATTCTTGTATTACTATCACTTTTGGATAGGTTCTTTGACAGTATCACTAATAAGGATAGCCCATTGCCTTCAAGTGTTCAGCAGTGTTCAAATGTGAGTGATGAAAAAAGCAGTCATATTAGAGTGGATATTACAGATTTGATTAGAGAGTCAAATGAGGTAAGTTTCTAATATAAATATATAATTGCATAGCATATTTAAAATAATGGATACTATAGTTATGTCTCTAGAGGTATATTAAGAGTAAGGTAATAATACAAATAAAGATATAATTTTAAAATACGACTTCACTTTAACAATGAATTCTGTGAACTGTTCCTAGGTTATGCAGCCTCCTCTCCTTCCATTTGCTTTTCATTAAATGAAACTATCACTTGCTTTCACAAATAATTACCACTTTTAAATATCTGTCACTATATAAAAAGGAGAAAATTATTCTCTTCCTAGAGACTAAGAATTTTACTAATGTTCTTGTGCTTATTCTTGACACATAGTAGATGGAATTCTCTCCAGTGAATATGTAGAGAAAATGAAATGTGTAGGTGAAAATTTGCATAATCACTGAACAAGTTAAGAAAGTAGCTAGAAATAGAATGAAAGCCTCTGGGAATTGAATCTGATGAAATTCAGTTGTAAGAGAAGTGGATGTTTATTATGAATGAGTGTTTACCAAAATCATATTTCTTGCAGAAATATGGTAATATTCGTTGTGAAGATATACACAGCATGCGCTGTCGAAATAGGTTGTATGTGATACAGACTCTAGAGGAAACAACAAAGCAGAATGTGGTGAGTACCCACTACCCAATGGGGGATACCAGTTGGAGTGACAATTTTTTCTTCAATTTCCTTTTAAAAATTATTCTATGTAAAGAAAATGAGAGAAACTAAACTTTTTAGGTAGATTCTTGCTACAGCTTAGCTTATAAATTGTTGAGAGGAAATAAGTTATTTTCTTTTGGGGAAATTGCTTTCTTTATTTTATTTAATCACAATTTACATTTAATATGATTCGTATTAGTTTTAGGTGTACAGCATAGTGGTTAGACAATCATACTTTACAAAATGTTTCCCCCAATATTTACAGTACCCATTCATAGTTATTACAGTATTGTTGACTATAGTCCCTATACTGTACTTTACATCCCCATGACTATTTTGTAACTACTAATCTGTACTTTTCAATCTCTTCACCTTTTTCACCCAGTTCATTATGTTGGTTTCACTAACATGTTTTGTATTATTTGACCTTCAATAGTGAGTACTATAATATAGGCATTTAAGCATAACATATTTGTGATGTGCTTTGTCAATAAGAACAGCTGACCTACATAGTAGTCAATGCCCCTAATCCTGGATACTAAGATAAAGAGAAAAATGTCTAAAACAGTATTTTTTAAAAAATATATTTTTATTGATTTCAGAGAGTAAGGGAGAGGGAGAGAGAGATAGAAACATCAGTGATGAGAGAGTATCATTGATCAGCTGCCTCCTGCATGCCCCTTACTGGGGATTGAGCCTGCAATCCGTCCGGCCATGTGCCCTTGGCTGAAATTGAACCTTGCACCCTTCAGTCCGCAGGCCGACACTCTATCCACTGAGCCAAACCAGCCAGGGCTAAAACAGTATTTTTAAATACTTCCATTTTTAAGGATAGTTTAAAATTTATTTGACTTTAAAGAGCCTCATATATCTTTTTTAAAAATTATCTTTGTTGTTGAAAGTATTATAGATGTCTCCCCTTTTTTTCTTCCCATGGACCCCATTCTCCTCACTTCTGCCCCCTCCCCAGGCCTTCACCACACTATCGTCTATGTCCATGGGTTATGCATATATGCATATAAGTTCTTTGGTTTATCTCTACCCGCCTCCCCACCCCCTTCCCTCTGAGATTAGTCAGTCTGTTGCATGCTTCCATGCCTCTGGATCTATTTTGTTTGTAAGTTTATTTTGTTCATTAGATTCCACATCTAAGTGAGATCATATGATACTTGTCTTTCTCTGACTGGCTTATTTGGCTTAGCATAATAATCTCCAGGTCCCTCCATGTTGTCTCAAAGTGTAATAGACCTTTTTTTTTTATTACAGCTGTATAGTATTCCATTGTGTAAATGTACCACAGGTTTTTTATCTGTTCATCTACTGCTGGGCACTTGAGCTATTTCCAGGTCTTAGGTATTGTAAATAACACTGCTGTGAACATAAGGGTGCATATATTCTTTCTGATTGGTGTTTCAGGCTTCTTACGTTATATTTGTAGCAGTGGGATCACTGGATCAAATGGCAGTTCCATTTTTAAGATTTTAGACTGAAGGGTCCCAGGTTCAATTCTGGTCAAGGGCATGTACCTTGGTTGTGGGCACATCCCCAATAGGGGGTGTGCAGGAGGCAGCTGCTCGATGTTTCTCTCTCATCGATGTTTCTGACTCTCTATCCCTCTCCCTTCCTCTCTGTAAAAAAAATCAATAAAATATATTTTTTAAAAAAATGCATTCAAAAGCTTCTGCACAGCAAAAGAAACCAGCATCAAAATGAAAAGGGGGACCACTCTATGGGAGAACATATCTGATAAGGGGTAATTTCAAAAATATATAAAGTACTTATACAACTCAACAAAAGAAAAACAAGCAATCCAATTAAAAAGTGGGCCTGGCCGGTGTGGCTCAGTGGTTGAGCATCAACCTATGAACCAAGAGGTCATGCTTCAATTCCTGGTCAGGGCACATGCCCAAGTTGCGGACTTGATCCCCAGTGTGGAGTGTGCAGAAGGCAGCTGATCAATGATTCTCTCTCATCATCTATGTTTCTATCCGTCCCTCTCCCTTTCTCTCTGAAATTAATAAAATATTTTTAAAGTTTTTAATATTCATTTTAATGATGCCTTTTTAAATGTCCTTAGTAAGTATTTATAGTTTTCATCAGATAGGTCTTAATTGTTTCTTGTTGGATTTATCTACTCCTTTGCTCTTGATGGTTTTGTTGCTAATATGAATGACATCTCTTTTCCTTTACATTTTCGAATTTGTTTATTGTTCTGTATGTAAAAGTTATGGGTTTGTTTATATTGCTTTATTAAATGGCCAAGTTACTGACTCATACTTTTGGACATATCAGAGTAGAATTCAACTGTTTTCTATGTACAACCTTTTTAAAGGGCAAACTAGATGCATTTACCTTTGTTACTCCATTTAAAAGTTGGAAGGAAAGTATTTTACTCTGGCAGAGAGATTTCTAAATGGATTCAAAGAGAATTTCTATACTGGAATGTTAAATTCTAAATTGCTTTTAATCTTTTTAAAGTTGCGTGTTGTATCACAAGATGTGAAATTGAGCCTTCATGAATTGGATGAACTTTATATCATCTTTAAGGTACTGTTCTTCTTTAAATGAAAAATAATATTCTTGTAATATATTTTTTACCACAACTACTCTTAAATATTTTTATCTTTATTTTAGTAGGCATGCTTAAAGGACAAAGCTTATAAAATTACTTTTGCTGATTTAATGACTTTCCTTTTTTATTTGTTTTTAATAGAAAGAGCTGTTTTTTTCTTATTATTGGTGTTTGAGTTGTCCGGTATTGAAGCACCATGACCCCAGTTTGCCATATTTGGAACAGTATCAGATTGACTGCCAGCAGTTCCGAGTGTTATATCACTTGTTGAGTCCCTGGGCTCCTTCTGCAAACAGAGACTCACTAGCTTTATGGACATTCCGATTGTTAGATGAAAACTCTGACTGCCTTATCAACTTCAAAGAATTCTCTTCTGCAATTGGTAAGATAATGTTGAATATTTTTCTGTTTTCAAGCAAAAAGTAAAGGGACCCCAAAAATATTTGTACTACCTATTACTGCCAATTTAGTCAGATTTTTAAAAAATACATTTTTACTGATTTCAGAGAAGAAAGGAGAGGGAGAGAGAGAAACATCAATGATGAGAATCATTAATTGGCTGCCTTCTGCATGCCCCACACTGGGGATCAGGCCCGCAACCTGGGCATGTGCCCTGACCAAGAATCGAACCATGACCTCCTGGTTCATAGGTCGACGTTCAACCACTAAACCACGCTAGCTGGGCTTTAGTCAGATTTTTATCAGCCAGAGTTACATTGTCTCCAGCTTTAGCAATAACTGGACTTTTTTTCTGTGTTTGTTGCTAAGTCTGAGTATATCGGTCTTATTTTGCCCCTACCCTTCCAAAAAAGCAGATTGTTAGATATGGATGTTTTAACAGTTAACATGAAGAGAATGTCCTGATTTTCCTACACTCAAGCACGTGGGTACTTCAGGAGGACTTTCTCCCTCAGTAAAAATCCAACCACATAGCTAAGGAAAGTAGTAGAGAAACATCCAACAAACATGTACCTGGAGATAGGCCATCAGTTTTATCATTCCTTTCTTTTACAGCACTCCAGCATGCTTTCTTGTCAGGGATTGTCCCTTGAAGAATTCTCTCCTCAAATGAGGAATTTGGGGGAAGGGAGATCAGCAGAAGAGCATTTTGTCACTTGATAAAGTGGATTTTGCTACACACCAGAAGGAGAGGATCTAGCTGACTGGGTGTTTATTTAACTGTTAGCTTAAGTAATAGGAGGTTTCTGAATTTTAATTCTTGACTAATATCTGTATCTTAATTTATCTTATTGGTGGAATTGATTAAATGTCCTTTGGATATGTGACTATTTGCAATTAAATTTTATTGAACAGACATAATGTACAATGGAAGTTTTACTGAGAAGCTTAAACTACTTTTTAAGCTGCATATTCCTCCAGGTAAGAGTTTAACAGTCTTTAATGATGTTTAGGAGTTGACTCCCTTTTAACAAGTATAATTACAAATATAATTCCATTTTAACAAATAACAGTATTCAGTATATAAGGTTATTCCTTTATTGTGGCCCATGGATCATACTACCAGTACTTTGCTGATATGTAAATACAGTGAAATCTATGGAAGAGAATCTGTATAACTTATAGGTTCACAAATTTTCCTCCTGTTAGTGGCCTATCAATTTAGTGATAGTTTGTCTATAAGAACTACCTATCATTTGAATATTGGTGTAAAGTTGAATTTTTATTGTTGTTGTCATTAAAGGGTAGAATTTAACTTTAAACAAACTGCCAAACTTGTGAAATAGTACAAATTATTCAGAAAAATGAGACCAGGGCAGTGATAGTGAACATTTGGAAAAGGAAATAAATTAAAGCTACCATTTATTGAGTAAACACTTGCATGCATTTATTTTACATGCATTCTTATATTTGATTCTCACAATATTCCTGAAAAGTGGTATTATATTTCCAATTTTGACAATAAGGAGGCTAAGGGTCAGAAATATTAAATTACTTGCCAAAGATCACACGTCTGAGATTCAAATGGAGGTCTGACTCCAGAGCTCATGTTTCTGTCTATTCCACCATACTGCCTCCATGTGACCACACCCTTCCAGTTTACTTAAGTGTTTCCTACTAACCTTAAGAGGCTGACTTTTCCAGGCCTGATCCGTATTTTGGAAAACAGTCTTAGGCTTTCAACTAAAGATAGTTATTCACAAAAACAAATAGCACTGTCTAAAGCTACACTTGGGATCTCTTTTAGTCTTCCCAGGATAGCCAGAAACCATGCTTTTACCAAACCAAGAATCTAAAAGCCATCTTTAACTCTTTATACACTCAGATCACAAACACAGCATTAAAAACAAAAGACAAAACACCAAATAGTTTAATTTTGAAGAACTTTCATTACTAAGTCAAGTTGCCATTAAAATTACTAATATTATCATGTAATAAATATGCTTTTAGTAGGAGGATCAAAAATAGAAAGAACATTACATATCTGTTAGAGTACTGAACTTCATGTTTTCCTTATTTTTGAATATGTTTTTAAATAGTTGAGTTCACATTTTCAGAGGTTTCCAAATGCTAGGTTATCTTATTTCAACTTGTAATGGCTCTCAGAAAACTATAAAAAAGTAAGTAGGATGAATAATAGAACTCAAAGTGATCAAGTATTTCCTGTTACTTGCTACACAATAGAGTAGTACTACTTCCACATTTCTTCGTATGTCTTTTACAGAAACCCTTTACTTAAATCTCTGCCCCCAGATTTAAGTTAAAGGACCTGTTTCTATTCTTTATTGTTAGTAAATTTGATTTGGGTAATCTGTTTTCAGCTTATACTGAAGTGAAATTAATGGACCCTTCAAAGGGAGATGAACTTTCCGAGGAAGAATTACTTTATTTCAGTCAGCTCCATGGTAAATATCTATTCAAAAATGTTTCTGTTTGATAATTACTCACTCAATAGAGATCTTCCTGGCTTGAATATTCTTTACCCAGCTACCACTAGTAAAATTTGGGTAATTATACCTTATGATTCTTTTGTGCTACCCCAGTACTTAGCACAATGTTAAATGCATCTTAAGTACTCCATAAATATTTAACTGACTAAACTGCATTTTGGTTTTGATGCATGGAATTTCTTATTTACTGGAGAATTAGAAAGAAAATGCAGTTTGTTACCACTTATGTTGCAGAAATTTCTAAAATATATCAGATCATTTTCATGCCTATTTAAAAATACAATGAAGGCAATAGAATCTTTGATTATTGAAGGTCATAGCTATTCTTCAAACAGTAAATACTTATTATAAACTAGAGTCCCGATGCACAAAATTAATGTGGGGGTGGGGGAGATTCCTCAGCCCAGCCTGCGCCCTCTTGCAATCTGGGACTCCTTGCTCCTAACCACCCGCCTGCTCGCTGCATACTACTTGGCTTGCCGCTCCTTAGCGCTGCTGGGCGGAGGCAGGAGAGGCTCCCACCACTGCCACTGCGCTCACCAGCCACGTTTTCTGGCTGAGTGGCACTCCTGCTGTGGGAGCGCATTGACCACCAGGGAGCAGCTCCTGTGTTGAGCGTCTGCCCTCTGGTGGTCAGTGCGTGTCACAACAACCAGTCGTTCTGGTTGTTTCGCCATAATGGTAGCTGGGCTTTTAGTATATAGATCATTGTAGGTTTAGGAGACAGGGATGAGTCTATGTCCAAGACATAATTTGGAAGGTTTATGAGCTTATTTTGTGTCCTTTGCTTCTTTATCATAAATACAAATGTCTTATAGAGGAATATGTCTGATTAATGTATGTTTACTGCATGTTAGTGTTTGAACATAAAGTTTGAAGAGACCTAATAAATCATCTAGTCAGTCCCTTAATTATATAGATAAGGGTGCTGAGGTCCATAAAGAAGTGCTGACTTCTGCAAGATTTCACAATGAGTCATTGCCACAATCAGGACTAATAGCTCAGTCTTCTTACTTCCAGTATGTTTTATTTCATAATAAAAGAAATATTTAATTTGAGTAAAGTAAAAAAGAAGAAAATACCAACCAGAAATAAATACTTAATATTTTTTATGCTTCCTCCTAGGTATTTTTTCGTATGGATTTCCCCCTAGTGTTCTTTTTACTGTAAAAGTTTTTTGAATACTTTCTCTTCTTTTCTATTTTTTTTTTTTAAATCCTCCCCGAGGACATGCTTAGAGAGAGGAGGAGAGAGAGAGAAAGAGAAAAAAATATTGATCAGTTGCATTCTATATGCTCCCCAACTGGGGATCAAACTCACAACCCAGGTATGTGCCCTGACCAGGAATCGAACCTATAACCTTTTGGTGCATGGGACAATATTCAACCAACTGAGCCATTCCAGCTGGGCTTGAATACTTTGTCTTCTAATGATAGGAGGCCAGGTTGGCTAAAATTGGTTTGCTGAATTGAAGAAAATAATGTGTTTAAGAGTCTTAATATAAAATATTATTTTACAAAAGCTATTTGTTATATAGCTTACACATTGCAATTGTCCTCTTTTCTTTTAGTTTCCAAGCGTGCAAGTGGGAAGGAAGCAGAATCAGTAAAAATCAGCCCTGAAAAAGGTACTATGATCTAAGAATATAACTTAAGTTATTGGGGGTTTTTAAGCAAAGGGGAAAGGCAGATTCCACACTTTTTTATGTGACATTTTAATTTAACTTAATGTTTTTTATTTTTATTTTTCAATTATAGTTGATGTACAATATTATGTTAGTGTCAGGCATACAACCCAGTGGTTACATATTTATATATGAAGTGATCACCCCCTTAAATATAGTACCCATCTTACACCATACATATTTTTTACAATATTATTGACTATATATCCTATGCTGTACTTGACAGCGGGGGAGGAGCATGCAACCAAAGTACGGGCCCTTGACCGGAATCGAACCTGGGATCCTTCAGTCCACAGGCCAACGCTCTATCCACTGACCCAAAATGGTTTCAGCCCAATTTGTATTTCTTAATCCCTTCACCTTTTTCACCCATCCCCCAATCCTCAAGCAGTCATCAGTGTTTTCTCTGTGTCTGTTTCTATTTTATTTATTTTGCTCTTTAGATTCAATATATAAGTAAAATCATATGGTATTTATCTTTCTCTGTCTGACTTATTTCATTCAGCACAATACCCCCTGGGCCTATCCATGTTGCAGATGGCACGATTTCATTCTTCTTTATGGCTGAGTCATACTCCCTTGTATATATGTACTGCTTCTTTGTTATCCATTCATCTATTGATGGATAATTAAATTGCTTCCCTATCTTAGCTATTGTAAATAATGCTGCAGTACACATAGGGATGAGTATGTCTTTTCAATTTAATGATTTGGTGTTTTTTTTAATAAATACCCAAAAGTGGAATTGCTTGCTTGGTCTTTCCTTGTGTCTTGTTAAGGCCTTTGTTTTAATGTCCATTTTGTCTGGTATAAGTATTCCTACCCCATTTTTTTTTTTTTTTTTTTTTTTTACATTTTCATTAAGTGCTGTTTTCCATCCCTTTACATTCGTGTGTATCTTTACATCTGAAGTGAGTCTCTTATGGACAGCATATGTAATGGGCATTTTGTTATTTATTCAGCCATCCACATGTTTTTAGATTAAAGCATTTTTAATTCATTTGCATTTAAAGTAATTGTTGATATGTATTTGTTGCCAATTATTATTCATACTTTTATAACAGCTTTGCTGGACAGAATAGTCTTGGTCGTAGGTCCTTGTTTTTCATCATTTGAATGTTTTGTGCCAGTCCCTTCAGGCATAAAATGTTTCTCTTGAGAAATCAGTGGACAAACTTACAGGAGCAACCTTGTAGGTAACTAACTGATTTTCTCTTGATGCTTTTAAGATCCTTTGTCTTTAACTTTTGCCATCTTAATTATATGTCTCGGTGTGGCCCTCTTTGTATTCATCTTATTTGGGACTTTCTGGGCTTCCTGCACTTGTATGTCTTTTTTCTTCACCAGATTAGGGAAGTTTTCTGTCATTATTTCTTCAAATAGGTTCTACATTCCTTGCTCTCTCTTTTCTCCTTTTGATACCTCTATGATGCAAATGTTGTTATGCTTTGTGTTATCCCAGAGGTTTCTTAAACTATCCTAATATTTTTTAATTCCTTTTCTTTTTTTTCAGTGCTCTGGTTAGGTGTTTAATGCTACCTTGTCTTCCCTAATCGCTGAATCAGACCTCTACTTCATCTAGCCTGCTGTTGATTCCTTCTCATGTATTCTTCATTTGAAATATTGTATTCTTCATTTCTGACTGTTTTTAATGGTAATTATGTCCTTTTTATGTTTACTGTCTCTTTTCGTTCTCCCCACTTCATCCATTTTTGCATAAGTTCATTGGTCATCTTCATAACCATTTGTTTAACTCTTTATCTGGTATATTGGTTGCCTCCATTTTATTTAGTTATTTTTCTGTGTATTTCTCTTGTTCTTTCATATGTGGCTTATTTCTTTGTCTCCTTATTTTTGCTGTCTCTCTGTAATTGTTTCTGTGTATTAGGTAGATCTTCTATGTCTCCCAGTCTTGGTATGGTGTCCTTATGTAATAGGTATCTTGAGGGGCTTAGTGGAGCTGTCTCCCTAATCACTAGGTGCTCTGGGAATGTCCCTTGTGTGGTTTATGTTAAGCCTCCTGTTGTAGTTGAGTCTTGATTTCTCTCGGTCCACCTGTGGGTCAGGTTGGCCTTTGGGCTGGCTGACTATGAAGATCAACCCCAACCAGAGTATATGAACTGCTGTTGTATGACCCCATGAAGTGGAATTCGACCCAGCAGAGTCTGGTGCCTGCCAAGATCTCCCTTTGGGTGTGCCAATTTTGGAGGTAGTTGAATTGTGCTCTGATATAGCCTTAATACTGCCACAGGATGTTTTGGTTCTGGGACTTCTCCTGAGGGAATCTGGTGCAGGTCAATGTCAGGCACTGCCTGTGCCCAGCCCTGGGCTACCTGTTTGGAACTACAGAGCCATCCACAGTTTTTGCCTGCCTCTGCTGGGCCTGAGTGCACATGGGAGGGGCCAAACTGTACACCAAACCTGGCTTCCACCAACACAAAGGTCATGGGCAGATCAACAAAAGGTCCAAAACACCCCAATTTCTACCTTGCTTGCCAGCTTCCTATTAGGCTCAGTCACTAAAAAAGCCTTTGGTGGCATACTAGAATACTAGTTGCATGAGGCATGTTCTCAGTGAGTCACCAGGTAGGAGGGATAAGTGGTGTTTACCAGGTTTATACAGATTCAAACTTAGTGCCAGTGCTAGGTCTGAGGCCACTCAGCAAATATCTCAGGGTTACACCAAGGCCAACTGCCACCTAACAGCAGCCTGAAAACATTTGTGGTGGAGCAGGGTCTCAGGGAGTCATCAAGGGGAGGCCAGCCAGAGTTTATCAGGCCCAAACAGACCAAGATTTGACCCTGTGAAGGGAAGGTTGTGCAATGGTCAGGTATGCAAGGGAAAAATGATCCCCTTCCTAGAGCCACACAACTCAGTCTTTGATTCTGCTTTGACCTTTTAAAGAGCCCAAACTTGGCAGGGCAGGGCCACTGGGAATAGGGGGAGTGAGGCTAGTGGATGGCCCATGGGGGAAGGGTGGTGCCAATTAGGCTCTGGAAAGTGAATGGCCTCTGCTCCAGAGACACACAGCTCACACCCTGGCACACCATAAGTCTGCCTGGACCTCAATATCTCGGGCCTAGACAGCTGACCCTTCCATGGGGCAATAGGGAGTTCCCTCAGGCTGATGCCATAAAAAATGGAGTGCTCCACCCAAGAAAGATGGCATCTGTGGTGTGAGAGAATGATTCAGCACAGCGATCCTGGTGGCACTCCCTTCAGCTCTCTCCAGAGCCACAGACCCCAGTTTAGTCTCACACAACGTAGTCTGCTCCGCCCTCCCTACACTGGAGCCCAGGGTTAGTGGCTATAAACAAGATTTTGTGCACTGGCCCTTTAAGAGGGTGCCTGTGTCTAGTGGACTCTAGTCTCTCCCTGGTGGACAGAAATCCTGCTGATTTTCACAGCCTGATATTATGTGACTTCCTCTTTTAGGCTCTGGTGCTCTGGGCTGAGGAACCCCACATGGGATTGAGACCCCACACTCCTCAGGGGGAACCTTTGCAGCTGAGATATCCTCTGGATTTTCAGCCACCACCCATGGGTGCAGGGCCAGCCCTTTTCACATCCCTGTCCTTCCTACCAGTCTCGATGTGGTTTCTTCCTTAATTCCTTGGTTATAAGACTTATATTCAGCTAGTCTTCTGTTGGTTATTCAGGATGATTTTTCTATAATTGACTTGTAATTCCAGTTTGGATTTTTCTATAATTGACTTGTAATTGGGAGGAAGTGAGTGTAACTTCCACCTACTCCACCTCTGTCTTGCATCTTCGTACCATAATTTATTTTAATAACTAGTCCAATATTGATGGATATTTAGGTTGTATATTCTGCTGTAATAGACATTTTATTCTTACATTTTAACATACTTTTCACATGTTTCTTTAGGATAGGACAAGTTCATATTGGTATGAGAATACTAGGTCTCAAGTAATAAGCACATTTAATATTTTTATAGTTATTAATAAAGTCAGATTAATATCTTAATTAAACTCTTCAAATGAATGAGTGAATAAGTTGTTTTGAAAAGAATAAGAGCCACCATAGACCAATTAATATTTGCATATTAAGAACATCATATAGAAGGTATTTTAAACTTCATAGTATACATGAAAATATCTACATGACATTTACATCATCAAGCCAGCGTGTACTGTTTAATCTAAAATGCATCCTTCTCAATTTTGCTTCAAATATTCCCTAGTGCCCAACTTTCCCAAAGTAAAAGTTTTAGTTTAATGGAAATGGAGAAGTGTCCTGAGAACAACTAGGTGAAATTAAAGTTTAATTCAGGTAATTTCCTAGATGAAGAAAAAGGTAGACTCTTATAACTCAGTGAAATATCTTTCAATAATTTTTTTTGAGATTTGAGAAAATGTAGTAAGCTGTTTATTATGAAAATGGTTTTGTTCTCCTCATTCAGGCAAAGGAAAAGTTGATATTCAAGCATATCTTAGTCAATGGCAAGATGAACTTTTCAAAAAAGAAGAAAACATTAAGGATTTACCAAGAATGAAACAGGTATAGTGCTTTCAAAGAAAAAATTCTAGGTTTTTTATGATATTTTAATGAATGTGGGTATGTCCAACTCTAAAGTAGCTAATATGCTATTACAAAAATATTTAAATCATCTGTGTATTAACTCTGCTTCAAATGAGAACTGAAGAATGGGATCAAATTATTTTTTTAATTTCTTTATTGATTAAGGTATTATATATGTGTCCTTATCCCACCATTACCTCCCTATCCCCCCCATCTCACGCCCTCACCCCCCTGTTGTCTGTGTCCATTGGTTAGGCTTATCTAGTGTTTCAGTGTAGTTTCTATGCTATGACATTTGTACCTATAGAAAAGATGGATATGTATAACATATTTCAGTGTTTTCTATTTCCATCTTTATTAGAAATTTTTATCTATTTGGTACACATTTTTAGTGCTTATAGATGACAAACCCAGTGCTAGGTACTATAAATAAGAAATTACTAAGATAAGTCACATGCTGGTTCCTAATGATCTTGTATTTGAACCTGCTCAATGACTAGTATTGACACAATTCTAAATCCATCCTTTTCTTACAAAGTATTTAGTCAGTATGTGTTATATGTTATTATATTTTTAATTAAAATCTGTTAATATAGATCCTTAATATTCCCAGAACTTTACTAAAATGAGAACCATCAAATAGCTTAGTATTTCTCAATGGACTTGGTAATTTGATAGTTGAACAAGTACTTTTAAAAAATGCATCAATGGGATGTATTTATTCTAAAATTCTTAGAAATAGTACTATAGAGTTAGGAAAAAAGAGAATTGGCTGCCTCCTGCACATCCCCTACCAGGGAATCGAACCAGTAACCTTTTTGTGCATGGAATGAAATGATGTCCAACCAACTGAGGCATACTGGGTGGAACAATATATTTTTATGAAGTACATCCTTTGTATTTGCTCTTTATTTACAGATAAACTTTTCTGGTAGGATTGACTTATAGGACTCTTATGTTGGAATCTTTTTTTTTAATTGACATATCTTTTAGGAATATCTATGATTATCTAGGGGATTTCTCCACTTGAGTCCCACCTCAGCCTTTAAAGAGAAACATGTCCAAATGGGCTCCTTAGAGTTACCTTGTACTACTAGATAGGTCCCAAAATATTTTTCCTTAAATTTAAGTCATCCTAGTTGAGCTGCTCACTCTAGCCATTTGGGTATATCAAGGGCACCTCATCTTAATCGTT
>NW_006299388.1:151884-156570 GCF_000327345.1 Myotis davidii | reverse complement strand
TAGGGAAATATAAGACTTTGCCTAATTAAAAGTAATATATTGCTATTGGGCAACAAATGAGATGATTTAAATGGAATTTTTCTATTGTTGCTATCCATCTTTCTAGAACCAAGATTTATTTGTGGATTAATGATCAGTTCTTTTACTTCTTTGGTGAATGTTTTATGATACAAATTCGAAATAGGTGACTATTTACTTATATGTTCTCTTTATATTTGCTAAATCTAATATCAAATGCGGTATTTCTAACTTGTGTTTTCTAGTCACAATTTATTCAGTTTTCAAAGACCCTTTATAACTTATTTCATGGGGACCCTGAAGAAGAGTTGTTATATCAAGCCATTGCTGTTGTAACCAGCCTTTTGCTCAAAATGGAAGAAGTTGGAAGGACACTTCATAGCCCTACATCATCAGCCAAAGGATTCTCTGGTATAGTTTGTGCTTCTGGAGGACCCAGTGAGGGGAAAACAGAGAGCCCCTTGGAGAAAGATCCCTCCTTGCTCAGGGAAGAACCTCAGTGGTCATTTGCATTTGAACAGATTCTTGCTTCTTTGTTGAATGAACCAGCAGTGGTGAGGTTTTTTGAGAAACCCATAGATGTAAAAGCCAAACTAGAGCACGCAAAAACCTCTCAGTTAAGTTCTAGAAACAAGATGTAAATCTCTTAACAGGAATTGCCTATCAGACAAATTTACTAAGATTCCTGTAGTTGTCAGCTTGATTCCTGGGAGTAGAGATCAGGGATTTATTATGTTACCAAAATGTTTGAAAAAGATATTTGGAAACACAATGAATCATTCCTTTGTGGTAGTCTCTAATTTTTATATTCTCCAATACAAATGTAATTTTTAAAAATATTGTTTTTCAATTAAAGTTTACATTCAATATTATTTTGTATTAGTTTTAGGTGTATAGCATAGTGGTTAGACAATCATATACTTTACACAGTGATCCACCTGATATTTCCAGTACCTTCCTAGTACCATATATAGTTATTATATCATCGACTGTATTTCCTATACTGTACTTTACATCCCGTGACTACTTTGTAACTACCAATTTGTACTTCTTAATACCTTCACCTTTACAAAATATGCAGTATCAGGGGAGTGTGTTAAATGATACCACCAGAGGGCGCCAATGTAAGACTTTTGGTAAAGAAATTACTAGTTTGTGCTGCTATTTCCATATGAATAACTGATAATTTTGAAAATGTGGTGTTAATGTTTGAGTATTAATGATGATGATATGTTACACTGATGAATGCTACTTTCCAAATTGGCACAGTCCTATTACAATGCTTTAGAAAACCAGGCTCTTAGATGTATAGCCTTAATTATAAGATTACTGTATGGGGGCTCATTTTCAAGTTATCTAACTGAAATGATGTTAACTTTTTAAAGTTAATCTAATCTTGTCTTCTAATAAATATTTTTAGTAATTTCCAAATTCTTCCCACCTGAGCAGTTCAGAAGCTGCTGACTCATACGTCTCTGTTATTGATAAAAATATATCAAGAACTCAAATTCTGGGTTAATATAAAGAAAAACAATATTGGATTTGGATCTAAGTGGATAAAGCCAGCTTTTTCAGAAGGGTTAAGAAAAAGTTCAATTTTAACTGTTTCTCATTAAACTGAGAAATTACTTGAAATTCTTCTGAGCACTGCTGTTTGTGGCATTTGTCTCAGAATAGCTTGTGACTGCTTTGATTCTAGCGTTAGATTTTGGATTTTTACCAGTCATGTTTTAAGTTATATTAGATAGACTGTATTAGTCTGGCAAGTTCATAAAGTATACTAGTGTGTATGGCTGTGAAGATAATGTATAGAATTGCTGGTATTTACCTAAAAAGTTTTTACTATATGATTTAGATGTAAATTTCTATATACTTTACGCTGCTTATGTATCAGTCATTACAGTGAAAGTCCATGTAAAAATAATGGGCTTCATTAGCACTTTAAAGAAAAAATAAGCAAACTACACTTCTGATAGGAGCAATGTATTAATCATTTGACTTAAGAATTGTGAGGAGAAATCATCCACTGAGTTTCTTTCTTCAAAAAAGACTTTGGTTTTAAGCCCTTTGACTTTTAGATCTGAAACAGTGAAAGAATAGACATCCTTTAGACTCGGGTGACCCAAGAGGTCTCCTTTTGTGAAAAAATTGGTATAGTCAGCCTTTGACAAGGACCCATTGTGAATAAGGTGTAACACAGATGGCTTTGTCACCATAGAATATATTATTTTCAGAAAGACTCAAGAATTTTTAAGTGAACCCTTTGAAAATTTCATAAATTGTACTTAACCAAACACTTAATACTTGATAGCAGTGTCTTTAAAATGATTTCGTCAACCTTGTCTTTTCGAGGAAATTACCATTTAAAGAGATAGTTGGTAAATAGCATCTATGCCTTTTCTCAGAAATGATTTGCTAAAACATCTCCACATTTTAGAATTTAGTTAATAGTTTATATGTAAACTATCACACATTTGCTATTATGTAATGATTGATACATTAAACTTTAGTAGCTATAAAAAGACAGGCTCTATTCTATGCTTATATACAAAGGCACTATTGCACATATTTTGTTGAATATTTTGTCAACTGTATTTACAAAAATGATACTTTCTTAAGAGTAAATGCTATTAATATTTGATATTTTAAAGTCAGAATATTGAAGATTACCTTAGTATTGTATTATAGCCTATATTAATTAACATTGAATACGTAAACAAATTTTTCAGTTGCAACAAGACTATACATGCAAGTTAAAAAGACAAACATTTTCTCAGTCTGTAGGAGAAATAAGCAAAATACATACTTTTATAGTTGCTACCTTGCTGAACAAATGGGTTGTTCTTAATAATAAAAATCTTATGTAGCTATGTCAAACTGAACCAGAGCATTATACCTTATACATTACATTAAATGTTATAAAGTGGCTTTTCTTGTCTTATAAAATAAATGTTATCAATCTATTCTAATAAACATGAAAAGTGGTTTACTTAATGATATTGCTATGTTATTTGTTACAATGTATTTTTATTAACACTAAATTCAGTTTTCACCTGAGGACTTCCTTACTGTATTAGTTAAGGTTCAGTTGCAGAGAACAGAAATCACTTATTAGTTTAGCCAGGCAAAGATTTATTACCAGACATTAAGTGGCTTACATAATTATCAAGAGAACTGATTCTAAATTGAGCTTTGAAGAACAACTTCCAAAGCTATACCAGAGAACCAGGCCACCAAGGGAGTTGCTAGCTCTTCTATGATTAGGAAACTGCTACTTCCTACTGTCATGATGAAAAGCCAACACTTCAGCTGCTACTCCAGAACCACACCACCTACTTTGATTTCCACCAGCAAAATAGATGCCAAACCTCTCAGCACCCACCATCTAGTTAACTAAACTGCAATAGAACAACCAAACATCTTCACAACCATGTGTACCAGAAGAAATGGCAGAAACATAGCCTTCACCTTCCTTCTGTCATTCAAGTCTCAATGTGTATGCATCTGATTGGCCTTGTTGCAAAGGAATCTGGAAAATGTCTTTTTAGCTTTTGTAATACAGGATGGCACACTACAAGGCTGGAATGAACATTGGATACTGTATTTGTTATCTATTGCTATGTAACAAATGACCACACACACGCACGCACACACACACATTTGTTATCTTTCCATTTCAGTGGGTAAGGCTCTGCTTAGGATTTCACAAAACTGCAACCAAGTTGTCGGCCAAGCTGGTTCTCATATAGAGGCTCAACTGGAGAAAAATCCACTTCCAAGCTCACTCAGACTATTGGCAGAATCTATTTCCTTGTGGTTGTCTGGAGGGCCCAGCTTTTTGCTGGTAGTCATCTGGAAGCCACCCTCAGTTCCCAGAGGCTTCATTCAGCTCCTAGCAGCTGCCCTCAGCCTCTTCAGGCTGCCCAAAGTTGTTTGCTATGTGGATTTTCCCAAAATGGCCACTTCATCAATCCAACAAGGAGTCTCTAGAGCAGCGGTTCTCAACCTGTGGGCTGCGACCCCTTTGGGGGTCGAACGACCCTTTCACAGGGGTCCCCTAAGACCATCGGAAAGCACACATATAATTATATACTGTTTTTGTGATTAATCACTATGCTTTAATTATGTTCAATTTGTAACAATGAAAATACATCCTGCATATCAGATATTTACATTACGATTCATAACAGTAGCAAAATTACAGTTATGAAGTAGAAACGAAAATAATTTTATGGTTGGGGGTCACCACAAGATGAGGAACTCTATTAAAAGGTCACGGCATTAGGAAGGTTGAGAACCACTGATCTAGAACAAGCCTGCTAACAAGACAATGCCTTCTATAATGTGACATAACCCCACAGTGGTGACCTCTCATCCCCTTGGCCATATTTTTTTAGTTAAAGGCAAGTCACAAGTCCCACTCACTCTCAAGGGGAGAGAATTATACAATGGCATGAACATCAAGAGGCAAGGATCAGAGCTGCCAAACAGTATTTCAAATGGCTGTACCACTTAACACTCAAATCAGTCAAATAATTAATATGTTCTGGTAGCTCTGCATCCTCACCAACACATGGGATGGTCTGCCTTTTACATCTTAGCCATTCTGGTGGGTGTACAGTGGTGCTTGTGGTTTTAATTTGTATATCCCTGATTTTAAAAAAATAA
>NW_006299388.1:146467-151826 GCF_000327345.1 Myotis davidii | reverse complement strand
GGGAAAGAGAGATAGAAACATCAGTGATGATAGAGAATCATTGATTGGCTGCCTCCTGGACACCCCTTACTGGGGATCGAGCCTGCAACCTGGGCATGTGCCCTGACCAGGAATCAGACAGTGACCTCTTGATTCATAGGCCGACACTCAACCATTGAGCCATACCAGCCGGGCTTGTATAATCTACATACAAATTAATACTCATTTAAAGTGTACATTTTGATGAGTTTGACAAATTTATATACCTGTGTAACCAACCACACCACAATCAGAGTATAGAAAATTTTTACCACCCTAGAAAGTTCCCTTGTTCCCCAACCCGGTCAACCACCCCTACCCCAGGCAATGCTTGTTCTGCTTTCTGTCATATAGTAAATTTATTTTTACTAGAGTTTCATAGAAATTGAGTCAACAGTAAGTTCTCTTTTATGTCTGTCCTTTCTTGTTCAGCATAATGTGTGTAAGATTTATCCATGCTGTCACCCATATCAGAAATTTATTCTTTTTAGGAAGTATTTCATTAATATGAATCTACACAATTTGTATGTCCATTCACCTGTTCATTGTCATTTGAGTTGTATCTAGGTTTTCTATTATGAATAACTAGAGACCCGGTGCATGAAAGTTCATGCACTTGGAGAGGGGGGTCCCTCAGCCCAGCCTGCCCCCTCTCACACTCTGGGAGCCCTCAGGGTTGGGAGGTGATCAGGGAAAAGCGACGCCCCATCACACCTCAGCTGCTGCCACTGCCAGTAGTGCAAGCCTCGGCCAGCCCTGGTTACCTGAGCCTTGGGTGGCCCTGGACGGCTGGGCCACCACCATCCGAGGCCTGCCTGCACTTCAGGCCAGCCCTGGGCAGCTGGGGAGCAGAGGGAACTGTGGGACTCTAGAGGTGGAGTAGCCAGGCCCGCCTGGGGGCGGGCCCAGCTTTGCCACACGCCTGCCTCCTTGGCAGTGCTGAGGGGACTGGGAGCTGCCATCTTTGAGAGCATGGCAGTCGATTAGTATATTCCCTCCTTATTGGTTGTGGGTGCTGCCATTTTGTGACAGTATGAGGTCAATTAGCATATTCCCTCTTTATTAGATAGGATGTTTCTAGGAACATTTATGTACAAATCTTTTTGTGAACATGTTTTCATTTCTCTAGGATTAATCCAGGAATGGGATCAATGGGACATATAAATATATTTTTCACCTCATAAAAATATCCAAACTGTTTTCTAGATCAAGTGTATAGTTTTGCATTCCCATCAGTAATATATGAGAGTTCCAATTGCTCCACATTCTTGCCAGCACTTGGCATTCTTAAATTTTGACCATTTTAGGGGGTGTGGTATTTTATTTATTATAGTGTTTTCTTTTTTTTGCAAAATAAGCCAGTCAGAGAAAGATAAATATCACATGATCTCACTCATTTGTGGAATATAATGAACAACATAAACTGATGAACAAAAACAGGTTCAGAGAAGCATCGATCAAACCTCAGAGGGAAGATAGGGAAGGTGGGGGGAAGGGGAAGAGATCAACCAAAGGACCTGTATGCATGCATATAAGCCTAACCCAGTGGTCGGCAAACTCATTAGTCAACAGAGCCAAATATCAACAGTACAATGATTGAAATTTCTTTTGAGAGCCAAATTTTTAAATTTAAACTATATAGGTAGGTACATTGTTATTAACTTAATTAGGGTATAGGGGGGTGAGGGCATGAGTGTGTGTGGGGGGGGGATAAGGACACCTATGTAATACCTAAATAAAGAAAAGAAAAAAATGTGTTGGGGTGAAATTAGTTAAACATGAACATACAGGTTTCAGGTGTGGGTTTCTGTGTTACAAGAACTATATATTGCACCATGTGCTCATCACCCAAAGTCAAATACTCTCCTTTCACCTTATATTAGGACATTCTTCTCCCACCATCTCCTTCCCTCTAGTAACCACCACACTGCTGTTTGTGTTTACAAGTTTCAGTTTGATATCCCACATGTGAGTGAAATCATATGGTTCTTAGCTTTTTCTGACTTATTTCACTTAGCATAATATTCTCAAGATCCATACACATTGTTGCAAATGGCACTGTTTCATTCTTCGTTATGGCTGAGTAGTATTCCATTGTGTATATGTACCACATCTTCTTTATCCAGTCCTCTATAACAGGACACTTTGGTTGTTTCCTGTATCAGCCACTGTGAATAATGCTACAATGAACATAAGGGTGCATATATCTTTGTGAATACATGATTTTGAGGTTTTTGAGTATATACCCAAGAGAGGGGTTGCTGGGTTGTATGGTAGCTCTATGCTCAATTATTTGAGGAATCACCAGACTGCTTCCCATAGTGGTTGTACCAGTCTACATTCCCACTGGCTGTGGATGAGGGTTCCCTTTTTTCCCACAACCTCTCCAACACTTGTTATTGCTTGTCTTGTAGATAATGGGCCATTCTAACAGGTGTAAGGTGGTATCTCATTGTAGTTTTGAATTACATTTCCCTAAATGCCAGCGAGGTTGAACATCTTTTCATATATCTATTAGCTGTTTGTATGTCTTCTTGAGGGAGGTGTATTTTCAGGTCCTCTGCCAACGTTTTTATTGGGTTGTTTGGTGTTGAATTTTTTTTTTAAATATATTTTATTGATTTTTTACAGAGAGGAAGGGAGAGAGATAGAGAGTTAGAAACATTGATGGGAGAGAAACATCGATCAGCCGCCTCCTGCACACCTCCCACTGGGGATGTGCCCACAACCCAGGCACATGCCCTCGACCGGAATCGAACCAGGGCCCCCTCAGTCCGCAGGCCGATGCTCTAGCCACTGAGCCAAACCGGTTTCGGCTGGAGTTGAATTTTATGAGTTCTTGATATAATTTAGAAATTAAACCTTTGTCGGAGCTACTGTTTGCAAATATCATTTCCCATCTCACTGGCTGCCTCTTTGTTTTGTTAGTTTCTTTTGCTGTGCAGAAGCTTTTTAGTTTGATATAGTCCCATTCATTTATTTTTGCTTTACTTCCCTTGCCTTTGGGGAGAAGTTCATAAAATGTTCTCTATGAGCAAAGTCCTAAAGTTTGGTACCTATTTTTTCTTCTATATAACATATTGTTTCTGGTCTTATATTTAGGTCTTTGATCCATTTTGAATTAATTTTTTTACATGGGGACAAACAATAATCCAGTTTCATTCATTTGCATGTGGCTCCCCAGTTTTCCCAGCACCATTTATTGAAGAGACTATCTTTATTTCTGGCTCCTTTGTCAAAATTATCTGTGCATATATATGTGATTTTATAGCTGGGTTCTCTATTCTGTTCCATTGATCTGTGTCTGTTTCTCTGCCAATACCATGCTGTTTTGATTATCGTAGTCTGAAGTATAATTTGAAGTCAGGTAGCATGATACCTCCAGCTTTGTTCTTTTTTCTCAGGATTGCCTTGGCTATTCGGTGTCTTTTGTGGTTCCATACAAATCTGATGCTTTCTCATTCTATTTATTTAAAAAATGACATTAAGATTTTGATGGGGATTGCATTAAATCTGTATATTGCTTTGGGTGAAGTGGCCATTTTAACTATGTTGATTCTTCCAATCCATGAACACAGGATATTTTTCCATTTTTTGTTGTATCTTTTAAAATCTCTTTTAATAATGCTTTGTAATTTTCAGTGTATAGGTCTTTCACATTCTTTGTTAAGTTTATTCTTAGGTATTTTATTCTTTTGGTTGCAATTGCAACAGGAAATGCGATTTTTAAAAGATACTTCTTCTTCTGAAGTTTTGTCGTTTGTATACAGGAAGATAATAGATTTTTGCACATTGATTTTGTGCCCTTCAACTTGACTGTATTTGTTTATTGTTTCTAGTAGTTTTGTTTTTTTGTTTGTTTTTTTTTTGTTTTTTTGGTGGAGTCTTTAGGGTTTTTGATATATAGGATCATGTCATTCACAAAAAGTGACAGTTTGACTTCTTCCTTCCCTATTTGGATGCCTTTTCTTTCTCTTGACTTATTGCTCTGGCTAGGACTTTCAGTACTTGAATAAGAATGGTGAGAGTGGACATCCTTTTCTTGTTCTTAATTTTAGAGGAAAAGCTTTCAGTTTTTCACCATTGAGTATGATATTGGCTGAGGGTTTATCAAATGTGGCCTTCATTAAGTCGAGGTACTTTCCTTTTATTTCTATTTATTGAGCATTTTAATCATAAATGGATGTTGTATCTTATCAAATGCTTTTTCTGCATCTGTTGACAAGATCATATGATTTTTATCCTTTCTTTTGTTAATGTGGTGTATTACATTGATTGATTTGCATATGCTGAACCATCCTTGTGCCCTTAGAATGAACCCTGCTTAATCATGATGTATTTTTTAGTGTACTCTTGTATTTGATTTGCTAGTATTTTATTTAAGATTTTTGCATCTGTATTCATCAGATAATTGGTCTGTAGTTTGCTTTCTTTATGTTATCTTTGCTAGGTTTTAGTATGATGGTTATATTGGCCTCATAGAATGTGTTAGGAAGTATTGCCTCTCCTTGAATTTTTGGAAGAGTTTGAGAAGGGTAGGTTTTAAATCTTTGAACGTTTGGTAGAATTCACTGGTGATGCTATCTGGACCTAGACTTTTCTTTTGGGGGAGTTTTTTGATGGTTGTTTCATTTCCTCACTGTTTTTTGATGGTTGTTTCAATTTCCTCACTATTGATATATGTATTTAAATTTTCCAATTCTTCATGAATTAGTCTAGGAAGGTTATATATTTCTAGGAACTTATTCATTTCTTCTAGGTTATTGAATTTGGTGGCATATAGTCTTTCATAATATGCTAGTATGATGCTTTGTATATCTGTGATGTCTGTGGTGACTTCTTTCACTCCTGATTTTGTTTATATGGGTCTTTTCCCTGTTTTCCTTAGTGATCCTAGCCAAGAGTTTGACAATTTTATTAAATTTTCAAAGAACCAGCTCTTTGTTTTAATTTTTTGTATAATCTTTTTGTTCTCTATTTCATTCAATTCTGCTCTAATTCTTATCATTTCCTTTCTTCTACTGACTTTGGATTGCTTTAGTTTTTTTCTCTAGTTCTTTCAGATGTGAGGTTAGATCATTTACTTGGAATTTCTCTTGTTTCTTGAGATAGGCCTGTGATGATATAAACTTTCCTCTTAATTACTACTTTCGCTGCATCCCAGAAGTTTCTATGTGTTGCATGAGTTTGAGAAGGGTAGGTTTTAAATCTTTGAACGTTTGGTAGAATTCACTGGTGATGCTATCTGGACCTAGACTTTTCTTTTGGGGGAGTTTTTTGATGGTTGTTTCAATTTCCTCACTATTGATATATGTATTTAAATTTTCCAATTCTTCATGAA
>NW_006299388.1:137112-146038 GCF_000327345.1 Myotis davidii | reverse complement strand
TGCCTGTTATGAAATAAACTTCCTACTTATAACTGCTTTTGCTGCATTCCAGAAGTTTTGATGTGTTGTATTGTCATTCTCATTTGCCTCTATCTATCTTTTGATCTCATCTTTTATTTCTTCTTTTACCAAGTCATTTTTTTTTTAATCCTCACCTGAGGATATTTTTCCATTGATTTTTAGAGAGTGGAAGAGAGAGGGAAAGACAAAGAGAAATATCAATGTGAGAGAAACACATCAATTGGTTGCCTCCTGCACACGCCCCAACCGGGGCCTATGCTGGGGAGAAGCCCACAACCAAAGTATACGCCCTTGATTGGAATCAAACCCAGGACCCTTCAGTCCACAGGCCAATGCTCTATGCCCTGAGCCAAACCCACTAGGATGACCCAATCATTTTTTAGTATCATATTGTTTAATCCCCATATATTTGTGGTTTCTTCCTTTTTGAAGTTGCTCTCAAGGCATCATGGTCAGAGAATATGCTTGGTATAATTTCAATCTTCTTGAATTTGTTGATGCTAGTTTTGTGACCCAACATATGGTCTATTCTTGAGAATATTTCATGTGTGCTGGAGAAAAATGTATAATCTGATATTCTGGAATGAAAGGTTCAATAAATGTCAATTATGTCCATTTGGTCTACTGTTTCATTTAAGGCCAATATTTCTTTATTGATTTTCTGTTTGGTTAATCCATCTAGAGCTGTCAATGGAGTATTAAGGTGCCCAACTATGATTGTGTTTTGCTCTCTTTCTCCCTTTAATTCTGTGAGTAGCTGTTTTATATATTTCAGTGCTCCCTGGTTGAGTGCATGTGTATTAAATAGTGTTATGTTTTCTTGATGTAGTGTCCATCTTTGTCCTTGTTATCTTGAAATCTATTTTGTCAGATATAAGTATGGTTACCCCTGCTTTTCTGTGGTTGTTATTTGCTTGGAATCATTTTCCATTGTGTTTTGATTTGTTTTTCCCTTTAGTTCTGTGAGTAGTGGTTTTATATATTTGGTGTTCCCTGGTTGGGTGCATATAAAAGTGTTATGTTTTCTTGATGTAGTGTTCCCTTTATCATTATAAAGTGTTAATTTTTGTCTCTTGTTATCTTTAATTCTATTTTGTCTGATATAATTATGGAGCAGGATGAGTTTCTGTGGATGTTATTTGCTTAGAAAATGCCACCCTTTAACTGAATCTGCCTTTGTCTTTGCAGCTTAGATGTGTCTTTAATAGACAGCATATGGTTATCCACTGAGCCAAACTGGCTAGGGCTACTCTGTGCCTCTTTATTGGTGAACCAGACCATTACATTTAGGGTAATATTATATATTTCAGTGCTCCCTGGTTGAGTGCATGTGTATTAAATAGTGTTATGTTTTCTTGATGTAGTGTCCATCTTTGTCCTTGTTATCTTGAAATCTATTTTGTCAGATATAAGTATGGTTACCCCTGCTTTTCTGTGGTTGTTATTTGCTTGGAGAATCATTTTCCACCATTTTACGTTGTATCTACCTTTGTCTAATCTAGCTTTGTCTCTTGTAGACAGCATGTAGTTGGGTTTTATTTTTTGATCCACTCTGCTACTCTGTGCCTCTTTTAAAAATATATATTTTTATTTATTTCAGAGAGGAAGGAAAAGGGAGAGAGAGAGAGAAACATCAATGATGAGAGAGAATCATTGATTGGCTGCCTCCTGCACGCTCCCTACTGGAGAGTGAGCCCACAACCTGGGCAGGTGCCCTTGACGAATCGAACCCCTTCAGTCCGCAAGCGACATTCTATCCACTGAGCCAAACTGGCTAGGGCTACTCTGTGCCTCTTTATTGGTGAACCAGACCATTACATTTAGGGTAATTATTGCTGTATGAGGATTTCCTATAGCCATTTTATCTTTTGTTTTCTGGTAGCTCTATGCTGCCATTGGTTCTTTTCCTTTGTGTTTCTATCTGTTGTTTTTGTTTGGTGGTATTCCATACTTCTTTCCTGTTTCCTCTTTTTTAAGCTATGTGTCCTGGTTTGGGGATTTTTGTGTGTGGTTACCATTAGGTTTATTAAAAATAAACTTGCATGTATACTGTAGCTTTTTTTTCTTTTGAGTGCACCTGATCTTCATTCTCCTTTGCTAGTTCAGACCTTACTCCCTCCCCTTTTATGTTTTTGTTGTCACAAATTATCCCTGTTTATGCTGTAAGTTTTGTGGTGATCTTACTCATAGTGTTGTGACCTCATGTTCTTTGTCTCAGGTAGAATAACTCCCTTGAGTTTTTCCTGTAATGGAAGTTTTCTGGTAATAAAATTCTTCAGCTTCTGTATGTCTGGCAACATCTTTATTTTTCCTTCATATTTAAAGGATAATTTTGCTGGAATATTATTTGTAGATGGTAATTTCTCTCAGACATTTGGATATTTGATTCCACTCTCTTCTGGCTGAGAAGTCAGATGAAATTCTAATGGGTTTTCCTTTGTAGGTCACTTTCTTCTTTCCCCTGGCTGCTTTGAGATTTTTTCCCATCATTTTAGACAGCTTTAATACCAAGTGCCTGGAGATAGCCTCTTTGGATTGACATAACTAGGTGTTCTGTTTGCTTCTTGGATTCAAGGATCTAGTTCTTTCCATAGGTTTGGGAAGTTTTCATTCACTATTTCTTTCAATAGACTATCTGTTCCATGCTTCCTCTCTCCCTCCTCCGGAATGCCTATAATTCTAAGATTGCCTTTTCTGATGGATTTAGATAGTTCTTATAGTGCTCGTTCATATTTTTTTGTGCTCAGGTCCCTCTCTTCTTCCCTCTATGTCATTTCTAGATTCCTATCTTCTATATCACTAATTCTTTCCTCCATCTGGTTGGCTCTGTTTTCTATATTCAGTAGTTTACTCTTTATCTCCTTAACTGCATGCTTCATTTCCAGGATTTCTGATTGGTTTTTTAAAGTTTCAGCCTCTTTTGTAAAATACTCTTTTCGTTTATTGATTTGTTTTCTGAGTGTGTTCAATTGCCTGCCTGTATTTTCTCACATCTCATTGAGTATTTTCAGAACTGCATTCTTCAAATCTGTCATTTATATCACATATTTCCTTGTGTTCCAGCTTGCTTTCTCGAGCTTTTTCACTTTCTTTCTGGTCACTCTCATTATTGTGGCTTTTCATGGTATTTGTTGTCCTCCTTTGCCTATCAAGGGTCCTCAAACTACGGCCCGCGGGCCACATGCAAATACAAATATTGTATTTGTTCCCGTTTTGTTTTTTTACTTCAAAATAAGATATGTGCAGTGTGCATAGGAATTTGCTCATAGTTTTTTTTAAACTATAGTCCGGCCCTCCAACGGTCTGAGGGACAGTGAACTGGCCCCCTGTTTAAAAAGTTTGAGGACCCCTGGCCCTACATATTTATCTCTGAAGAGGTCTTTCTACTCTTTTCCAGTAGATGGCACGGAGTTGCAGGATTTTTTACCTCTGTGATCTCCTGGTCTTAGTCCTCTGCAGCTTCCATAGACAGTACAGCCACACTGCTTGGGGGTGGGGTTTGTTTTGCCCTCACTGTATGGTGACCCCTGACCTCCATGGGCTGCCACCCCAAGCACCCCTCCTGGGGATCAGTCACAGAGGGAAGCAACAGTTCTATAGTAATAGCTCTTGGTTTACAGATAATATGCTCCTGAACCCAACTCCAAGGGCAATAGGAGGTGAGTTTTGGGAGTCCCAAGTTGTGTCAGGGCTCTGTGGTTCTGTTTCTTTGTCCGAGACACCACCGCTTGCCCCCTAGTGGAGAGCTAGATGGCAGAACCCCATGATCTGTCAGGAATCTGCTGACACATACACTGTTCATTCCCTCATTGCTCGAAATGCTGGAATACCCCTCCAGCTCCGCAGCTCTCTGTTCCTCCCTGCCAAAGGAAGTGCTTGTTACCACTGGCTTTCTCCCCTCTCCCTGCCAGCTGAGCTGCAATCTCCCAGCTGCAGAACTGTCTGTGAGCCATCTGCACTTTCCTTCCTTCTCTCTTTCTTGTCTCCCCATTTATTCCTGGTTGCTCACCTTTAGATGTTTCAGTGAGCAGGTCTCTCAGGTATGCGTCTGTGTTGAGCAGGGATTTCTTTCTTAAATTATAGTTGGTTAACTTGTTGAAATTTCAGGTGAATATGCCAAGGGGATCTCTCATGCCCACATTCCTCTGACGTCACTCCTTGTAGTTTTAATTTGTATTTCAATGATGACTAATGGACTCCAGTATCATTTAATTTGCTTATGGGCCATTCTTACGTATTCTTTTGTGAAGAGTGTTAGAATCTTTCACTGATTATTTAAAAAAATTTCCAGTTTTATTGAGAAATAATTTACATATATTACTGTATAAGTTTAAAGTGTACAGTATGATGGTTTGATTTACATATATTGTGAAATGATTGGCACAATAGGTTTAGTTAACATCTCATATAGGTATAATAAAAAGGAAAAAAATGTTTCTTTGAGATAAGAACTCTTAGGATCTATTCTCTTAACAACTTCCCTATATATCACATAGGTATAATAAAAAGGAAAGAAAAAATGTTTCTTTGTGATAAGAACTCTTAGGATCTATTCTCTTAACAACTTCCCTATGTATCATACAGCATTGTTAAATATAATCATCATGCTGTACATTACATCCCTAGTATTTATCTTACAACTGAATATTTGTACCTTCTGACCACTTTCCTTTGATTCTCTTTCCACCCCTCACCTCTGGTAACCACAAATGAGATCCTTTTCTATGAGTTTTGTTTAGATTCCACATATAAAGGATATCATACAGTATTTGTCTATCTCTGACTTATTCCACAGTGTAAATTCTTCAAGGTCTATGCAAATGGTAGGATTTTTTCCTTTTTTATGGCTAAATAATATCCCCGTGTGTGTGCGTGCATGTGTGCATGCGTGTGTGTGTGTGTGTGTGTGTGTGTGAGAGAGATCTGAACCCCACAGCAGGCACAGCAATGCCCCCAGTGTCTGTGCTGCCCCATGGCCACCACAGAGGCCTGCCCTAAAACAACCTTCCTCTTTCTTCTTTTTTTTTAATCCTCACCCGAGGATATTTTTTTATTGATTTTTTAGAGAGAGGGGAAAACAGAGAGAATATCGAGGTGAGAGAAACACATCTATTGGTTGCCTCCTGCATGTGCCCCAAAGAGCACCCAGGTGGGGAGGCACCTACAAACAAGGTACATGCTCTTGACCGGAATTGAACCCAGGACCCTTTGGTTTGCAGGCTGGTGCTCTATCCACTGAGCCAAACCAGCTAGGGATACAGCTTCTTTATCCATTCATCCATCAATGGACACTTAGGCTATTTCTATAAGTTGGCTATTGTGAATAATGTTGCTATGAACAAGAGGGTGCAAATATCTTTTTGAATTGATGTTTCCTTTGGATATATTCTCAGAAATGAATTGCTGGATCATACAGTAGTTCTACTTATAATTGTTTGAGGAGCCTTTATACTGTTTTCCATAATAGTTGTAACAATTTACACTCCCACCAACAGTGCACAAGAGTTTCCTTTTTTTCCACATCCACATCTTTTTGATGATGGTGATTCTAACAGGTGTGAGGTAATATCTCATTGTGGTTTTTTTGCATTTCCCTAATAACTAGTGATGTTGAGCATCTTTTCATGTACCTGTTGGCATTTGTATGTCTTTGGAGAAATGTCCATTCAGGTCCTTTGCACATTTTTTAAATTACTATTTTTGGTATTGAGTTGTATCAAATCTCTACATATTTTGGATATTAACCCCTTATGAGACATATGGTTTTCAAATATTTTTCCCCAATCTTTAGATAGTCTTTTCACTTTGTTGACGGTTTCTTTTGCTGCACAGATGCCATACAAGACAGTGCCCATGAGCAAAAGCTTCCCTGAGGCTTTTGGTTTGGTGTAGTCCCACTTATTTATTTCTTATTTTGTTTCTTGTGCTTTAGGTGTGATTTCCAAAAAATCATAACCAAGACCCATGTCAAGGAACTTTCTTCCTATATTTTCCTCTAGAATCATCATGGTTTCATGTCTTATATTTAATTCTTTAATCCATTTTGAGTTAATTTTTCTAGGTGTTGTAAGATAAGGTCAAGTTTTATTCTTTTACATGTAAATATCCAATTTTATTTTACTGTCCATATCAGTTTGTCTTTTCTGGTCATTTCATATAAATTAAGTCATATGGCATTTCGTGTTTGACATTTGGTTATCAATGCTTTTGAGGTTCATTCATGTGGTAGCTAACTATCAGCAGCTCCTTTTCATTGTTGAGTAGTATTCCATTGTATAGATATATCATAATCTGTATGTAAATTCAACAATTGGTGTATATCTGGATCGTTTCCACCTTTTGCCTATTACCAGTAATGCTAGTATTTGTAGTACAAGTTTTTGTGTGGTCATATGTTTTCATTTCTCTTAAGTATATACATACGAGTAGAATTGCTGGATCACATGGTATCTCTATGTTTAACATTTTGAGAAACAGCCAAGTTGTTTTACAAAGTGGCTGCACCATTTTACATTTCCATAAGCAGTTTATGAGGGTTCCAGTTTATTCACATTCTTGCCAACATTTGTTATTGTCTGTCTTTTTTATTGTAGCTACCCTAGTGGGTATGCAGTGGTATCCCATTGTGGTTTTGATTTGTATTTCCCTGACGTCTAATTATGTTGACCATATTTCCATGTTCTTATTAGCTGTTATGGGGTGAGTTGTGTCCCCTCAAATTTCATGAGGTGGGGTCTTGTCCAACTGAGACACAGCAGTCACCACAGGAGTGGGATCTGCATACCTCTGTAGCCTAAAGAGGTGGCTGAGCTTGCATCCACGAAGATCCTTTTTGGGCCCTCAAAACCCCTAATGGCCTTCTGTGTTATTTAGGTAGCCATCATTTTTCATCTTGCTATACAAGTTAGTGCCCATTAACAAAAGCTTCCCTGAGGCCTGGCAGAGTTGGGCCTGAAGACCCTGAGGCCAGCAAGTCTGATTCAGAGTGGCCACGACCATTACCATCAGATCATGAAGGTAGGTGTGGTTCACTGCTACTTCTGAGGCTGAGCCTGGCCAGTGACAGCTGTGAAGAGTGCTCTGAGATTGCAAGACAGGGGTTGCAGCCTGCCCCCAGCTCCTCTCCCCAGTTCACATGCCTCCACTTCTCACTGCCTATTCTTCATACTACATCTTTGAAATCCAGTGTGTGTTTTATGCTTACAGAAAATCTCAGCCTGGACTAGTCACTTTTCAAGTACTCAATTGTCACTTGTGGACAGTGGCTACTATATTGGATAGCACAGCTCTATAGTTTTATTTTTGTCTGATCTGTCATTTACAGAAAGAGGTATGATTGACTTGTCCTATCACTATAGATATATCGACTTTTATTTCTATGAAGTTTTGCTTTAAAAATTTTGAATCTAGTTTATTGTACACCTTAAAATTTTTATCTTGCCCTAAATGGTTTGGCTCAGTGGATAGAGCGTCAGCCTGTGGAAGGAAGGGTCCCAGGTTCAATTCCGGTCAAGGGCATATACCTTGGTTGCAGGCATATCCCCAGTGGGAAATGTGCAGGAGGTAGCTGAATTGATGTTTCTCTCTCATCAATGTTTCTAACTCTCTATCCCTATCCCTTCCTCTCTGTAAAAAATCAATAAAATATATTTTAAAAAAATGTATCTCTTCCTGGTGGCTTGAATCTATTGTTATTATGAAATGATCCTTGTTATCTTTAGTTCATACTTCTTGCTTGAACCCTTTAACATCAGTTATTCTCATGACTTGATTTTTATTGTTGCTGTATAATTTAATACTCTGTATATTGTTGACTTTACATGACATTACTATTTATGAATGCAGTTAATATTTACTTTGATTTACCAATAGATTTACTATTTTTGTTCTTCATTACTTCTTGGATCTCTAAGCTACCATCTTGGGTCATTGGTATTTGATGTTTCTGCTGGTAACATATTTTCTCAGTTTTTGTTTTTGAAAATATAGTTAGCTCACTTTTCTAGAAAATGTTTCTTATAACTTTAGATTTACATGCAGTTGTAAGAAATAATATACAAAGATCCCATATACTTTTTACCAAGTTACCCCCCGATCTTGCATATAGTACGGTATTACAACCAGGAAATTGTCATTAATTGAGTACACTGACTTGAGATGTCTCCAGTTTCAATAATATTTGCGAGTGTGTCTTGTTCAATCCAATTTTGTGTGTCTACCACCACATCCAAGATGCAGAGAAGTTCTATATCACAAGGCATTCCCGTGATACCCTTTTACAGACATATCTACCTTTTCCCACCCACCCCAACTCCTGGAAAACTACTAGTTTAATCTTTTTAAAATTTTTATTCTTTCAAATATTATGTATATAGAATCATGTGGTATGTGACCTCTGGGGATTGGCTTTTTTCATTCATCACAATTCCTTGGAGGTTTATCTAGGTTATCGTGTGTATATTTCATTGTTGACTAGTAGTTCATAGTGTGGATATGCCCCAGTTTGTTTAGCTATACCAATAGAAGTACATCTGAACTGTTTCCAGTTACTGGATATTATGAATAAAGCTGCTAGAAAACTCACAAGTTTTTGTGTAGACATAACTTTTCATTTGTCTGGGATAAATGACCAAGAATGCAATTGCTAGGTTGTATGGTATGTGTATGTTTGTTTTGTGAAAAACTGCAATATACGTTTCCCAGGGTGGCTATACCATTTTATACTCCAACTAGAGGCCCAGTGCACAAAAATTTGGGCACTCGGGGAAAGGGGGGGTCCCTCAGCCCGGCCTGTGCCCTCTCGAAGTCTGGGACCCCTCGGGGGTGACCACTTGCTGGCTTAGGCCTGCTCCCCAGGGGATTTGGCCTAAGCTGGCAATCAGACATGCCTCTGGCATCCCAGCAG
>NW_006299388.1:121467-136450 GCF_000327345.1 Myotis davidii | reverse complement strand
TTAGGGCTGGTTTCAGGCTGGCGGTGACTTAAGCTCCCAACTGCTCCTTTTTTTCTTTTTTTAAAATTTTTATTCTCAAAGCTTTAGCTTTGAGGCTTGGCTCAAGCTCTTAGGCCTCCACGGCTGAAAGTAGGTTTCTGGCCTTTGCTTACAATGTTGCAAATCTGCTGGCTGAAATCCAGTGGTATTTGTTACATAGTTTCTTAAACTGCAGGCTCAGAGGCCTGCAGCCGCAGGCAGGGAACGTTGGAGTCCTCCGTCACTGAAGCAAGCAAGCCTCATGTTAGTTTCAAGCTGCCTGGCTGCTGGCCGCCATCTTGGCTGACAGTTAATTTGCATATCTCGCTGATTAGCCAATGAAAAGGGTAGCGGTCGTACGCCAATTACCATGTTTCTCTTTTATTAGTGTAGATATGTAAGTGATCCAGCTTTTCTGCAACCTCTCTATAGTATTCGATGTCGTCACTATTTTTATTTTAGCCAGTACGATAGGCATGTCATGGTATCTCATTGTGATTTTAATTTACATTTCCATGGAGGTTAATGTTATGCCTGGCTTGAATTGTGTCCCCCCAGCATTCATATGCTGAAGTCCCAGCCCACTGTACCTTAGAATGTAACTGTATTTAGGGATAAGGTCTTAAAGAGCTAAGTACATTGGAATGAAGCTCTTAGGGTGGGAACCCAATCCAATATGCCTGGTGTCCTTATGAGAAGAGAAAGACAGCAGCGGCACATGTGCATAGATGGATGACCATGTAAAGAAGTTTCAAGAGCAGCCATCAGCAAGCTGAGAGGGAGGCTTCAAAAGAAACGAACCTGCTGGCACCTTGATGTTAGTCTTTCAGCTCCAGGAGTGTGGAAAAATAAAAGTTCTGTAGTTTTTGTCAAATATTTTGTTATGGCAGCCTAACAAACTAATATAGGTAATGATGTTGAACGTCTTTTCATGTGCTTATTTACCATGTGTATATCATCTCCAGTGAAATGTCCGTTCATGTACTAGTATTTTACCATTTTCTAATTGGACTTTATTATTATTGAGTTTTGAGATTTTTAAAATATTTTAAATATGAGTCTTTTGTCAGTTATGTGATTTGCAAATATTCTCTCCTGTTATGCAGCTTGAGTTCTCATGTAATTCACAGGATTTTGATGAGGTTCAATTTATCAGAGGTTGTTTTTTTTTTCCCCCTTATAGTATGGTGATTTTAGAGTCAGGTCTAAGAACTATTTAACTGCTTGTAGATCCCAAAGATGTACTGCTATAGTCTTCTATTAAACTTTTATAATTTCACTAGAGGCCTGGTGCATGAATTTGTGCACAGGTGGGGTCCCTCAGCCTGCCCAGCAATTGGGGCTGATCGGGGCCATCTAGCCCAGTCCCGATCAGGGCCAATCGGGGTCAGCCAGCCACGGGTAGGGACCACAGGAGGTTGGCCAACCAAGGGGAGGGACCATGGGAGGTTGGCCGACCAAGGGGAGGGACCATGGGAGGTTGGCTGTGGGAGCGCACTGACCACCAGGGGGCAGTTCCTGCATTAAGCACCTGCCCCCTGTGCGAGAGTCCACTACCAGTGAGGCTTTTGGGGGTTCAAAGGCTTGGAGGAAGAGCTGACACACAAATGATACACAAGGTGAAATATTATTTTTAATACCGGGGGAAACCAGAGGAAAATTCAACCATAGCAGTCAAGTTCTCTCTCCTTGCTCCATTCCCAGCTGCTTTTATTTCCTAGAATACACAATTGCCTTTAGGAATGCAAACAGACATATCAATGGTAATGTTTAGTAAACAGTAAGATTGTCAGGTCTTGGGGGAGTTTGCTTTAGGCCATTGAGTCAGCAGCAGGTAATAAAATGTAGATATTCACCCTGTGAATATCAAAAGGAGTCCTGGTCAGCCTTCTGCCAGACTCCTCACATTTATATCAATTACTGTTGATCTTGGTCTCCAGCACCCCTGGTGGTCAGTACGCATCATAGCAACTGGTCGAGTGGTTGCAATGGTTGCTTAGGCTTTTATATATATAGCTGTTCATATTTTTCTGTTATCCATTTTGAGTTAATTTTTGTATAAAATGCAAGATTTAGGTCAAATTTTTTGTCCAATTGTTCTAGCACTAGCACCATTTTCTGAAAAGACTCTCTCCATTGAATTGCTTTTGCACTTTGTCAAAAATCAATTGGACATATTTGTATGGGTGTGTTCATTTTCATTTTCGAAAGATATTTTTACTGAATATCAAATTCTAGATTGCTTTTTTGGTTTTTATTTTTCCAGCAGTTTGACAATATAATCACATTGTCTTTTTTCTATTGTCATTTTTAGTGTTGTTTTTTTGAAGTTAACTATTTTTTATTTAATTTTTAATTGAATTTATTGGGGTGACTTTAGTTAATAAAATTATATAGGTCTCAGTTGTACAATTCTGTAATACATCATCTGTATTGCATGTTCACCACCCTAAGTCAAGTCTCCTTCAGTCACCATTTATCCCCCCTTTACAACCTCTTCTACCTCTTTCACTCACCCCACCCCCCTTTCCTTCTGGTAATTTCTCTTTTTTTGATCATACTCTCTTCTATCTGGTTTTAGTGTGATGTGTCTAGCTACATGTAATATTCTTGGATTTACAAAAATGGATATAAGGAAGCCTTGCAAATATTTACATTTATAATCTTACCTTCTATGCCATAATAAGAGAAACCTTTCTACTAACTCCTCATGAGCCTATTTGTGGTTTTGTATATGTTTAAAGGGAAGGGTACACAAAAAGTGCATAATATATAAAAATTAGTATCATCACCCTTTTAAAAGTAAAAAAGAACTCTTTTACTATTAATTTTATTTTTATTCCCATGGCTCTGCCTTTATTTTACTTTGTTTCAGCAAACATTTTGGTTAGTTGGAATTTCTGCTACCATTTTTAGTGTTGTTCTTGTGTTCTGAGGTAATGCTCTTACGGATTATTTGTAAATTTTCCACTCTTATAGAGAATTGTTTTAATTTTAGTATTTTTTTTGGAATTTAAGTAGGATGAATCCTTAAAGTGATTTCTGGGGGAGGAGGGATGCAGTTTCTTAACTGGCTGAGTAAATTCACAGTGACATAATATGTTCATTGTACTCACTCTGCAGGCAGCCTAGCTTTGGAGACATAGCATGAATTGAAGATTTTGTAAACTATTGCCGATGACATCTACCAAAAATCACCAATCCCAGCAATTCAAGCAAAGCTACTTCTCCCATATTCACATTTTTCTATATACAGAGCCTTGTGAGCAGCTTCCCATGTTGAATAGGAAATGGAGTACCCAGGAAAGGTGGGCAGGCAGAAAAATGGAAGTATTTCTAGAAGTAAAGCCATGCGTATTAGCATCTCTTGTAATTTACCTGAATGGCTTTTATGCCAGATCTCCAAGGGTTCCTCCCAGAATTTTCTGGGGCTTGTGCCTGCATTTGAAAGGCAGACTGTTATATTGATGTTCTTTTCACAGTGCTTATTAAAATTCCACAACACTCCCCTGGCCAGGTAGCTCAGCTGATTAGAGTGCCATTCTGATAAACCAAGGTTGTGGGTTCAATTCCTGGTCAGGGCACATACAAGAATCAACCAATGAGTGCATAAGTGAGTGGAACAACAAATCAATGTTTCTCTTTCCTTTCCTCTCTAAAGTAAATAATTTTTTTAAAATTCCACAACACTGCTACCACCTCAGAAAATATTAAATAGCCATTAATAAATTTTAATTTTGCAAAGAATAGATTTTTATTTTAAACTTTTCTTACATATGGAAATTGTCACAGTTTTCCAAAAATGTTTTGACAAGTTTCCATGGATCTGTCTGAGCAGGGGAAATTTTCACTGTTAGCTGAAGGCAAAGCCCCTTCTCCTAGCCTAACAATTTTCCTGCATAGTCAGATCACTTCTGGGTGTCCATGAAAGAGCTACACACAACTAGAAGCTCTCAATATGGAATTTGAATTAAAAATAAATTTCCTCCCCAGGTTCTCAGAGATCGGTGGATGGTAAAGAAATTGAACAAGTACACCCTCTGACCAGTGTAGGCATGGGCTGGAGCAAGACTGATTCTGGGCAAATCTTCCTACATGTTGTGGGTTCAAGGAGGAGTTTTTATGCTTGAATCCTACCATGCACCTTTCTCCTCAAGACTTTATACTGAGAAAACTATGCACACAAGGACAAATTAGTAGAACAGCAAGCAAAGTGTCATTTATTAATAAAAGCTTGATTTGAGAATTCAGCATATGCTTGGTAGCTCCCCCTCCCCTCTTTCTATCATTCTGTTTCAGAGTTCTCTGGTTTAAAAAAAAATAAATTTTAGGCCCTGATGGGGTAGCTCAGCTGGTTAGCATTGTCCTGATACACCAAGGTTGCAGGTTTGTTTCTCTCCCTCTGTCTCTCTAAAAATCAATTAATAAAAAAGGACTGTAAAATGAAGCTTAAGTTATTCCTCCCTTCTGAATCTGAGAAGCTAAGGTCTTTAAAAAAAATTGGGCCTGACCTAATCATCCAGAGCTGGTGGAACTGATTACTGTGTATAGTCACAAGTGTGAATGGCTTTTCATTGTGATGACCCTGCTCACTGGTGATATGTAGCCTAAAAATTGATCTCAGACCAATCAGATTAGTAGCTCTGATTCAGGAAGATCTAAGAAAGGGATATATCAAGAGCCTGGAATTGAGTGAAGGTATTTGCTTTCCACCATCGACCAATACTGAAGCATGGAGAGAGGGTTAAAAATGTACTCCTTCCCTAGCCCAGCCAGTGTGGCTCAATGGTTGAGCATTGACCTATGAACCAAGAGGTCACAGTTAGATTCCTGGTCAGGGCATATGCCAGGGTTTCGAGCTCGATCCCCAGTGTTGGGCATGCAGGAGGCAGCCACTCAATAATGCTCTCTCATCATTGATGTTTCTATGTCTCCCTTTCCCTTCCTCTCTGAAATCAATACAAATATTTTAAAAATAAAAAAAATGTCCCTCTCCCCTAATATTAGGGAGAGTATACTTGCTGTTCCACACATGTCTGTTGGGTGAAGTTGATTTCAACGCAGGCTCCCTCTCTTGGGTTGCCATGGTGATGAGAGAGTGAAGAGCAATTGACAGCAGAAAAAGAAATTTAGTGCTACCTGGAGATCCAATGTTCCAGGAGGAAGTAACAAGATTTTCCTCTCAGCAGAACCAAGCTTGCCAGGGCTTCAGTGCCACACAGGGACTAAGGAGGGAGTTTGGGGGCTAAATGATTTGTTATCTCAGCAGTCTTTATGCTACTGCAAATGTTAGAATGAGAGGAGACCAGCCTCTGGTACTGACAGTCAAGCCTGCATTTTCTACTCCCAGAGTCATGTTAAGGGACACGGAGATTTTATCTTACTGCTTCCCTCAGTGCCTGCGAACAGTTGCTGCCATCAAGACCCATGCTGATGACACACACACATCAGCACCTCACAATCTGTACTGACTAAGGACAGAGTTGCCCTTCTGAGCACTTGATGGTTATGTTCAACATGAGATGAGTGGCTAAATCAAGCTGGCTGTGAGTACAGAACAGTGGCTAATTTCTCAGCAGTGCATGCAGCTTAGCTGGGGAGATCATGTTAATCTCTCCTCTAACCTGCCATCTAACATTTGATTTTATTTTTGGCATGTGCTGGAGATGTGACTATCTTGGGTTTCCAGTCCTGATAGCTTGCTGCCATTTCTTTCAGAAGAATCTTTGTTTGATAGTTTACTGAGGATAAAACGTTGGCCACAGCAGAAGCAGGAGACTTGTCAGAGTGCAGTAATGTGGCCTCCAAACCATAAGCCAAGTCCTAGATTATAGATGCTTCATGTTTAGCTAGACCTCAGGGCCCTGGACAATTACAAGTGTTAAAGAAAAGCACTAGACTCAATGCAAGATTCTGAGGCCCAGTCTTGACTCCTGTAGTGACTTGCTGTGTAACCTTGAGCAAGTTACTTCCCTTCCCATTATCTTCAATTTCCCTGTTGAATATATCATGGGGAATATAAAGAGATTCAAATGAGGTCATGGATATAAAGATACTCTAAACTGCAGGAAAAAATTAGCATCTGAGTAAAGCAAGTTTATTAATATTCACAGGATAGTGAAGGACAAAGATGCACAGTCCAAGATTCTTAAAAGTATATATGGAGAAAAGCAAGTGTCTTAGCCCAGGTCTTACTCATAAGCCTTAGGTGAGTGTGTGGACATTGCCTCCCTTGGGGTAAGACAGTGGGCTTGAGGACACCAGGGACCTAATAGAAATAGATAGGGAGAGAGTCAAAGATGTAACTACTGAAATTATAGCATGTGTCCAAAAATAATGAGATGTGTATACACACACACATATACACATATGTATCTCACACCCATATAATATGCCAAGTACTCTGCTAAGTCATGTGTGTGTGTGTGTATGTGTCTGTAATCTCGTTTAATCCTTATAACAATCCTGTGAAATTAGTATGATTATCATCCCTATATTATAGATGAAGAAACTGAGACTTAGAGATCAATTTGCTATTTTTTTCATGGTCACTTAGCTAGCAAGGAGGAGAACCAGTATTTAAACCCAGGTCTAGTGTGACTCCAGAGCCTGTTCTCATAACCACCAGCCTGGCCATAGAATCCTCTGGATGGATGAGCCTCCTGATCCCTTCTCTGGTGCCCTAGGTCCAGGCTCAGTCTAGAGCTCAGCCACTAGAGGTTGCTGCTGTTAATGGACACCAGTTGAATTGCTAGGGACTTGCAGCTGGCTCTTCTCTTCCAGATATGGAAGACCTTCAAGAACCCAGAACCTGATTCCACCTTGTTCTTGGGCTCTTCCTCAACCCCCTTTAATTCACACTTGGCCCCAGTCCCTAAGGATTTCTAGTGATGGAGATAGAAATGCCTTAGCATGGTAGTTTGTGTGCTTCTTTCACATAGGCCACAGGACACCAGGCAAGCTGCGGGCCCTTATAGGACTCTCAGGACTTCTTTGGGAAAATGAGTAGAAGGGTAGGAGGGACCCAGTAGTTAAAAGCCAGGACTCTACCTACACTGTGGGGCCTACCCCCAGCCTCCCCACTTCACCTCTCTGAGCCCATCTCCTATCTGTAAACATAAGAACGGCACAATTCACCCTGCGTGGGGCTTTTGAATCTTGTTTGGCATAAAACAGCTTAGTGTCTGGCTTACCGTGGGAGAGCTCAACAATTGGTAGTTCCTCACAAGGGGCCCAGACTCTGCAGATGGGAAGCACCATGCTCAGCCAGGGCCCATTACACTTAGAAGCCGCAGAGTGGAACAGAAGTCCCTCCTGTGCCCCTCTCCTCTGGTAGCCCTGTGACTGTAGCCCAGGTTCTGTGAGAGCCTCCCACTGCCCTGCAGGAGGGCCCCAAACATCTCTCTCGTGGTGACACCTTTCAGTGACTCCTCAGCTTTTCCTGGTCCAGAATTCTTCCTAACCTCTGATTCGCTTCCTTACAGCCAGAACTGCAACATTTTCTCTCCTGCCCTCCAAGAGATTTACTCTTCTCTAAGCCCTGTAGATTCCATCTCCTGAAAGCACGGGGCTCTGGAATGAGTCAAACCTGAATGCTGTCCTGATTTTTATAATTGGTGTAACCTAGAGCAAATGCGGGCATCTCTCAAATCATGTCTCAGCCATTTATGCATTGTGTGAACTTAACCTCCCTGAACCTGTTTTCTCATCTATAAAATGAGGATAATACTAGTACTTAAGTCTCAGGACTGTTGTAAGGATCAATTGAGGGATACAGGTAGCCCTGGCCAGTGTGACTCAGTTGGAACATCGTTCCATACACCAAAAGGTTGGGGGTTTGATTCCCAGTCAGGGTGGGTACAAAAAACAATCAATCGACATTTCTCACATAAATATTTCTCTCTCTCTAAAAATAATCAATAAAGGGGGACATATGTAATACTTTCAACAGTAAAGATTAAAAAATAAAAATACAGGGAGCAACAATAAAAAATGCACCATGTCTAAAAATAATAAAAAATAAAAATCATTAATAAAAAGTGAGGAATGGAGGTAAAGTGCCTCACACTTAGAAGGTGTTACAGATGATCAGCTCTGTGATTTTTGGAAACATTTTTTAAATAATTTTTTATATATATTTTATTGATTTTTTACAGAGAGGAAGGGAGAGGGATAGAGAGTTAGAAACATCGATCAGCTGCCTCCTGCATGCCCCCTACTGGGGATGTGCCCACAACCAAGGTACATGCCCTTGACTGGAATCGAACCTGGGACCCTTCAGTCCACAGACAATGCTCTATCCACTGAGCCAAACCAGTTAGGGCGCAAGTTTTGTTTTTTTTAAACAAACCCCAAACCCCGATCTTCCTAATTGTAGCTATATCTCATGGTTGTTATTTTAAGTGAGTTAATCCATGTAAGGTTCCTAGCCATGCACCCAAATCTATTGTAAGAATTCGATAATTATCAGTTGTTATAACTCCTAACCACCATGTTGCCTAGCCTTCTCTGGACAGGAAAAGTCCCTTCATTCACCTCGGTGGATGTTATCACCTCCTATCCACCCACCCCTAACTTTGCCTGTGTGGTTATCCAGTGAGCAGTTTGTCCTCTATCCTCCCCAGTCCTCTGTTGTAAATTGGTAGCACAAGTTCACTGTTCTGTCCTGTCAGAGGCCAGGAGTTAGTTATTGTGTTTTGGGTTTACACTGTAGCTTGAAAGGCTTGTAGCAACCTCCATGCAACCACTCAAACCCATGTACAAAAACCTTGCTAACTCTTATTTTTCTCATTCATAAATGGGCATAATAACTGTGCCTATCTTCTAGGATTGTTGTGATTATAGTACCATAGAAGATCCATGGCTGTAACATGGTAGCAAGTGCCTTGCAAAGAGTATTGTGGCTACTACTTACTAAGCCAGGTTTTTGTGTTTGGGTTTGTGTGCTTGCCTGGAGGTTGCCACAAGCCTTGGCAGCTGGGAGTAAACAAAAAACACAGTAACAAACAGGTCAAGATAGTGAACTCAGGCCATCTATCAACCTTGTTTGGGAAGAAGATTGGCAAACATTTTACAGCACGGGCCTGGGGTGGAAAGGAGACAAACTGCCCGCTAGACAACCACACAGGCACAATTAGGGCCAGAAATGAAAGGTGGGGGTTGGTAACACCCACTTGGGTAGGTGGGGGGGGGCTTTCTTTGCCCAGAGACAAGGGAGAATAGGTGACATTTAACGAGTATGTGCAGTGTGTGCATGCGTGTGTGTGTGTGTGTGTGTGCGTGTGTGTGATATGATAAGAGATTACAGAGCTGGTTGTGAGAGTGTTGAGAGCAGAGAGCTGACCTTGACACCTGACCTGAGGGGAATGGGCCCATGGATAGAGACAGCATTGTGGCAGATATGGGATTTGAAACCAGGTGCTTCTGCCTCCAAAGCCCATGCTCTTAGCCATTATAATATTGATGCTTGGCACAGAGTAGGTACCCAATAAATATTTGTTTAATGAAAGAATTCATATTGCTGCCTCTTTCTGGAAAGTTTTTTCCCTCCATCTCTAGCTGGGCCCAGCTCAAATCTAGCCTCATGTTCAACCGGTGTGCCCTCTCTGTTACTATGGGGTGCGGGAAACAGGAGGCATCCGTGCTGGGGTCTGAAGTATGGGACACTAGGATGGAGCTGGAGGAAAGACTCTGGGTTTTGCACAGACATTTTTCTTCTGAGTTTGTACACTAGTTTTGAAGTTGTTATTAGGACTGAATATACCCAGCACAAAGTAACTCACACTGGGCTCTGATTAGAACAGTAAATTCCAATTACTTAGCAACCATGTGTACAGAGGACTGGAGCAATTTTTGAACTATGAAATGCTGGGAGCTTAGAACCCAAAACAAGGATTTTAAACGGAACACTGAACATGTTAAAGTACTAATCCCCATTAGACTTCAGATCAGTTTTATTTTAACCCTTGGAATAGTGGATTCCAAGTAGCCTTCACACAATCCAGGAACCCCTGGCAGGTGCCTTACAGAATGGAATGGAGAGGCTTTGTTTATAAGAGAGAGGACACCATGGTGGGAATTCTATGGTTCCCCCCACCCCCCATTGTGGCTTCCTTGAGAACAGCTCCAGCTCTATTTGGTTTGTATATGGAACTTCTACATTCAATTCAAAGGAAGGGTGTTCCTACTAAAGCACAAAAAATAAGCTTTGAAACCTCTGTCCTAAGAAGACATATTTGGCCTCTGTTTTGTGTTTTCTTTTTTAATGAGGGGCAAAAATTGAAAAGATGCTTTGACTGATAAACCATCAAATGGTGCCAGGGAGATCAGGTGGAGATGACTGACAAATCAGTCATTAGTTGAGTAAACCAGTCATTAGCTGACTTGAGCCTATAAAGTTCATTTCTGTTATAAAATTAATAAAACCACTACTGCAACTATGATTACTATGACTGCAACCACTTATTTAGTGCTTTTATTATGTGCTGAGGGCTGTGCTAAAGTACTTTACATATATTATTTCATTGACTCATGCCAACCCTGAGAGGAAGTGCCATTATTTTCCCCATTTTACAGATGAGGAGACTGGACCTCAGCGTGGATAAGTAACTTGCTCAAAGTCATTCAGCTAGCACATGGTAGATTCCACTTTACTTACAAGCACAAACAGAATCAACTAAAGCCATATAGCAGTCAAAGGTCAACTGCCTGGCAGTAAAAAGGAACAAGGTTAAATTTTTACCAATAGATGGCACCACTGTATGAATTTGATTGCCTACTCAAGGCTGAGTCCAATTCAAGGAAGTCCCAGCAGGGTTCAGAACTGAAGTAGCCTGTCACAAGTTGATGGAAGAGGGAAGGAAAGATGGCTAGCATTTTATTCTTGAATCAGACTGCGTTACTCTGTCCTGTTTGTAGCTAAGCAAAGAAATGGGAAGCCAGCAAGGGAGAGGACAGAGGAATTTCTGTCAAGAACTGCTTTAAAAAGACCTTAGAATCTTTTTTCTTCAACATTTCCTGAGTGCCTGCTTTGTGCTAGGCAGTGTGCTATGCAATGAAGTCACGTGGAGATATTAAACACAGCCTTATCTTACTGCATAAGAAGAGGGTGGATGCTATAGTAAGGGAGGCACTGAACGTAATGGGGACACCCAACCTAGACTCAGAGGTTTGGGAGGCTTCTCACAGGAGAGGTGTCTAAGCTAGTCTTATTGGTTGAATGGGAGTTTATCAGACAGATAAAAGTGGAAGAGCATTCCTATCATAGACTTAAAGCTACAGACGTGAAAGAAAGCATGACACATTCAAGGACAGGCAGCATAGGTTTTAAGTGTTGAGAGATGAGTCTGAAGAGATAGGCAAGTGAAGAATAAGAGATACAAACTTCCAGTTATAAAATACATCACAGGATATAGTGTACACCATGGGGGAAATAGTTGATAATATTGTGATACTTTTGTATGGTTTTAGATGGGTACTAAACTTATTGTGGTGATCACATTGTAAGGTAGATAAATGTCAAATCACAATTTTGTACACCTGAAACTAATATAGTATTGAATGCCAACTCCATTTTAATTTAAAAAAATTTTTAAAGAGAGATAGGCAACAAATAATTGGACAGCTTGGAATATCAAGTTAAGGAACTGATTTGTGAATATATGAGTAGAGAGGCAATAGATTCTCAAGAGGATCTGTGATTTTTTTTTAAAGGAAACATTTTCAACTATTGGTGAGGCAATGAAGAGCCATAGTTGGCCTTTAAGCAGGGGTGCAACCTGATCTGATCTGGTGGCCACTGTGGAGGATGAATTGCAGAGGAACATGCTTGAGCATGAAAATTACCTGATGCGAGTACTTGGGACAAGGGCAAGGCATGAAAGCCTGAATTGCAGAAGTAAAATTGATAGGACTGAGTAGCCCCCTAAGCTCTCCTCCCCATATGCATACACACATTTCCAAGGCTGAACTAAGGCTGCACCTCTCACCCTCCTACACCAACTCATAGCTCTAATCCTAATTTTCAAGCTACATTTTGGGGGCCTTTTTGCCCCCTTTCCATTATGTCTTTGAAGTTTAATATAGCCTGATTTCACAAGTTGACATAGAGGGCCTGGCCTGTGCTGGGGCCTCTGGCCTTACACCCCATCTGTAAACTGACCTTAGCTAGAGCAAGAATTGGCCTTGAACTGGTCTCTGACCCTGTGCCCATGGCCTCAAAACATGAACAGAGTTCGGTTAAGAAATCAGCAGTTACAGGAAAAAGGCAAACATCATCTAGTTTATTTTTCTCCTGATTCATCTCATGCCAACAGAGACCCCAGTTGATAGCAGCCAAAATGAGGAGAGGTCCCCAAAGCAAGCTGATTCTCTAGATGCCCTCCCTCCTGCTGCAAGGCCCATCAGAAAAGCATTTCAACTCTGCTTAAATGTGTTAGTATCCCTGGAGGAGAAGCCTGAAATGAATTTTTCCACAGGGAGACAGGACTACACGGCCACCTGGAAGGCTGGGGAGTCAAAGAGCTCCAAAGAGTGACTGTTCCCCTCTACATGGGCATGGTTTGGTCTGATCTGCTTCCTGGGGGCTTCAGAAAGCAGATCTTCCTTCCCCTATAGCTACCTGTACCTTCCCACTGTCAACACAAAAGCAACCCAGACAATGAGATGCCAGGGATCTGTATTCACAGTCCATTTGGGTCCTCAAGTACCAACTTACCCTGGACCCAACTTTCAATCCAGAGAGCTGCACCTGGAGATTCCTGGCTGATCAATGCCCTGGAGCCTTGCCAGGCATACAAAACCTTAATCAGACTCTGGCTCAGTTTGAACAGGTCAGGGATGGGGAAGGAGGATGACTTGTGACTCTGTGTGGTGCTAACTTTAGTATTCTCACACACCCTTCTGGCCCCTTTTTATTTGCCTCCTTTTTCTCCTACTCTTCTTAGTCCTCCTCCTCTTCTTCATCTTCCTCCTCCTCCTCCTCTTCACTGTCTGAGTCTTCATACAGATTGATGGTTGCCTGGACAGGGAAGTTCTGTAGTAAAATCTCCCCATAACTGTACAGGTAGTCAAAGGAGCGGGATTTGGGCCAGAAGAGCCTGTGGACAGAGAAGAAACATGGCCCCTACCTTAGACAGGTCTCATATGTACAGAGGGGTCAGTAGGACCACAGAGGAAGCCAGGCCCTAAACTCCTCGTCCTACCCACAATAATGGCGTGAGAGAGAAAGGAAGAAAGAGAGCTTTATAACAGAATTTTCTGAATTGTTACAAAATGGCTCCAGGCAGAAAGGTAACATATGGTGGGCCTATAACTGTGGGGATCTGCAAACCCAACATCTATCAATTCTGACACTGATTTCACACTCACCTCAGAAGGCCTTTACCCAAGAAGTATGTATATTTCTCCTGTATTCCCCATCTCCTACTAAGGTTCCTTCACTGATCTATCCATAAAGGCTCATTCTTAGGAATCATTGACAGTGCCTCCAGGGAAGGTAACCTTGACAAAGTCCCTAACCTCTCTGGGCTTCAGTTTTCTGGTTTATGAAATAGTGATCATAGCAGTGCCTCCCTCCTCCTGATACACAGGCTGTTGTGAGGATTTAAAGAGCTAATGAACCTATGTAAAGTTATGAGCTTGGTGCCAGAAGCTTACCTGACGGGGTGATGGAACTTGGAGTCAGCTTTGATGACCTCAGCACTTGTTGCCCCACCAGTGGCCTGTTCAAAGCAAAAGCAAGCATGTGGCTCAAAGTACATGGCGAAATAACTGCCTCCTCTGTATCAGGGGTCAGAAACCTGCAGGTAAGATGATCTAGAAAGAGATCTTAGACATCTTTGGGGTCCAGCCCTTGCCCCTCCCCCACCAAAGGGGTCTGTCCTGGTTTTGGTTGAAAAGCTAGTGGAAAAGAGTCCTGGGGCTTGTTAACTTTCCTGTCCCTGTTCTAACACATGTTTGGAGACTGTCCAGGGGACAGAGTTCTACTGGAGCAGCAAAGATTTGGGGGCAGGGGTGGGGGAAGAGCACTGGGGCTAGGTGCCAGGAGACCAGGATTCTAGCAGCAGTTCTACCATAGCCTAGCTTTGGGGCCTGCTCATACCCTCCCCTACTTTGGGCCTCAGTCTCTCTATCTTTAAATTGCACAGAAACTTCAGGTCTGCCCTCCTTCTAGAGCTGTTGTGAGAATCAAATATGAGCAAGGCTGCAAAGATGGTTTCCCAGATCTATAGACCTGGACTGAGGCCAGAGGCTCTCTGGGAAGGGACCTGGTCAGTGTGAATGGAAGTGGCTACATGCAAACATGTGTAACAGGGGCTCAAACTTACCAAATGTACAAGTTTCCTCACCTGCCTTGGGAGATCATTTGTAGAGCACAGCCAGGGCCTCCAAAGACAAGCCCCTCTAGGACGTAGAGGAGAGATCGTCAGTGGAGGAAGGAGACTGGAAACTAGACTCTCTGAGATAACAAAAAGGCCTCCAAAAACACTTGACTTGGATGCCATTTACCTCAGGAAGCCTTTCCTAAGGAACCTGAGCCCAGGTCAGGACAGAGCCCTTCCTCTCTGCTTCAACAATGCTATCATTACTCTTATCACAGTTTTGTAACTGTTTACTTGCCTTTGAGCTTCTTTAGGGCAGATTTATGTTTGATCATATCTGGATCCCCAACACCTACCACAGTGCCTGGTACACAGTAGACATTTCAGTAAATATTTGTTGAATTCCTTAAATATTTGGAGGAATGAATGAGGGTTGGGTGGAGAATATCTTACCCCCTACTTCCTGTTCCAAGAGGCAGAGGTCAGAGTCCTCCCACCTTCCTGGGATGGGAAAAGGGGCCAGAAATATTCCTGGGTCAACTGTTTCCCCACTAGACTTCCAGAAATAGGGGGGGAAGCAAATGGAAATCTTATAGTGTGGTCAGGAAATAGACACTCCCCCAAAGGCCTCTTGAGTTTGGTCC